>NC_065510.1:17162389-17167059 GCF_006386435.1 Epinephelus moara | reverse complement strand
TGAGCTAACTGGACTAGTTTCATGTCGTATCCGACAACGGGAGGCTTTTAACAGATGACGTCCTGATGTTAGCTTTGCTAACTGTCCCTGTCAGCTGCAGCCACTGCTGCTTTCTAGACATCGTGATTTCCCATAACTGAATAAATACCACACATAGCAACACAATACCGCTTTGCTAGCTCAATCATGTTGTAACTAAGATATCCGCTGGAAAAAATATTTTATTCATGGATCGTTTATTGAATTGATCTATTCATCGACCAAGCATTAGAAAGAGGTTCCCTGCCTCTTCAGAGCATACGCCAAATCCACAATGGTAACCATCTTCCTCTTCATCCTCTAACTGTAGTTAGGTGACGGCATAATGGATGAAGTTCTCCAGGGAGCCCTTCAACTCAGCGCGGGTTGCCTCGTAGAACACACTGGGGATACACTACCCCACAATGAGCCAGACAGTAGACAGCAGGGTTGGTGATTTATGGTGACGCTTGCCACACCGAGTCCTTTTCTTCTTTTACCTCTGATTAGTCGCTCTGTTCAAGACCGCGTCTTCTTTTAGACTATTTTCAAGGTATTTCATTTGAAGTGTTTCACTGCCATCAAATGTGGCTATTATATGTCTATTTAAATCATATGTTCAGTCGTTGTTCTATGTGGACGGAATTCTGGAATATTAATGGCCAAATTGGCCGTCAAAAAAAACATCTAGAGTAGGGCTGTCAACGAATATTCTAAATTCGAATTTAAATTTGAAAAAAAATTGACCTTCGAATGTGAAAATTGATATTCGATTGTGAAGGGGAAAAAAACACCACCACAGCTGTCCTGTTTGCGAGTGGGCGTTGGCCTGGGCCGCTACACTGAACGCACTGCTTGACACATTCGCTCGCGGCTTGTGCAGAAAATAGGCCAGACGCCGAAACGATCGCTGCAGGGCGTGAGCCGGCCACGGTGTGAATGACACAATCGGTTAACATGGATGCCGAAAGGAAACTGGCTTCGCTTCTTGGTGCTTCGAGGCTATTCGCAGCGCTTCCGCGGGCGGTGTGGCCCTGGTGTGACGGGTCAGATGTGTGTTTTAATGTGTAGGTATGTAAATGTTTTCAAAGACGTTTGTTGAAATGAAAATACCTACAAGTAGTTATGTTTCCTTGTATTAATACATATACAAGTATGTTTCCTTGTATTAGTTTGCCCTCTTGTGGACATAATGCGAAAAAAAAAAAAAATCGAATGGTTTGAACCTATGAGTTATTTTTAGAAGGAATATTCGAATGTCATTTTTGAGCAATTTTGACAGCCCTAGTCTAGAGTAAAATCTGGGTCTCATCGTATGGCTTCAGATATCTTCGTCAAAGCTTCAAATATTCATAAGTACTTACTAATGAAGCTTTAAAGCCCCCAAAATGGTTTTCGGGACAGCCCTGATATACAGTCTTAGGTACTGCTCCACCTCCTGCACTTCAACATCCCTAGAGCCTGCACTCCCCTGCCATCCTGCTGACAATGCACCCCATACCAATGCCTACCCCAGCAGGAGGTGCGCCCACAACGTGAAATACGAATGAATGTGAATTAGGAGTTGTGAGCAGTACACCACAACCCCTCAGTGTACATCAAGAAAAGCTGAGCATGATGATTTTTGGACAAAATCTGTTGTTCTTCACAGCCCCGGGATCCATAACTGGACGGCAGCTCGGGAACATGCGAGCATTTTTGATATAATATGTCAGAGTTGTTGAGCTGTTTTCATGGGGCCATAATTTCCAGAGGCACCCCTTGTACTCGCGCTTCCAGCCATCAACACTCTGACAGCCAAAACATGCTAAGTGCTCGCTGCTGTCGGTAGCATGTAATATCATGTCTGTTTCATTTCAGACCATGTGAAAAGAGAACCAGCACTTTAATCCAGGCTGGTGGATGTCATGCAGTCTAGAGGATGGTTAGCTGGTTATGCTGTGCTATTCATGCTGAGGGGAGATGTGGCCAAGATAAATGCCACACACACCCACAAGACGAAACCTGTTCAAAGACTCTTATAAAAAGATTGAGGAGACGTTGGATGAGTTGGATATAACTACACCAAGATTTATCAGTGAAATGTTCTAAGCTGTGGCACACAATTAAAAGACCAATGTGCAGACTACAAAATATAAATGAGAGCAGAGTTATCCCAGGGCAATCTGTTGAGAAATTCTTCATCATCTGCCATTAAAGAAACAAGGCTTTTTCAAAATAAAAAAGTCCCCAACAAGCACAACATTTACATAACAAGAAAATGTTTCTCCCTCATTTGTCACAGTGGGGTACGTGTTTTTAGTCACATTTTAAAACATAACGGGACACAAATCTTAACCACACACAATCACGGGCATCTGTAAAACCATGCTCACACACACACACACACACACACACACACACATTCATAAGCGAACACCCAGGCCTGCGGGCTGGTGGAGCACTAATAGGCTTTGCTGTCAGCTCCTAGCCCTCCACCAGACAAAAGGATGATTTCTGTCACATACACAGTCACTGAATTTTGCATCCAGACCTTTTACTGACCCTCCAGACTACAGCAGTGAGTCATGCTATGGAAATCAGGGCCTACGCACTGACTATGTCCTCCCACTGCATACAGACACAAACTCTTCGCTACTCTCCAATTTAACCTCTCAGTATCTCCATTTGTATTATTTGTCTGAAACATTTTGCTCATTCAGCAGGCGGAGAGCAGCAAAATAGAAGGCTGCATGCTGTGAGAGACTCAAGGTGAACACCTGGAAGTGGACATCCACTATCTGCCTCTGTGTCTAGTGCATACTTCACAACAGCATACATAATAATAAACTTTATAGTGTGGAGTCTCTGCAGTTATTTTGCAGGAAATTAATGTACATTACTATCTGGTGCTAACAGGAAATTATACAAGACCCATTTTAATGAAAGCCAATTAAATCTTGATGTTACTGCCAGCTTAATGTAAAGAGAAAACTTTTTGCCATCATTTTTCTGAGGTCCTCCAGAAGCTGTCTTACGAGATGTGATCAGTTCTTCCATTTCTTTTGCAGATTGCAAAAGATTGACAAGATAGTGGCACAACAGTGTGCAAAGGGTTTCCTTGAGTATTTCATTATTGGCACTTTGTCACTCAAAGCCTGCAAAGGACCTCTGTACAGCAGAATCACCTTGTGGTCATGTGGACACATTAGTAATCAAGGATTTATGTATGAACTCAATATCCTCTTTAAAATCTCTTAAAACTAACTTTTATCCAATGCTTTTTCTTAACTGATGGAATTTGTTGGAAACATTTGCTTTTTTCATCTTCTTTAATGTCTAATGATTCAGAATTTATTTACTCCCCGTTTACTGATTTTACTCTGAAGACTTTGTAACTTTGTTTTGAAAAGTGCCAAAGATGTCAAGCTCAGTAGCAGCACTACCTCAACCATAATTTATTCTAATGCATTGCAGTCTCCAATCAATAATGGAGGCAAGAAACTTTATATAAAACTATATATAAATGAGAAAGGCAATTACAGTCACAGTCATACAACACAAAGATTGAAAGACAGGTGTAGGCTGAAGCTACAGCTTAGTAAGCCTACCATTTTGTCAATACATGTCCCATGTGACATCAAGAGCTAAGATCGAGCAGGGGAAAAAATACTCAAACTTACAGTATTCTGTACCCTATCATACCAGCGACAATGTGGCACTGGGGCTAGGACGATATGCCTATCCCGATACAATCTTACTACGATACTTGTACTGCAATTTTTAGATATTGCAATTTGATATTACAATTTATCATTTTAGTCAATTTATCATATTTGTTTACTTTAACACTAGACCTTGGGTAAAAGTTGCGCCACACACTTGTAGAAACTTATTTCAGCAGCATCCTACACTGCATAAAAAGTGGTAAATAAAATGTACATTGGCAATACAATGAAAAAAAATCATATCATTTTTGAAGTAAACTTAAGCTACTTGCTCCACTCTTACTCTCGGTTTCTAAAACCTCAAATCAAACAATCACTAGATAGCTAGGTAGCTTATACACTTCATGGTCCCTTTGTCTCTCACCTTACCACTAGAAGACTATTCACTGGGAGGAGAGCAAGCTGCAGTTCAGGAGACAGACCTGTGGCAGCTGTAGAAACTTGAATTCAGCCAGTGCAAACCCCAGTACCAAGGAACATCATGGGCTGAGATCAGACCCCCAACCCGGAGAGCTCGACTATAATTACACTGCAATGTATGTAGTTTAACTTTGAAGTTATGCCTATGTGCAGTTTCACATTGATTGACCACGTCAGTGAGTAGAAAAACGTGGGACAGACAGAATGACACAGTTTCCGTGATTATGTACAGCATACTATACCATGACTTAGTCATACCCAAAATTAGAAAAAAAACACAACAACACTGGTCCACAGGGGGAGCCACAGCGATCAGTCGCGTTTGAGCCATTTTTAAGCATTTTTCTGTTGTTATAGCGCCACCCAGTTGCCAATTAGAGTTAAATTTCTCCAGTCACTTTGAGGCGTCCTGTTCTACGTACACTGAACAAAAATATAAATGCAACACTTTTGTTTTTGCTCCCATTTTTCATGAGCTGAACTCAAAGATCTAAAACATTTTCTATATACACAAAAGACCATTTC
>NC_065510.1:17160832-17160948 GCF_006386435.1 Epinephelus moara | reverse complement strand
CACGCCCTCCACAATATTCATTGCCTTATAGAAGCTCAGTTTTAGTAAGTTTTCCAACTTTTGCCAAGAGGGAACTTTAGATATTGGTCCCTAGATTATGTTCACCGAGTTTCATG
>NC_065510.1:17155862-17160726 GCF_006386435.1 Epinephelus moara | reverse complement strand
CAAGAGGGAACTTTAGATATTGGTCCCTAGATTATGTTCACCGAGTTTCATGCAGATCGGTCAAACTTCCTAGGAAGAGATTGATTTTAAGTGTTTTTCAAAAAATTCAAAATGGCAGAAAATCTGTAAAACAGGAAGTTATGGGTTCTTGTAACAAATTTGTTCCTCATGAGGAGAGGCATCTCTGTGCAGAGTTTCATGTCTCTACGACATACGAGGCATGAGATATGCCCATTCAAAGTTTGCAATTCCAATCGGTTGCTATAGCGCCCCCCTTTGGCCAATTGATGTAATATTGCTTCATTCGCATCCTCCCATGACCCTCTACCACTGTGCCAAATTTCACATGGATTGACCAAGTCAGTGAGGAGAAAAACGTGGAACAGACACACAGATTTCGTCATTATATAGTAAGATGACATCTGATTCTAAACAAGATGATAGCTGTCTGTGATGAAGGTGAGAAAGTGTGATGCAACCAAAATCTTAATAATTGTTGGGTTCTACTTTTGTCAAAGGAAGATAGGTTCTTTTTTCATTTATTCATTTTCTGTAGTCGCTTATCCCGTTGGCGGTCACGGGCGGGCTGGCGCCTATCCCAGCTGACATTGGGCAAGACGCCGGGTACAACCTGGACAGGTCACCAGACTATCACAGGGCTCACATTCACACCTACGGCCAATTTAGAGACACTGATTAACCTAACCTGCATGTCTCTGGACTGTGGGAGGAAGCTGGGGCACCCAGGGAAAACCCAAGATAACATGAGAACACGCAAACTCCACACAGAAGGGGTCCCCCAGGAAACCAGGAAACCTTCTGCTGTGAGGTGACAATGCTAATCACTGCATCACTGTGCTGCCTTTTCCCAAAGGAAGATAGGTGCCAGTCCTTATTTAAAAAAAAAAAAAATGCATACATGATTAAAAGGTCTGTAGTCGGCCCACAGCTTCATTTTTCAGATTTCACATTGCTTTCCAGCTATCAAGCCAATGTTAGTGGCTTGAACCCAATCTACATTTTGCCTGTCCACTGTGTGCCCTGCCTCTCAGTGCGGACAGCTCATATTACCAGCCACATGTAGTGAACCTTGAGGACAAAACACAACAGCGGCCCACAACTCTTGTTTTATATAAATGCCACTGCAGCTGCAACATCCTCAGAGAAAAGGAAAATGGATAAAGTCTTCCTCTATTAAGTCGGACTGTAAAGTGTTGTATGCTGGCAAGTGTTTGTTAGAGCTTTGTGGATTAAACAGTCTATCCAGCGATGATGGCTGTCAATAAGCTGAATTACCAGTCACTGGAGCCTGTTCTTGGACAGCGCTTTTGTATTTTTTATGTGCCTCTTTGCTCTTGTAATTTAAACAACAGTGTCAGTAGAAGAAAGATTGGAGTGAGGAAGCAAAAGTTTAGCTTTCACATAAATCTGCTGGAGTTATTGATCTTTTAGCAGACAGGTTTTTACACCTCTTACATACCCTAACAATCCACTTTTATCATATTGTTCAGTGATTTGTTTTATGGCCGCAGAGAAATTGTTATTGGGGAGTTTTAGCGTGGCCACAAACACATCATCTACACACACTTAAAGACGCAAACACGTACGCAAGTGGGTGCATGCAGCAGTGACACATCTAGCACATGCTCACCCACTCAGACATTCATTTCATTATCACTCATACAGACGTAACCACACACACACAAGTGCACGGTTTAAGTGTGACACAGAGAGTTTAAGAGACAGGCTACATTTATTTATGGTTGCCATTTCTTCTGTCTTGTTGTCTGGAGGCAGAATATGCGGTGGCATGTGGAGGGCTTTAATGCCAGTCTTCACACTAGTCTCTGGTGAGCTCAGCCTACTTCATCTCCGTCTGGTGTGCCAGGATATGTTTACCATGTGTATTTCTTCTGCTCAAAGGCTCGCCATTACTCTCTGCCCCCCTTTTTTCTTGACTTCTGTGTCTGTCGGGCTGTTACTTTTTTCTCATGTGATAGGCCGTCATTTGTCTTGATATCGCTTCCTATCTGTCTGGTCTCTTGCAGTAATGTCTTTCAGTCATCACGGTTAAAAGATCTAAACAAACAAGGACAAAGGGTTTGGAGTTTGAACCAGGCGAGCATGGCACATAAAGATCAACTGTCAACCATTACTAAACCCAACCTGAAGCATGGGTTTATAGCTACACTGATTTATTATCAAGACTGGAAGAAAAATTCAATATTTACCCTTCAGTTAAAGTTGGGGAAAGAGGTTTGGTTGAATGTGAATTAAGTAAACTGTCATGTCTTACATTAGAGTTGCTACTTTTTCAATATTTAACCAACAACACAATCCACCCTAAAACTTAACCAACAGCTGTGAATGCTGTAAACATAAAATAGCTGAATCATGCTTACACGGATATTGTATTTCAAGAGTAGACATATGAGAAACATTTTGCTGATGCGTTCATTAGCAACTTTTGTTACTTGGCGAATAAGTTAAAACTACAATTGTTAACTTTAATGAAAATAACTTTTTGTCATATTTGCTGACACTTTCACATCCACTAAGTATTATGTGAGACAGAAAACTTACAGGTAGACAACTGGCAGTCGATTGCAGAGATAGGTCAAATTTGCAAACTTGTCAATTTCTGTTGTCGTTTTCAGCTGCAACTTTTTTTTAAAAGATTTTTTTGGGGGGGCTTTTGCCTTTACTGGACAGGACAGTGAAATGGGGAGAGAGAGTGGGGGGACGACATGCAGCAAAGGGTTGCAAGCCGGAGTCAAACTCGCAAACGCTGCGGCGAGTAGGGCCGTAACGGTACATGTATTTGTGTCGAACCATTCGGTACGCGACTTTCGGTTCGGCACGACCCTGTACCGAATTATTGGGCGCAGGATATTATTTTATTTTATTTTGTTTTATTTTAATTCGGTTTTTGCGAGCCGAACCATTTAAAATATCTAGTTCCCCAACGGACATAACTGAGTGACGGACCGAGTCCAACCGTAAATCTCCGCTTTCACTTTGTGCAGCGCATTCTCGCATTTTGACAACATGGTAAGTGAGCCTGACGAACCTGAAGACCCACCCGCAAACCTTAAGTCCTCCGTTTGGGAACACTTTGGTTTCAGGGTAAAATACGAAGATGGAAAAACAAGTTGACAAGACAAAAGCAGTGTGCCGACACTGCAGCACAGCGTTCGGGTATGTACTTGGAAACACGTCTAACATGCTAACGCATCTAAAGCGACACCACCCGAGTTTGAACGTTAACCGGCACGGCTAGAAAAAGCAATGTGGTACAAACTACGATATTGTTGTTGTTTAAAAAGAAAGAGCGTTTCCCTGACCATCGCGCTAAAGAAATAACCAACCTGGAGTTGAGTAAAATTGTTTATGCTGCACTTTAGATATAAGCATGTTTTGTTTACTGCACTTTAACAAATTGGGAAAGCTAAGTAAGTTCCTAGTAAAACTGAATCTGAGCAGGCTTTAAAGCTTACCAGCTGCACTATACTTTTTATTTTAATTGAGTAAAACTGTTTAAGCAGAAATGTATATTTATATTTTTCATTCAAAAAATGTGTTAAAAAAACAGCAGGATTTTATTTTTCACTTTTATATTTCTATTTTCATTCAAACAATGTGAAAAAGCAGGATTTTATATATATTTGTTTCATTCAAAAATTGTGTAAAAAGAGTTAACTGCTGTGGTGGTATGTTTTAATAAGGTTACCAATAAGTAAAAGATATTTAATAGTTGTCTATTTTTTTCATTACTGTACTGAAAAAAACCGAACCGTGACTTGTGTACTGAGGTACGTACTGAACCGTGATTTTTGTGTATCGTTACACCCCTAGCGGCGAGGCATTACTTCTATACATGGGGCGCCGACACTATCCACTAAGCTACCGATGTCCCTACAGCTGTAACTTTAATGTGTAAAAACATAGTTTGACCCATCTGATGTTTGTACTAGGCTTATTTTATGTTCTTTGTTGTTTTGCTAGTATCTTTGATAAACCAAATCTACCGGCACGGAAGCTAATTAATGAATTGCTGCAAAATGTATTATAACCTTCTTCTTCTTCAAAAAAAACAATATTGGTGAATATATTTCAATATATTTCCGTGCTTTAACTTGTACACTAAGCCAGGGGTCTATACTATCAAAAGAGCCATTTTTGGACAAACAACAACAAAAAAATCTGTCTGGGGCTGCAAAATGTTTGAGCCTTATCATGAAGGTAGCACAGCCTATAAAGTCTTTAATACTAAAAGGTCTAAGAAGTCATACGTTACCATGTTTTACCACAAGGTAACTACTCTGTCGTGAGCTATTTATGATTATTTGGTCATTTAATTTTGCAGCTTTGGTGGACAAGGCCAGCAAATCTGTCCATGCAAGACTTTTCCTCCTTTGGATTTAGACTTTATAGATAGGCTAGCTAGAAGAACTCAAGACTAGCCACTGCAAGGTTCGGCAAAATGTAGGACTAGAGAAAAAGGCACCCAGCCATAGATGTATGGTGCACATTTTAGTTGACTAAATTTTAAAAATTCATTTTTACTTGGCGTATAAGTTACACAATTTTACAACTGAAGAATGTATGAATCACTTAAAGCAGCTGTGCGGAACTTTTTACCATTTATAAAACTGTCCCTAGTTTGTATCACTCCCCCTTGAAGATCCGCATATTTATTTGAACCCAACAGCGACAAAAAAGCCTTTCTCTATATGGCTATTTAGCGTAGCCTTGGTCGGGTCGGACACAGCGGAAGTCAGCAAACCAGAATACGGCACCCGGAGGCGGAAGTAAGTCTGCATGCCCGCAGCAGCCCGCAGCCATTAAACCACAGAAGAAGAAG
>NC_065510.1:17144785-17153776 GCF_006386435.1 Epinephelus moara | reverse complement strand
CTTCTAACAAACTGTGAAATTTACTACTTCTCTCCTCGCGTAACCGCTTCCTTCATTCATGAATCAACTCTAGGCAAGCGGTTTCCTTATATGGAGAAATGGGGGCGTGGTAGTATGCTGATTGCAGATCGCGGACACGCGCCTGTCAATTTAGAATGGTTCTGATTTACTAACATATGCACGGTAGTGAGAACAAAATCGGCTGGTACGCACGTGTCATGAATCCGACGGTGATTTTGCGCAAGTACTTATTTTTTGCGGAGAGTAAGAACATTTCTGTGCAGATATTAGTGAATGAGGCCCATTGTGATTTGTCTATATGTTCAACAAAAGAATGTTATAAAAAATTTACTTGTTTTTCAGAAGTATATTGAAAGCAGCAGTAGAGGTAGAACTGAGTACACCTTAATATGTTTATCACAAGTAATATTGTTATCACAATATTCAACAACGTTATCACCTATTTTTCCTCCTATTGTGCAGCCCTAGAAGACAATTAAATTTAAAAAGAAATATCATCTTTTAAAATATTTGGTAGACTCTTGAGGATCATTACAATTATTTGTCCGTCACTGGATGTCCTTGGATACTGTAGTTTCTGATTTTGCTTTGAGGTATAAAGTAAAAATGGAATAAGCCAACTCATGTCACTATTTTGTAAAAGTCAGTTACAGTAACTCTATCGTCTCAGGGATCACTTGATTTATTTGAAAATGCTCTGAAAGATGTCACAACCAGTACCACAACAGCCCATTCACTTATGAAAGAAGAAAAAGAAAAGCACCAGGGGGTTGAAACTAAAGCTAATTAATTTGTACTGGAAAATGCTGCATTTCATATGCATGAAGGAAAACCATTTCAAGGTAAGGATTAGATGTTAATGTGACACTCTCTGGTGTAGTTTAAATCTTTCAGACAGCTTGGTCGAGCTGTGGCCTCAAAAGAAAAACAAAATCCCTGAGTCACAGCAGAAGGTCTGAGGTTATACATTATATTGGTATGAAATTGTAAACAGCTCTCAAGTGCCTTTGGCCAACTACATGAACTAAAAACAGCAGAATTATATCTTTAATTAAAGTGACTTTTTTGTGAGTCACTGGTTAACAATCCTAAAAAGAGGCAATGTAATATTCCTCTTCCTTTCAAATCAAATCAAAATTAATAAGCTCATGCACCGTAATATAGCACACAAAAATGCCATGTTATTAAAACACCAAAATTTCTTGTTTTCACTTGTTTTCAGCAGCAATAGTTAAGGCAAATCAGAACACACATGGAGTTCGGTAAAGCAGGCATGTTTTACTATGTGTATGCCGTTGGCAGTACATCCATGTAAATATAACCGTGAGCCAAGACCTGTTAGTCTGACTGGTGACAAGGAACCCTGGAACTTCTTAAGTTACTTCTGAAATACAACTTCACCCTATTTAAACTCCGCTACTTGTCACCTGAGACATTCTCTATTTTTGTCCCTCTATGTTTCACAACAAGCCGACTCTTTTCCTGAAAGGCTCGGCAGCAGCCTGACAGATGTGTTAAAGGAGCACCGGGTTACTGCAATTGAACATGATGCACACTCTGCTCACAGAGGCTGGCTGAGGGAGCGGAACTATAAAAACACAACCAGAGCCAAACATGCTGTAAAGACCCTATAATACAGTTTAAACCTACATAAAGAGGTAAGGTAACATTTATTTGTTTGTTTTATCTGATACAATTATAATTTCACATTATACTATTTCAGTATTGTATCTAACAGATCCCTTTGTCTCAATGTCATGACCTACTGAATAAACAGTATGCAAACATGCCTTACTTCTATTCTACAGATGAACAAAGTATTTAAAAAGTCAAAGACTTATTTCATGCATGCCCGCTGGTGCTGAACATGTCACAATGACGCCTTGTCCTTTCTCAACACATTCTCACTGCCAACTCATCAAATACAGCCGCTTGGTCAGTGGCTCTATGTGTCACAATTTGACACTCTGGTACTTCTCCAGCATCAGCTTCAAATGCTCAGGGATGGCGTGTCAATTCACACTTGTTGCATGCCTTATGTCCTTTCAAAATAAGCATCCTTTTTCACATGAAAGGTAGTTTGCGCTCGTTAAATGTATACGTCTTTTCAAAATAAAGTCAGAACTTAGTTGAAAAAGTTTGTTTTTAGGTTTGCTTCCCTGGGTTGAGGCAACAAAAGCATGTGGTCAGGTTTTGAAAAGAACAACATGGTTTAGCATGAAATAGGTATGTTTCTTTCAAATGTAATATAAAGTAATGTGACATGAGGCACGGTGTTGCAGTGGTTAGCATTGGTGCCTCACAGCAAGGGTATACTTCCTCCCCCAGTCCAAAGACATGCAGGTTAATTGGTGACTCTAAACTGGCTGTAAGTGTGAATGTGAGTGTGAATGGTTGTCTGTCTCTATGTATCAGCCCTGCAACAGTCTGGCATCCTGTCCAGGGTGTACTCCACCTCTCACCCAGTGTAAACTGGTATAGGCTCCAGCCCCCTATGACCCCAATCAAGATAGTAGTTATGGAAAATAAATGAATGAATGTGACATACATCACATTCGTTTTTAGCGTAGTATGCTACATTAACCAGCACACTGCAATGTTATTAAGATAACTCGATTGACTTCTGGTTTTATATGAGAGATGAAAATTGGTCTCCAAGATGACAGTCTGGTCTTTCTTGGACCCATCTATGTACTCCCTACCCTTCATATGCAGGCTTTCTCACTCTTTAGAGCGTCAGCTGTGTCTTATACACATTAGGTGCGGTTACATGATGGCTTCTCATTCAGAATGAAATAAATCTGAATGAAATCATTCGGTATTAAAGCCTTTCCAGGTAGTTTACATGAGAAATATTCATTCCAAATGAGGGTTTACACGGGAGATCAGTTCAATCACCTTTTAATTGCCTTCATTCGGGTCCGTGCAAGGTTTGGGGCAGGGAAGGTTTCTGATAGGATAGGGGTTGGGACGGATGTTGCGTGTTTACATTTACTGGAAGAAAACACTGTAGTCCTCGCTCAGGATAACAAGATGCTTGACGACGCCGTACTTAGTGCCTTTTTCGGGCTTGTTTTGCTTATATTCTTGAAGCAGCAGTACGACAACAACCTTGTTCTGCTAATGCTTTGTCTGTTGAGGGGGAGAAGAGAGGTAGAAGGTCGAAGAAGGGAGATAGAAGACTGTGCTTTGGCGAATGGAAACCGGTGAGTGCAACGAGTCCGACTGCTCTATCTCAGCCCGTTGCTATGTGCGCTACATCATCGTGCCAGAAGGGCAAGGAGCATGCGCAGACAAGTTTGGAATGAGACTGGGTTAGATTTTTCATGTGGACTGAGTATTTATGTCATTTTATAAAATGTACTTGCACATATGTGCATTGGAATATGTGTCCCATTTCCTGAGTGTAGCTTTTAACTCAACAGTGGGGACACTGGTGCATACTGTAGGGGTGGGTCATGTTGATAAAATCCTCTGTTGTGGGAGGTGGAGTATAAATGTGTTGTTACTATTGCCAAGACAATACCCAAGATTGAGTTTTGATATTGAAATAATACTTTTCTAGGAGAAATTCTGTGCCTTTTGTTAACAAAACAAAAGTGTTTGGTAGGAATGTTCCGACAATTTTCAGTATTACTTAACACAAGAAGCCATATTTTGCCTGCGACCAGGCATACAATGACAAATTTGGGTACTTGACTTGAGTTTTTGATATTTGGTGCTACAAACATTTTGATTTGTAAGAAGAGAGTTGTTAACAATGTCTCCCTATTTCCTCCTTCATCCTACAGACAAAAAAAAAAAAACACAAAGGATGGGACTTCTGTTTAAAAAGAGTGAGAACGAGAGCACACAAAAGAGAATTATAACTTCCAAACTAAACTTTTACAATTTCCTTAAACACTATTCTATTGAAAAAAATAAAAATAAAAAAACTTTACCTCATTCAAAACACTTGCAGCATGAATTCAAACAAGGAGACATCAATGGTTCCAGTCTTCGTGTCCAAACATTTCCTGCGACTGATGGAAGACTGAATTTAAAAGTGCTCCTCCTATTGTGTACAATAGCAAATTATCTTGCCACACCGTGCTAACTGTATAACTCCCTGTGTTCCTTTACGTGCTGTAACATCTTAAGAGATGCACTTCTCCATCATCTCAGAAAGTAAATAGAGCACATTTCTTATTGGGACCTCTTCATTTGAAATAAACTTCCAGCTGCCGTCGAGAATGTTGACTCTGGTTTTTTGGACGACTTTGTAATTTATATAAAATAAAAACCCATCCATAGTTCAGGAAAGGAGAATTATTGTATTGGACTTTTTGGACTTAGTCTTATCTAAATTGGACTTAGTGTCGTAATGTAGTTCAATTGTTGTTAGTACTTTCTGTTCATTTTTAAAGAGCCTTTTTTCCTGCCTACAGTGTGGTTTGTCCAAGAAGGGAAGGGTTCTCTTTGAATTGCCTCTCCCAAAGTCATTGCCATTTATTTTTATATCCTTTTAAATTGTGTGTGTGTGTGTGTGTGTGTGTGTGTGTGTGTGTGTGTGTGTGTGTGTGTGACTGAACAGAAATCTTCCCCTGGAAGCCTTTTTGACAAAAAGGACGCAGTCAAGTTACCATCGACACATCACAGGGCACACCCTATTGTTTCTCTGATAATGCTACATTGTAAATAACAAATCAGTGTTGATATCAGCAGCAGGAGAGCTAGCTAATGTTAGCTGTTAGCTGCTGATGGAGGTCAGTTATATTAAGTTGCAGTCGTTTGATGGATTTTTGAGGGAGTCCGGAAAAGAGGCTATTGCAATAATCGAGTCTGCTTGTTACAAATGCGTGAACCAGTTTTTCAAGCATCTGAATTTGTCAGAAAGTCTCAGATTTTTGAGATGTTTTTCAAATGGAAGAGGGATGATCTTGTAACATTGTTAATGTGAAAGTGAAAGTTAAGATCAGCATCGATGACAACATCAAGATTTCTGAGATGTTCTTTGCACTTGAGAGCAGATGAACGAAGAATGGCTGAGATTTCCTGTCTTTTTGCTTTTGGACCTATGATAATGATTTCTGTTTTATCATTGTTTAGCTGGAGGAAATTTTGGTTCATCCATGTATTAATGTCATCGATGCATTTGAGTAGTGTTTCCACAGGGCTCAAATCATCAGAAGAGAGGGAGATATAGAGTTGTGTATCATCTGCATAATTATGGTATTGTATATTATGTTTTTGTATAATGTGCCCAAGTGGAAGCATGTATAAATTAAACAGGAGTGGACCAAGGATTGAGCCCTGTGGAACCCCACAGGTCACAGCAACCTTGTCAGATGCATAATTATCGATGAACACAAAGAAATCCCTGTCTTGTAGATAGGTAGTAAGCCAGTTTAGGACAGGACCGGAAAGTCCCACCCAGTTATGCAATCTGTCGAATAAGAGCCCATGATCAACAGTGTCGAACGCGGCACTGACATCTAGGAGTACGAGGATTGAGAGCTTGCCAGTGTCCATGTTTAAGTGGAGATCATTTAAAACTTTAATAAGGGCAGTTTCTGTGCTGTGGTGAGACCTAAAACCAGACTGAAAAACATCAAATAGGTCATTTGTTATCAGGTAATCATTCAGTTGATTGACACAATTTTTTCAAGGATCTTGCTAAGAAAAGGGAGATTTGAGATTGGTCTATAGTTGCTTAAAACTGAGGGATCTAGACTGTTATTTTTCAACAATGGTTTTATAAGAGCAGTTTTAAGAGCACTTGGGAAAACACCAGACTGGAGGGTTGGACAATCTGTAGTACCTCTGTGCTTAAACAGCTAAAAGTAGTTTTAAAAAAGCTAGTCGGAATTGGATCCAGGCAACGGGTGGAGGACTTGAGCTGATGCACAGAATCTGCAAGGGTTGTAGAGTCTCTTGTTTTCTTTTCATATCGGAGGTTCTATTCATATAAGTAGGTAACACATCTTTGCCAAGGTTCAAGGAGCTTATATTTTTTCTGATTGTGGTAATTTCGCTATTAAAAAATGTTGCAAATTCCTCATATTTTGTAGTGGAGAGTAAGTTTGGGTGGGTAGAAAAAGATGAATTTAAGAGCCAATCAGTGGTAGAGAACAGTACTTGTGCATTGTTCAAATTATTATTTATGATATCGGTGAAAAATGATTGTCTGGTGGTTTTTATTGTCTTGTTATAGTTGGAGAGGCAGTCTTTGTAGATGTCATAGTGAATTTGAAACTTGTTTTTTCTCCATTTGCGCTCTGCTCGTCTACTTTCTTTTTTTAGTTGTTTCACAAAAGTATCATTTATCCAAGGAGCCTTTTGTTTTCCAGAGATTGTTTTTGTTTTCAGGGGTGCAATATTGTCAGTGAGGTTTGTCACTCTCAGATTGAAGTTGTATACCAGGACATCTGGGGACATAGATACAGACAGAGCCAGATCGGACATGGATGTGGTAAAGGATTCAGTGAAAGATTTAGCGGCATCAGCACCAATATAGCGTTTTTTTACTGTCCGCATCCCTAATACTTTTTGTGGCATAAATGAGGCATCAAAAGAAATACAAAAATGATATGATATGGTGATATCCTTGATTGAGGTGATTGTAATATTGAGTCCCTTTCCAATAATCAGATCCAGGGTATGGCCTCGGTTGTGAGTGGGGCCAGACACATGCTGAGAGAAATCAAAAGCCTGTAATAGGTTTATGAACTCTGTTGAATCATGATCATTTGGATTGTCTACATGAAAATTAAAGTCCCCTGAAATGATGATATAATCAAACTCGGTGGAAATTGTGGATAATAGTTCAGAGAACTCCTCAAGGAACCCATGTTTACATTTTGGTGGATGGTAAATAATGATAGAGAGAACAGAGCTTGTAGTACAGATAATCTTAAAAGCAAGTATTTCAAAAGTGGAGAAAGCACCAAAATGGACAGAGCTGCAATTGTAGTGGCTCCTAAAAACAACAGCTAGACGACCACCATGGCTATGGGATCTTGGGAAGCTAATAAATTTGTAGTTTGGAGGGCAAAGTTCAATCAGCTGACTCTGTTCATCACATCTCACCCAAGTTTCCATCAGGAATAAAAAGTCCAGGTTAGAGGAAGTAACAATGTCATTGAAAATAAAAGATTTGTTTGAGAGTGATCTTGCATTGATCAATGCCATTTTAACACTGATATCACACAGGACAACAGCCATTTTTTCTGATGAAACAGTGATAACTCTGTGATTCCGGGGGTTAACATCTCTAGATCTAGTAGTTAATATGGTCTGAATAAGGAAGTGGAGTTACTTGAGAACAGTGTGTAGTTAAGGGCGCCAGGCCACAAGGTGGAGTTATTGGGGTACGATCAATGACCGAGTGAAGTGAAGCAGTTGGCTGTAGTGACACTGTAGAGGTAGAAGAGGGGGGCCAGGTGTGTGTGTGACATCAGATGAAAACATTCAACATACAAGTCATTCACGAGGGGCGTAGTGCACAGCGAGTTGGATGTTGATTGCTAACAGCTGGGAGCCCTGTTTGTTTGGGTGAATGCCGTCAGTCTTGAGGAGAGACGTGCAGTTCCAGAAGAGGTTCAAGTTTTCAATGAAAGTTACACCGTGGGATCTGCATGCGGATTGTAGACAGTGGTTGAGATAGAGGACTCTGCTGAAATGCTCGGAGCCGTGAGACAGAGGGGCAGTGGGACCAGAAATAAAGATGGATTTGCCGGATTGTTTTAGAAATTTAAACAGGTTGGAAAAATGGACTTTGGTCAGCTCTGAATGCCGCCGAGAGGAATCGTTAATTCCCCCATGTACAATGACACGATGTATGGAGGCCGGGAGTGAAGGCAGGATGTCCTGGAGCTTTTTCAAGATGTAAGAAGAAGACAGAGAGTGCTGGTGTTCGGACATTTCTGATTAGAGTCACCGATAATCAGCGTGGTGGGAGCGGGGGGGGGTCGAGTGGTGTCCACGGTGGAGGGAGTCATCTCTGGACGTTTACTGTGCTGACCCGTGGCAGACCCCGGACAGCCGTGGATGGAGGAGGACTGGTCGGTGGAGAGAGGTGCGCTGAGGATGACTGAGTGGATGGAGAGGTGAAGACAGGAGACCGCTGCGGCGCCGGTGTGAAGAACGGAGTGGAGCAGCGACGGGAGGAGCGATCAGGTACGGCCAGTGGAGGACTCTGGTGCATCGGGGAGCTGTGGGACCCATGGGGCATCAGAGGAGATGAAGAAGGAGGCTGGGACTCTGCATCCACAGGACAGAAGTCGCGTAAAATGTCAAATTTTTTCTCCAGCTGGATGTCACAGCGAGGAGGTGCATGAGAGGAGCACCTCCCTCTCCCACCGCCGGCACCAACCAAAGTCCAAGGCTTGTGATGGGACGGAGTGGAGCTGACCAGGGTTTTAGGCTTAGCCCCGAGCCTCGTCCAGGAGTCGTCCGACACGGTGATCGGGGGGGGCATCAGCAGCAGGACTGTGTGCGCTGGTGACATCGGGCATAGCTTGTCTTGACACCTGGTGACTGTGGTCCTCAGTGCTAAAATGCTAAAGACAAGCCAGTGGTGTTAGCCTCGCTGTCAGCTGGCGGATTTTTCCCACGCTGTCAACCAAAGACTTTCACTAGTATCTCGATAGGTGTTCTTCTTTCAGTAATTCTTATCAACACACATCAAGCCGACAAGTGAAACGGAGGTTAACAAGCTTCAGCGTTTACAGTTAAAAGTGAACTTCGGCACATCGTTACTCAGTCCGCGATAACGTGGGATAACGTGCAATAGATGTCATACAGATCAACATGATAAATTAACAGTAATCCATATGTCACAATGAGACAGAAAGAGAGACAGAGAGAGAGAGAGATGCAGGACAGACGGTCATGACAGTAGCTTACAACAACATTAATGAAAGTAATAATATTATAATTATAATTCTGGCTATTGTGGTACAATATGTTGAAAGTATATATTAATATCTG
>NC_065510.1:17138721-17144309 GCF_006386435.1 Epinephelus moara | reverse complement strand
TTAACAGTAGGATTTTAAATTCAAGTCTGGATTTTACAGGGAGCCAGTGCAGAGAAGCTAAAACAGGAGAAATATGATCTCGTTTCTTAGTTCCTGTTAGTACACGTGCTGCTGCATTCTGAATTAGCTGGAGAGTTTTTAAGGACTTACTAGAGCTACCTGATAATAGCGAGTTACAGTAATCCAGCCTAGAGGTAACAAAAGCGTGGACTAATTTTTGTGCATCTTTTTGAGTCAGAATAGGCCTAATTTTTGCAATATTACTGTGTTCAAAACACAGTTACAAAGTACTGTACAATAAAACACAAGAAGAATAAAACAAATAACACATCATAACATGTCATCTAGTAAAAGATAAAATAAGGAAGACCACAGCTAAAATCAAGATAATAAATGGCCATTAAAATCAATAAGACACCAATAAAACAGACAGACGGCTCAGGTAAAGTCAGGATATGCTTTCCAATAGAAGTATGTTTTTAGGAGAGACTTAACAAAGCCAGTGACACAGACAGCCTTATAAATTATTATATATATTATCTTTATATAAGGCAAAGGAAAATTTTAAGATCTCTCTCTTTTTCTCTCGTCTTTTTAAAATGTGTCAGCTGCCCCACTCATCGTAATGTTATCAAACGAAGAGAAATGTCCTCCCCTCGTCCTAGTTACTTTTTTGTACTTCTTCATGGCAGAGTTTAAAGCTCAAGGGGGGGACAACTTTTTATAAAATGTGCTATATTGGGATAGGTATCGTTATTGGGATATAAAAATGACCTGTATCGGGATATGAGATTTTGGTCATATCGCCCAGCCCTAGTGTCAGCCCTGTGATAGTCTGGCAACCTTTCCAGTGTGTACCCTGCCTCTCGCCCAATGTCAGCTAGGATAGGCTCCAGCTCCACAAAGTCATTTTACACAGTATTAGTATAAAAATTACGGCTGTCAAAATAACATGTTAATTTCGATTCATTAAATGGAATGAAATGTTTACATTGGAAAAAACACTAGATGGAACTGTTAATACGAACACTGCTCTTCGCAATTTCTGCAGTGAGGAATTTTTGCACCATTGGAGAACTTGAAGCCTGAAATATCACCCCAGCGCAAAGCATTTATCAGCGAAATCGGCACAGCCTCTAACGCTAGCGCTAGCAGTCAGCCTCATCAAGCCACACTTCACCAGGCGTCAAGTCACAAACTGAGTAAGTCCATCCTGGGCCATGTTTACACAAAAACGATTCACTGAAAACGGAATCGTTTCTCATTTTCGTTTTGAAAAAAGTTCTGTGTTTAGACAACAACGTTTTGATAACAATCACCGTGTACACGTACCTGCAAAAATAACCAAAAACGCTGCAGTATACATGCCAGGCCAGTAGTTGGCGGTGTGACGCTTACGCTTCCTTCTACAGAGCGGCGATGTATAAACAAACAAAATGGCAACCGCACGAATGTTTGTCTGGACGGACGAGGAGATGGAGTTGCTACAGTAAATCTACACTATGATGGGGAAGCGTTGATAAATTCAAAAGGGTAAGCAGCACAAGCAGAGCTCAGGAGTCCGCCATTGTTGTTGTGATGGTCGACTTTATCACGCATGCCTAGTGACTGGAAGCTTAATGCGCATGTGCGAAAAGTCTCCGTTTTCAGAGGAACAGCATATTGCAAGTTTACATGACAACGGAGACGGTGCCGTTCCCAAAAAATTGCACTCTGGAACTCGTTTTTCAAAACGCTGCATTTTCAGGCACCCAAAGCACCACTGTCGTGTAAACGATCAGCCAAAATGCAACTGAAGTTTACCATTTTCAGTTGAAATCGTTGTTGTATAAAGGGGACCTTGGACTGACTCACTAACCACCTTACAAAATGGACTGCAGACTAGTTTGGATGGTAGAGCATGGGGGACGATTGTGTCCAAAATCCAGCAGCTTTATTACAACACATCTGCCAAAATTCATTTCAACGGAAATTTTTCAATTCTTTCACAGCAAAAATTGATGTATTAATGCAATTAATTTTGATTAATTAATCACATAGTATGTTTTTAATTAGATTGTTTTTTTAATCGACTGACAGCCCTAATAAAAATATAGGTTATTAGCAGTTTAGAGCATGTGCTAATGAAAAATGCAGTTATCATTATTTAGCAGTAAGTGAGACCCAGTGAGCATAGATTTATATACTATGCACTGATTCACCATTTCAAAACAATAACCTGGTGTTCTCTGAAATTAGTAATACTTAGGAAGAGCATACATTGTTTTCTGACTAAGACATGATAAATTAAAAACTGAAAAATCCCTAATCATGACACCTTTAACTTAAACGCACTCTTTTAATGCAACCACACATGCACGTTATGACGCATTAAACGAGCCATGTTTTTGGACCGCAGCAGTCAGCGGGACATGAACCATTATATTGCAGCAGTTCAGCAGTTCATTGCTGTCAGAACACATGCATTTATCTTGGATGAACTGTCGTCCCTTCCTTTTAATGATCAGAATGTGCAGCTGCGTGGAAAATAATCCAAGGTGCATACTGCCATATTTTAACTCCCACAGCAGAAACTTTTTTTTTTGGGGGGGGGGGGAATTTATCACTGCCATTAACCTTCAAGGCAAGATTATTGCTGTTTACAACATTCAGGTCGAGGCTGTTTTTCAGAAATTTCTGCACAAATGTTGAGGGACGGCGACTTAAATGACATTCAGTTGTATATAAAGTATGCAGTACATGCTTAAAACACCCACGCGTGCACTCTGGATGACTGAACTGCAAAGGCTGAGGTTGTTCTTTTAGTTTCTTTAACTTGAAAAAGACAAAAAGGACAATGTAAAAGTGAAGAATGTAAACACCTGCGTCTCAACTCAAGGCTGTGAAAAAATATGCTTTGAATCCCAAGTCGAGGTTTGAAAGTGAAAAAATTTTTCAAAAGGGGGAAAAAAAGGTTTTCAAGTTCAGATCTTTTATTCAAATGCGTCATTGATTTATTCAAAACTTTAACTCACTCAAGAATCTTCTAATCAACGTTCTATACGTCTATTTTGTTTTGTTAATGTCTCTCTTTTGCATCGTTGTACTGCATTTTTACCACCTCCACTTGTGCAGAATTTTTATGTGGTCTGAAATTACTTTGCTGGTGGAAAAATGAGACAGCGCTGGTCAAAATTGGTGCAGTCTGTGTGTTACTTTCAGCCCATTTATCTCTGTGTCCCCGGGTCGAATCCACGGGTGGAGAGTGGGGCCGTGCTCAGACCGACATTAGCATTCCTTCAATAAGACCACTGTGTTGACACAGCAGGGGTCCTGACTCCTGACACAGAGGGCCACAGCAAAATTATAATAAAACATAAAAAACAGGCTTGTCTGGCCAAAAAAAAGTGGAACCTGGCTCCACTTTTTACTGCAGCACAATCAATTATGTGCAAATGCACATTCTTGGTAGAATAAGCCAAAGTCATACATCTTGAAATCCCACACATAGTGGCTTTAACTTCTCGCTGACAACAGACTGGCCAAATATTAGCATGCATTAGTTCTGTAGCCTGCTGTATGTTTGATTTCTCTGAGCACACAGACATGTTGTCTCTGCGTCTAATCTAGTTTAAGGAAAACTTTGATCAGTCTGACATTTCCTTGATCTTAACACTCTCCTGAATGAATTTAAAGTAGATGCAAAATGACAAGCAAAAGACTAAAAACAATGTGTTACTTGCAAAATAAACATATTGCAGAACGCTTTTTCGTAGCTAAGGACGTGCAAGTCAGTCCACTGGAAAGATATATTATCTCATATACATGTTGTGCTCAATTAGAAGACAGCATGAAAAGGTTTTATTGTTCAAGCAGTGCACAACCTCACAACTCACGATTGTGTTATAAACCTGTTTTTGAGGAAAGGTCCTATTCTAATTTGCTTGTGCATGCATGTAAACTGCTGGCCTTCTCCCTCTCAAGGATCTCATCAGCACTCAGGGCCTGCTGGAGGACTTCATTTCCATCCATTTAAAGTGTTTTATTTTGGCAACTAAAAATTCAGCCTCCTTGAGTGGGCTGTTCAAAGCATCAGGATTACGCAAATACTTTGCCTCTAAATGCTCATTTGCTCTCTGTAGGATAAGGAAGCCACGAAGGACTGAAATGCACAGAAAATATAGCATGTAACATCACACTTGGTTTTCAAATGCACAGTTTTCCCATTGACTTATGCACTCTACAAGCATCTTTTGGCAAATCACACCACCAGACGAATCTGAAAATGTTTTGAATCTCTGATTGCAGGAAGATACTTCAAGATCTGGCCAGCTGTACATTCAAATACAAGGGTTAGGGTTTGATTACAGACCAAAGAGACGGATAACAAGTACGTTTCCCCTCTTCTTTCTTTCTAAAGAGATCAGTATTCAACATCTATGCTGAATAGTCATAGGAGCATAAAAATGTATTACTGTGATGCAGCCAAATCAAGGTTTGGCTCCAAACACACAAGTAATGTGCTTTGAAAGTTAGAATTACTTCCTCTGGGCTGTATGCCTCCACGAACCAGTCAAGTTGCAGGTAGAGTTTAAATCCATGTCTGTCCAGACTTAGATGTAGTCATGGATGCTATGAATGCTGATGCAAAAACCTGCATATTCTACAACATGCTTGCTTCACACCCGTCTCCAACCCAACACATAAGATCTATACAGTCACCACAGTTACAAGATGGACAAACCCATTATTAATGTTACCAACTCAGTATCTGACCAAATGTCTCCCCTTCTGTTGTTGAGCTACGGTGTTGAATAATGGCCAGAAAAGTTTTTTTGGAGAAAATCATGATGTCATAGTGAAGATGACCTTTGACCACCAAAAACTAATCAGTTCACTGTTGCGTCCATGTGGACATTTGTGCCAAATTCTAAGAAATTCCCTAGAGGCATTCTTGAAATATCATGTTCATGAGAATGGGACAGATGGACAACCCGAAAATGTAAGGCGTCCAGCCATGGCTATTGCCGGTGTAGAGGCATAAAAAGAGACTGTGTATTGGTGTTATCACAATACTGGAATTTCTAACTTCTACACAATACCTTGAGAACATCAATACTTAATGCCATTTTCAATACCACAGGGAAAATTGACATTGAGGGCATGAATTTTGTTTTTCTATTGAAAGATAAATTTAACAACAATGACTTTTTTTTTCTTGGTTTGTAGCAGAGAAGAGCAGAATGACTCTAGTGAACGTGAGCAATAAGAGAGAGCCAGAAGTGCAGCTGGTATAGGTAGGGGTTCCGAACACCGAATGTCGTTGTTTAGTTTTTCATTAGTTTTTGCAGATGAACCCCCTCCAGATTAGTGTTGTCACGGTACCAAAATTGGGACCCACTGTAACGATACCAGTGAAAATATCATGGTTCTGAGTAGTATCACGATACCACAGCGAAAATGAGGCAGATGTGCCTTTTGTCATTTATAAAAAGATAAATCACTTTTCTATAATACATCAATGATATTTCAATGGAATAAATTACTTATTGACTTATTCATACTTCAAAAACAGCATCAATAAGTGATTAACATAGGGGGGATCAAAA
>NC_065510.1:17134147-17138149 GCF_006386435.1 Epinephelus moara | reverse complement strand
AACAGGCGGCTCGCTCAGTGTGTGACGTGCACTTGTAGATAAAATATAGGCCTATATTAATGAAGGTTCATTAGTACGGTTTTGCATTTCTCTGTAATGTAGCACAGTGTTAACAATGTTACTGATACTATTCTTTCTCACACCTTCAACTCAAACCATTGTGTTGACCCGCCAAAATATCCACATAATTTATAATTAAATTAATATCGTGAACATGCAGGCAACTAGTCGACTAATTGCCCTATATGACGACTATTGGTCGACTAGGAAAAATCTTAGTCGGACTGTTCTGGTTGTTCTATTGTTGCCTTTATCCAGTTAGTCATTACATCCACATAACTTATATTTATCCAAAATCTTATTGTGTAGATATGTGTAAAAGCACTGATTGTCAACCTCACAATATAGTCACAACTTCTATATCAAGATATACAGTCAATAATATTGTGATATTTGATTTTCCCCATATCACTAAGCTCTATAATGCATGTGCTTATTAGTAACCAGGGTATTATTATGTAGTGTTGCGCGGTGGGAATGAACACATTTGATTAAATCCATGCATGTTATGCTGTAATAAGCTGTACAGGTGCTTTGTGACAAATGCTCCCCCCACATCCCTTGAGCCTACTGCGCAGCGCCTGTGGGCACACAGGGCAAGTGACAAGTGAGTGGATGGAGGCAGGGTGGCACAGCTGAGCTGGCGGGGCGCACAGTTCGAACACAGGAGAGGAACTACTTTGAAATAAACAACATAATGGAAAGTTAATGTTGATACTTTACTTTGTTATCTTCCTTAAATAAAAAACTACTTGGTTAACACATGACGTCAAGCTTCATTACCTTTTCAGTAATTGAAAGTTGCCCACCGACCAAAGAGCACACGTTGAAATACTGATAAAAGTTTCATTAACTCATGAATAATTGAGTTAGACGTAATACACAATTTTCTATAAAGGCTCAATTGACACCACAAGGCTTTCAGATTTCCTTTTAAAAAACTGACGAGTACTCTGCACTAGATCTTTGTGGAAGCCAAAAAGGTTTTCTCTTTACAAAGTGAACACTTAGGACTTAAAAAAGGTATCGAGGCAGGTTCAATGAAATGAGGACATGTCCTGACAAAACCAAGAATTCTTATCTTAATGTGTGCAAAAGAGTGAGTGTTTGTCTGTTTTTGTGCTGGTTGTATATGACAATCATTTAAATTATTAATTAGATTTTAAGTTTCAAGTTTATTTATACAGCACATTCATAAACAACACCAGTCAACCAAAGTGGTTAACAAATGAAAAGAATGACACGTAAATATATGGCAATATTGCATGTGCACAAATATAAAACAGAATAACACCAGTGAGAACAATTACATATGTAAAAAGATTATAAAATAAATAAATATTAAAACCACTAAAAACAACCAGAGTTTATTGAAAACATGTACATCTTAACATTTGTCTTAAAGGTTTCAATCGACGGGGAGAATTTTGCTGAGAGTGGAAGAATATTCAAGAGCTTTGGAGAAGATATCATAAAGTCACTATCTCCCTTACCCACCAGCCACAGCTAAAAGACATTGTTCTGAAGATCTAAGGGTGCTTTCAGACCTAGAGTTGTCCTGCTTTGGTCTGAATCAGGGACTCATTTTGTTAAAAAGTTGTATAATTGCCTAGAGCTGGTTCATGTTCTCACGGCAGCATTTACAAGTGGACCAGATCAAATGCCTTGTGCCAGAAAGCTGCTCTTGATTGGTCACAATTTCTATGCGGGAAAAATCCAGGAAGTAAACAAAACGTTGAAGAAGAGTGCACTTGCAAGATAAATGCGACACTTTCTAATGTCACAATGGAGGGACAACTACGCAGGTTGATTTTAGCGCACATTAACCTCCTGAGACCTGCACTTTTGTTTGGTATGCATTTTTAATTACAGTTTGAAAACGAGGCGCGGCTCCAACTAGAAAACAATGTTTTGATGCATTGGATGTGCCGCATGCGCACATTAACCTCCTGAGACCTGCACTTTTGTTTGGTATGCATTTTTAATTACTCCTAGTTATTTGGGATCAGTAGGACCTGATAAGTATAAAAAACTAAACAATGATAACTGTAAGTCCTCAAACAGGACAATAATAAAGTCCCAATGTCCTAAAACGAGTACTTCCTAAAATTAACAGTGTCTTAGCTTGTTACGGTTGCTAACATTAGTCAAATTTGTTGCCATATCAAACTACAAACATTATCAATAATTAATTAACAAATTTCAATCATAAAATGTAATCAGGATTTGGACCTTGTCCATTTTTGTGTCGGGATCGGCTGCAGACTGACTTGGCAGAGATGGCTGCCATCTTGTTTATACATGGATTAGTATATTGTGCTCTTACTACCACTAGATGGCACAAAACGTGTCCACAAAGAGGGACAACAGGTCTAAGTTAAGTATAAGTTCAAGTAAATTCAAATGTGATGTCCTCATCTGAGGACACAGGGTGTCAGGAGGTCAAGGCAGTACAGGAGGAAGCTCACATTAATAATCCTCCAGGACTGTAACATGCTCATGTTTAACCCAAACAATGTGTCATGTGACTGCAGTTGGTTCAGATCAAGGTTGGTACACTTTCTCACCACAAACGAACCACACCAGAGTTCAACTGTAACCAGACCAAGACCACCTCTTTAAGAGGGTCTTGGTACGGTTGATTTGGTGAACACTTGAGTGTGATTGCTGTGTTCACACCTGCCCAAACGAACCACAATTAGCGGGCAAACGAACTTGAATTCGACTGAACCGAACCAAACAGGGCAGGTGTGAAAGCACCCTAAGAGGTCGAGAGTTGAAGTAGGGGCAGAGAAGTTCAGCAATGTACTGGGGTGCAGCCCATGTATGGCCCTAAAAACAAATAACCTTAAAATCAATCCTGTATTTGATAGGTAGCCAGTGCAGAGATTTCATTTCACAAATCACTCAATCAATAGACCATAAACTGTTGAATGGTGAAATTAAGCCCACCACAGTGTACCAGAGCCCGAGGTGACATCTTTAAATGTAGGAAACCCTGAACTGTACATTCACTAATGAAATAATCAACTGTTCATTTCAGCTCTGGCTTTACTGTATGTGACTGAAGCAAATTTAATCAGGTCTTGGGTTACCTGGGGCACCTCAGTCTCATTCAGCAGACATATGAAGTCCTTCCCCTAACTACACCATCAAGGACCAATTTTTTTAATAGCATAAACATATAAGTTGTGCACATCTTACCTAACAATGCAGGGCTCAACAATAAGGATTGCCCGATTGCCCGGGGCAAGTAAAACTCATGGTGGGGCATGTAAACTAACAACTCACTTGCCCGATCGGGCAAGTTGCCAAAAATAGTAAAAGTTAATAACTAATTGATAAAATAAATGTATTTTAAAACGTGCTCTGATGCAGCGGTCTCTCTGCCTGAAGTCACAGGCACACGCTGTGTAATAATGTCCTGCCCACAGCCTCCATTGATATTATTTTGCGCGACGGACGCTTCATATAACAACATAACAATATACTATTTATGGTGTTATGTCATCGTGTCATTTCTGTCTCTACATGGTCACGCGTTAACAATTCTCCTCTGCTCTTTGTATCACGCACGGCGGAGTTCCGCCACACACACAGGTGAGCACGTTAGAGCGGCTCGGGCCGCATTTTCCTGACCAAACCTGACCCCGGGCCCGGTGCAGTTTGTCAGCCGACAAAGTTATTGTTATGGACAGTGTGTAAATAACCAACAGACTGCTGTTACGCACAGACAAACACGCTGCACTCCGAGCAGCATAGCACGGCACTCCTGCTGAGCTTGTGTTGCGTTCAGGCGTTGTCACGTAAATAACAACTTCCAGCACTTAAATAGGTCATAGCACAAAACAGCAGCATGACAAGTGACTTTTTACTTTATTATATTCAATAAAATTGTATGTTCCTAAATCTTGAGGCACCTCATATGTAAGCTAGACAGAC
>NC_065510.1:17119714-17134054 GCF_006386435.1 Epinephelus moara | reverse complement strand
TTTCATATTTGTGTAGGAATTAAGCTACAATACATGACATATGTTGTTTTAATTAATAAATACAGTGTGAATAAAGATTACATGACATAAAAATAACTGCAGTCTTTGTTATTTGATAGCCGCTTAAATTAAACAATTTTTATAGGGCAAGTAAAAACTGACTTCGGGCAAGTAGATCTCTGACCAACTTGCCCGACCGGGCAAGTGAAAAAAAAACTTTAGCGTTGAACCCTGCAATGGGTAAGGATATGAGTATTAATAACGCTGAAACACTCTAAATGTCTGTCCTTATTGGAAGGGCATGTGCACCCTCTGACATTAAGATGGATCTGAATATGGCATACAATTATTGTATAATAATCATAATAGTTGAGAGCACTTTTCAAGCAAGAGGCACGCTCCTTTGCAGAGTTGGGAACATCACAGGACATAAACATAATCAGGTGCATGAGATAGAAAAACAATATTATTCTAAAATGTACTGAAGAGAAAAGCAAACGTAATGTTCAAATGCAAATGTGGAGGGTGTCAGCATGTGAACAACACGGATGGAAATTAGTATGGAGCCCACTGTTTGTAGTAAATTAAGACTGTACTATGATTCTTTCTACCTTGTCGTTCCCATAGAAACAACACGGTCAGGAGACTTTAATATGATGAACAACAAAGTGGGATGGCAGCAGTCCACACACCCTCATTCAAATTCTAATACATTTATTCTCAACAATTTCCTGACAGAATTATGCTCTGCAAGAGGTCTCAATAAAATAAAAGCTAATCTGGATGCACATAAATAAATAGGTGTTCACAAACGCGCAGGGATCTGCACAACAAACAGCACTATCAGAGCTTTCCTTTGAACCATACTTTGTGGTCTATAGTGCCGGGGCAGGCGTTTACTACAGGTATGTAGCTTCCTGCAAAGCTGGTACACGAAATGATTTTACCCTCAATGACTGTTTTGTTTTTCACAGTTTCCATCTCGTCTCTCTTTCTGTACTCTCTGTTTTGCTCTTGTTGTGAGGTAAGCTATGAATAAGCTTAAAAGTTAAATGCCATATTTTGCATGCTGGTAATGTGCTAATTTGATGCTACATTACCCCCTTACACAACTATTACTATATTTTTTTCCCCCCGCATCCACTCCAGTGTTGCACATTAGTTGTAACTGAGAATTTGTCGCCTGTGCAGTAATTGCACAATCACTATCAACATCAGCACAGGTTGGAAATACCGGCATCAACTTGTGTACACTGACGGACTCAAGTTGCGAAAGTAATTAAGTCCTTTTATACAACACAACCAGAACACAGAACGCATTCAGCCTTTAATTAAGCCTTTTCAGGGTTAATTTGATCACACTCCTCGCATGCATTCATCCAACAATGAGGAGCAACGGCTTCGATCTGGATCCTGAATCTTTAAAAAGCTTTCATTCATTTGTACACCCTCGAAGGCATCGCTAGTGTTGTTACACTTTTATGTATCCTTAGATGTAAGGCGTACTTATACAGCAGTATTGAGTGAACAGTCCCAACAGATTCTTTAATTAAAGAGCGTTTTGGCGTGTGGGATTTAAAGGAGTGACCTAACCAATTGCAATATTTGGCCTACCCAGAGTTAATAATTAAATATGATCATTAAAAGCTTAAAAAAAATGGTGTAGTGTTTAGAGAGCAGCTGCACAAGCTGAAGTATACAGTCATACAACTATTCATATTTATAAACTCTGACCGCGACTCAAAGAGAATCATACATGCTACAGTTATCTGTAATGCCATATAGATATATTTTCACTGTGTGCTTCCACTCTGTGCAAAATGCAAATTTAAAGATTTTAATATTAAAATTTGAGGCTTGTCAAGGTCCCCAACAGTTGTCATTTCAAATTGAAACAATCCTCTGAACATAATTTTGTGGAGCTGAAAACATTTCTGAATGTATTCAATGGGTTTTTCTGTTTTGACATCAAGTGGCAAATCCTCTGCTTTTATTCCTGTGCAGTTGTAAATCGTCGCGGTCAGATTGATTAGGCAACCTCAATCTGAATACTATGGTGCAAACCAATGAGCCCACAGCACTGCTGTAATTTACCAAGAAAATCATCATGCAGAGATTTTCTGGTGTCCTCTTGATTTATATACAGGTGTTTGTGCATTCACATTAGGACTGGAGGGGGGACTGCAGGGGGCAAAAGTAGCTCAGTCCATAGGGACTTGGGTTGGGAACCGGAGGGTCGCTTGCTCGAGTCCCCATCTGGACCAAAATATGGAACGTGGACCGGTGGCTGGAGAGGTGCCAGTTCACCTCCTGGGCACTGCCAGGGTGCCCTTGAGCAAGGTACCCAATCGCTCGAGGCGCCTCACCAAGGGCAGCCCCCTCACTCTGACATCTCTCCACTTTGTGCATGTATAGGTCCTGTTTGTGCATGTGTGTGTCTTTCTGACCTGTGTGTTAATGACAAAAGAGTGAAAAAATTGAATTTCCCCTCAGGGGGATTAATAAAGTAAATAAACTTAAATAAACTTAATCATTAAAAGAACACAATCTCGATTCAGGCAACCTCATTTCAGAGGGACAACTATTCTGCCATATTTGCTTTGGAGAGTTGCATATTTAGAATGGATGCTCATAATTTGTTTCCCTGTGATTATATGGCTTAGGCGCCATTTGTATGGATATAAAAACAATTTGGAGAGCATCTGGACAAGCCGATGCTAAGGACAGAACTGTCAGCTATCAGGCTAACCAGCTAGCATAATTCACTAGCCACCCAAAATTTGTCTTGAACCAGTTCCAGTAAGCACTTGTAAAAAGAGTGTAAATCTCACTGGACAGGAAGTAAATTAGTTGACTAGAAAATATACACTGCTCAAAAAAATAAAGGGAACACATAATCATCACAGTGTATCTCAAAGTCAATCAAACACCTGGGATATCAGCCTGTCCAGTTGGGAAGCAATACTGATTGGGAATCAATTTCACCTGCTTTTGCACAAATTGGACAGACAACAGGTGGAAAGGAGAGGCAATTACCAAGACAATCCCTATTTAGGAATGGTTTTGCAGGTGGTGGCCACAGACCATTTCCCTCTCTGCATCCTTTCTGGTTGATTCTTGGCTGGTTTTGCAGTTTTCCAGTGCCCTCACCACTGGTGGTATCGTGAGGTGGTATCTGCAGCCCACAGAATTTGCTCAGGTAGTGCAGCTACTCCAGGATTGCACATCGATAAGCGCAGTGGCCAGAAGGTTTGCTGTGTCTCCCAGCACAGTGTCAAGAGCATGGAGGAGATACCAGGAGACAGGCCAGAGATGGAGGGGGCCGTAGGAGGGCAGCTATCTGCTTCTTGGTGCGAGGAGGAACAGGAGGAGCACTGCCAGAGCCCTCCAAAATTACCTCCAGTTGGCTACTGGTGTGCATGTTTCTGCCCAAACGGTCAGAAACAGACTCCATGAGGGTGGCATGAGGGCCAGACGTCCACAAGTGGGGCCTGTGCTCACACCTCGGCAACGAGCAGCCCGATTGACATTTGCAAGAGAACACCGAAATTGGCAGATTCACCACTGGCGCCCTGTTCTCTTCAAAGATGAGAGCAGGTTCACACTGAGCACACGTGACAGACGTGACAGAGTCTGGAGACACCATGGAGAACGTTTTGCTGCCTGCAACATCCTCCAGCATGACCAGTTTGGTGGTGGGTCAGTGATGGTCTGGGGAGGCATATCCTTGGTGGTGGGTCAGTGATGGTCTGGGGAGGCATATCCTTGGAGGACCACACAGACCTCCACGTGCTAGCCAGAGGTACCCTGACTGCTGTTAGGTACCGGGATGAAATCCTCAGACCCATTGTCAGACCATATGCTGGTGCAGTGGGCCCTGGGTTTCTTCTGATACATGACAATGTCCGGCCACATGTGGCTGGAGTGTGTCAGCAGTTCCTGGATGACGAAGGCATTGATGCTATTGACTGGCCCGCGCATTGATGCTATTGACTGGCCCGCCCGTTCCCCAGACCTGAATCCAATCGAGCACCTTTGGGACACCATGTGTCGTAGCATCCACCACCGCCACATCGCACCACAGACTGTCCAGGAACTGACTGATGCCCTGATCCAGGTCTAGGAGGAGATCCCCCAGTAGACCATCTGTCATCTCATCAGGAGCATGCCCAGACGTTGTAGGGAATGTAAACAGGCACGTAGAGGCCATGCACACTACTGAGCCACATTATGAGTTGTCCTGAGGAAATTCACAGAAGTTGAATCAGCCTGTGATCTGATTTTTCCACTTTAATGTTGGGTATGATTCTGAATCCAGTCCTAAATGGGATAATGATTTTGGTTTCCATGGACTGTCTTACATTATTTTGTTCTCAACGAATTACACTATGTAATCAATAAAGATTTTCATTTGGAATATTTCATTCATCGAGATCAGGGATGTGTGATTTAAGTGTTCCCTTTATTTTTTGAGCAGTGTACTAGCCCTACAAGCAGAAAGCAGTAACATTATATAATATCGCAGCTAATCATTTACTGGTTATTCTATTAGAGCATTGAGTCAGAACTGGTCATTTACTGAAGCAGGATAATAAGTACTGATAAAACAATTATATTACAAAGAATGATTTTGGCTTTACCCACCTCACACAGTCTGGCTGTTTGTGGGGACAACCTCAGTTAACGCAGTAACCAAGGCTACGCTCAGTTTTGTTATAATAACAGAGTGAAATGGTGCCTGAGTTGATGGGTAAATTTGACAGTCACCTAAATTTCAGCGAACACATTACCTTGGCTAGGTATGCTGACAATAACTTCATGTAAGGCATGCATGTAGATGTGTGCTGCACTAATGTAAGCTGTAAAAACAAATCTGGTTTTAATTGCTCGTTACAAAATCCCGCTTGTTATTTAATCACTGGCACAAATTATTTTAAACTCTCCTAACTTCGAAGCTAATGTGAAATGATTTAATTTAATACAAAACAATCCAACTACTCAACTCTGCTGGTTTTTCTTTTTTTTTTTTTTTTAACCCCATTTCCTTCAACTGCCAGAAACCATTTGTATAACTGTGAGTTGATGGGGATACAGATGGATAGAAAGGTATATCAATTGTTTGTTTATATGGAGGTATGTTGTTGACTGGTTGGAAGCTTTTACAGACAAGAAAAGCAACAGTGCAAGGGCAATAAAATGTTTTAGTTACAATCATATACAATACTACTGCGCCTCCCCAGAAATGTAACTGCACGTTGCTGCATCACAGAGCTCCTATTTTTATAAGCTGAACCCATTTCCTTCAGTGGAAACAAAGCTTTTATTTACTTTTATTTTACAAATAAGAAACAAAAAATTATAAAGAAAGCCCAGGGAAAACAGCATTTTAAGTCTTGTGTGTGACTTATCCTGGCTTCATATGAGCAGAGGAAATCTTCGCTATTCGCTAGGCTAATTTCTCCAATGTAAAATGCCATAGACTTGTGCTAAAAACATTAGCATGTTATATTTGTTTGGAAAACATGTTTAGTATAAGACAGTTGTTTTGTCGGCAAACCTTGTGAGTTGTAATAGAACCAAAGTTTTAAACGTTACTTTTGTTAAATGTTGCTGTTGTCCCTGGCTTCATATGAGAAGGGGAAAAATCCACTAGTCACTAGGCTAATTTATACAATGTAAAATGCCAAAGGATTGTGCTAAAAACATTAGCATGTTGTATTTGTGGGGAAAACATGTCCAGATAAAGACAAGTGTTTTGTCTGTGAATGCTTCTAGTTTTAGTGAATCCGATTTGTATGTGTGTGTGTGTGTGTGTTTGAAACTGTCGCTATTAAGACATGTTTAATGTGTGTTTTAGATGTTTTTGAATCAACTAAACTTTACAGCACTTCACAGAAACCCCGCCCCCGATTACTATTTGGAGGTGTAACTGTTGTGCAGCTGCATATATCAAACAGGGAAGAAATCCCTGTCTTTGCATCTTATTTTGATCTCAAATGTGGCTTTGACTTACAACAATACTGAGACATGAATTTTTGTCCATATCGCCCAGCCCTACTTGAGAACACGTCTATCTTCTATCTCACTTCTATTTTGCCACATATTTAATACTTGACTGTTATAAATCTGGGCCAAGTGAGTGATCCTGACCTGGGGAAAACATGGTCTGGTCAGTGCTGGTTGTGAATCGTTAAAAAAGTGATTACTGTACTTATTGTTACTGTAATTTGAAGCATTTTCTGGCACAAGAATTTCCATTGGGATACATCAAGTTCTATTGAATTGAATTGAATTTGATTGAATTGAAGAGATTAATGATTTCAATCATCACAATCAAAAGGCATGATTTTCATCTTATCAAGATTCGTGCAGCCCTAATTCACATCCTTAGACTCGCAGTATACTGTTTATATTATATATAAATATATTCAACAAGACCATAGTCATTTTCTAAGTTTTCTAATATAATAACCTCAATTATTCTTCTTATTCTTCTTGCTGAAATGTTTTGAAATATGCTCGATATAGACGTTTGAATTTCCAGTTCCATTTTACAATCTCTTACTGTTCAGTTATGTTAATAAAATATGTAAACTGGGTGGAATTACATTTTCGTTAAAAACATTTACCATTTAAATTAGTTGTATATTAACATAACGTGTAGGAGAAAGGGTTATAGTGAGTGAGTCAATTTCATTTGGCAGGGGTGGTTCAGAGTAGGCTGAAGTGGCACAAAAATTTACCACAGAGCTGCTCGCCTCAGCCTCTATGATATTGTTTTTCTGCATATTTTTTCTGGACCAGCTCTACCAGAGGGATGTGTACGGGGACCACTGCAAACTTTGGCAACACTGTGACTCTCAGGTCAATATGTTCTCTGTCCAACATGTGCTTTGGCCACTTTCACCCAGGCCCAAGGAGTGTTTTGCTGCTGCACCCTTGCTTCCCTTTCTTTCACCCAGCTTGGGCAAGAAAGGAGGTTAATTTGGTTTTCTGAGCATATAAAGCCCCTCATTCTCTGATGTGTCTCTCTAAGTAGTCACGACCAACGTCAACTGAAATCGTTCCTCAGCTAACACCTTGTTTACACCAGCCGCATATCAAAAGCATCCCATCAGCACCACATCAGCAGCAGCTGCACTCGTCCGTCAGTGTCGGTTCAATCACAGTACTGTTGTGTCTGCAGAAATGAGCCACACCCCGATACACAATCAATGTAGCTACATGCACAAGGGAATAAATGGTTCCCAGTTATGCACGCAAAGCAGTGTTTAGGTGTGAGGCTGCACCTCGTGGCCCCTCATGATCTGAGGCTGCTGGGACTCCCACTCCTCAGGGGAAATCACAGCCTACAGTTGGGTGCTGGGTGGCGGTGGTGATGATGAAATGATCTTGTATTAAACAACAACAGCTGCATTAGCATTGTTTACAAGCTGAGAAGTGAAGCACAGTATAACCAGACTACCTTACAGCAAAAAGCACATTAGATACACGTTGCAAAGAGAAGAGTGAAAGAGTAGGAGTAGAACTTTTTCCCCCTGAACTCGTTTCACTCCATCAGATAATTCTGATTTTTAGCTTTCGCTTTCAGTTAATGCTGTTGTTCATTTTTCGACCTGACTACGATTATTCATGCAGCATTGGCAGCAGGATGTTCTGCACTTCAGGTCAAGTAACCTGTACAACAGCTAAATAAAGATGCACAAAAGCCCATAAAATTCTTACTCCATTTCAATCTCGAGCCTTATTCTTGAACTACAGAAACAAGTTTTAAAAGAAACCCTGTGAATTACGCTCATGTGTCATTCATTTGCACATATTTGCACATCAATGCAATAAGGAATAGGCAATGTTTAGTGTCTTTAGATTGCTTGTTTGGACCAATCGACAGCCAAAAACGGAAAGATTTTCAATTGAGGATATCAAAAAGCAGCAAATCCTCACATTTGAGGAGCCTGAATGAAGAATCAATTATTTTAATTGCTGCTGATAATCTTTAGACGAGTCATTCATCTTTTTCAGCGTTGCAAAATAGTTGCATGTGAGAATAATTCTTAGGATTAAATGCTGTTGAGAAAAGGTTGTTTAAAAGTTTGGTTCGGATTTGTTTAAATTTGACCTCCAGGAACATAATCTTCGTCCTTGTGGGACTTTAGACCTCCTCATCCATGGTAGTTTTTCTATTTTGACTTAGGCAGGCTGTGGAGTTGATAAAGACTCACAGCTCGGTCCGATGGGACACTGAAGGGCAGGATAGGGCAGAGGTGATTCCCGGCTTGCCCTCTGTCTCTCATTCCTCCCCCTACTTAGATCAATAACAAGCTCCTTAGCCACAGGTGCTCTCCAGGGAGACAGACCGAGAGCCTTCCCTCCTCAGCTCTCAGCTCATTGTCTGTTGCTAACTCTGGCAGAGCCACGCATTCAAGCTTGACCGATGCACACAGCCTGCAGCCCTCTGAGGAGACGGAACATACAGTATGCAGGGTATACACGGAGCCTTTTGTCCAAATGTGGACATGCATGCATGCACACTTCACATCCAAATCCCTCTCTCTCGCTCACACACACACACACACACACACACACACACACACACATAAAAAAGAGAGCCATCAACTGATTTCATTAAACACAGTGAACACGTTTTTGTGACATCTCTAACACTAGAGAAGATAAAGTAAAAATATTGGAGTCTGGTTCATAATTGCAGTGATTTTAAGCCTCTTAATGGCAGTATGATGAATGGTGCACAACGCCACGTGTCATGCAGCTAGATGAATGTTGCATATTTGTGCGTGTTAAACCATTTATTTCAGTGAATTTTGCTTTTTTTTAAGGCAGTATTATCAGGCACATTAATACTATTAATTATCTCATATCAAGACGGATTAGATGTTATTAACTTTACTTATACTTTTAAGAAGTACAGCTTAAATACTCATTTGACATAGTGGAGATGTATTTTGCAGATATGAGCCTTCTGTCGGATACAACATTCAAACTGCACAAATGGTCAATTAAACATTATAAAGTTCATACACACAAATACATAAATGTCTAAAGAGCTTTTTATGTCTGAGACAACACGTACTACTATTTTTTTTAAATATGAAATCAAATACCCTAAATTAAAGTTACCTTTATAATATGGCCAGTGTGAGTTTAACAGTTGTAATTAACTACGCCCTTTTTAATCCATGTTTCTGTCTTGTTCAGTGGTATACGACAATACACTTGACCTTCATCTAACATCACATCTACTAACCTGACTCGACCTCTCTCCACAGGCCGGCCCTGGACATGATGAGTGCCTGCTGTGCCTCCTTGTTACTGTCTTACTTATATAGTCCTACATAGGCCTGATAGCCTTCCCAGCATTCATGACTTTCTTATCTTGCATACTTGAAAATCCACATTTCTCATTTCTCTGCTTATACTATTTCAGTTTCTCCTCGTTCGGATGGTCCATCCACCAAAAAATGACAACTGCTCCTGAGACTTACGACTTAAAATGTCTGCTACAACACCACTAACTTTTATTCACCACCCACCAGCCCAACTTTCACACTACTGTCATTCATTTTAGATTGATTACTGGGACTGTGGGTTTACCTTACCATTTACTGTATGCCTGTTGCCCCTGCACTCACATTTACAGTATATTCCCACCTGTATGCATTATGCTGTCATATGTGCAAAGAAAACTGGGGCTGCTCCTTGTAAGTCAAGATTTGACTCGTCAGTAGAAGACCCCTGAGTCGACTGAGATTCTTCAAGTGAGCTGTCAGACAGTGTGCATTCTACTTCTGGTGATGTTTCAGTCCCCAGATGTAACTGCAGAGTGAACGCTCCTCGCCTTCACGCTGCTCTCTGGTGCAGGCAGCTGCAGACCCTGACCCAGGGTGAGGCTGAGTGAGATGGAGGCAGCTGCCTGGAGGAAGAGAAGCCCAGTCAGGCCCCGAGATAACGTGGTGTTCTGCCCTCTGCTAAGAAGCGGTAAATTTACAGCTCGCAGCAACTTGATAGGAGGCAGTGTCTGGCTTTTGCTTGATATCTACTGTCGACAAAAAAATGCTGTTGCACATTTAGAATCCGTCGTTAGTGTAGTTAATAGGCATTAGCTCGGAGGGCTACATGGCTTGTCAACTATATTACATGAACGTCACTATCACTCTGAACGTCCCACTGAGCCTTGTTCAAACAATCTATGTGAAAAACGAAACAAATAGTGGAATATTTGTATTGAAAAGCCAAATCTGATTCGACTGAGTACAGCCCTAAAGATAACACAAAAAAATCATGTTATGCTTTGACTCTGTTCACTCAGATTCTACTGAGGATTTGTTTTTAGGTTGATAAAAAAAAAAAAAAAAACATACAGTTGTGTTGACCTTGTTGAGCAAGAAAAATTCTGTGAGGCCTTACACTTTTGTAATCTGTAAATATTTTACATACGATGCTACAATGGAAAAAACACTGGAAGAGCCTAAAAGACTACTAATATTAGGCCCCTTTTCCAGTGGACCAAACACCCACTTACACCCACTAACATCTGGCTTTTGTATTTAATGGGAAACGTTACAACTGGCATTCTCTTCTGCCTCAAATTTCTTTGCAGTAGTCACAGGTATTTATCAGCTCCAAGAACGATCAGCTCCAATCATCAGTGATGGTAATATGACACTAGGTGGCGACACTACTTGTAGCTCTTTTGCTGGAACAATGCAATGACAAGCAGCCACAAATTACTGTCCGTCTCTATCCAAGCAGCATTCAAACATCGTCCAAAATTTGAGAGAGATCACATAGAAAGTGTTTTAGCAGCTGGAGGCAGCTTTTTGTACTTGTTTTTTCCTTCATTCAAATAAAAACAAGAAGTTTGTGCTCTGTAAAGGATCAGCACTCAATGAATCACCTCCTAAGCCCTATGATAAGCTATTATGGCAAGGCTTAACTATACAGACCAATGAGCAGTGATAACTAACCTGCTTTGGGGTCATCAGGTGGGAACCTCCCTTCACCAGTGTTTCGTCTAGTTGGTCCCACGACACTTCCAGGAGGCTAGACAGTGATCTCTGGTGTCCCAGAGACACTCCCCTAATGCCAGGTCTCACTGCTCCACGCACCAACCCAACAATCTACTTTACCTTACTTACACATGGCTTTCTCAGCCCAAACAGCACTGCCACCTTCAACAAACCCAGGCTCCGTTTATACGAGCTCCAGGTAGAAGCAGTGCTGATACTACCTTTCCTAGCACATTCACCATACTCTATTTTTATAAATGAGAATTAAGCTTTTTGCTTGCGGTTATTGCATTGCTATGAGCCTCATATTTCTGCACTCTAGGAACCTGGTGTTTTAACCGGACCGCTCTGAAATCCTCAAGCTGAAAAACTTCAACCCAGAGTAGAAAAGCACCCCATGTCATGTCTGCTTTTTACCCATTGTCCAATTGGATGATTTCAGAAGTGGTCCTTCTTCAAGAGATATAAAAAAGAAGTAACCACTGCAACATTTTCACTAGCTTCCATACTGCTTTCTAATGTTTACCAAAGCATATTTCGGCCCGTCTGTGAAGTCTAATGTGATACACCAGGAAAGAAAAGGCAGAGCTGCAGAGCTGTGAACACCAGTCTGGTTTACTGGCAATGGGAAAGCAGTTTATTGCCAATTTTCACCTATATTTTTATCCCGTGTTTAAAAATCCCACATACATACATGTGCTAATTTTGGTGGGGAAATGTTATCATTGAAGGCGCTGAAACAAATCCATGTTTCCCAAGCGATATTTGGGGGTAATAGAGGAGTTCACTGTGAAACTACTTTTTCATCCAACATTATTTAGAAAAAAACTGTGGAAAATTATAGATAGGAAAATTTTAAATAGTCATTGAAATCCTGTATGTGCTCAGATTCATGCTGTCATTCTCTCAGTACTATATTGATGTAGAGTTTTCCGTGAGAAATTCAACATGGAGTAAGGTAATATAGTATAGAGCTGGCAGATTTGACAACCTCTTGCTCCTCAATACAAGGAAGAAATACATGAGCTACCTCAGATGGGATGGAAATGACCTCTGTGCACAAGTCAGGCAGGGTTATATTGCACATGAACGCCTTCAAATCACAACTCATATCCTGTAGAAATACCAAGAGGAAAGATGAAGAAAGAAGTGTGATGGAGGGGGGGTAAATGAAGAGGGCAGGTTGAGGCTGCTGACTTGCATTACCTCCAATAAATTGAAACTGGCTGCTATATATTTTGTGTATTTCATCATCTCGGTAATTATGGAGCCAAACGTTCTCAAAAATGTCAAAATAAAATAGGGAACATATGTATTTAGAACAAATAAATAGTTCATGCACAATATAAAATATGAAAAATACATACTTTTGAAGCTCTTTTAAAACAACAGTGCAATACAACATATGAGCCATACATGCTGTCATCTGCCCTTCTGACTGAGCCGGTAAGACACTGTACACATAAGATGTCATGCTGATTCAATATCAAGCAAAAACATTGCCAGCGATAAGTACTCTGTTATCCACATCATTTATGCATATTCTGAGGTTGTCCTCCCGAAGAAACAGCATGTCCTCAAAGGGAAATGCACAGAACAATGGTAGAATAGAACATCCTGTTGTTGCAGATGTTTTTTAGTGTTTTTGAGGTAGTTTATGAGTATGACGAGGGGCTTACACAGGTCAGGGTTTGAATACTTCACCCACAAAATGACCATTACTGAATCAAGCTTTGTTTGTAAGAAAAACTTTTTATTCCTCTCACTAGGGGTGGGCAATATGGCCCTAAAATAATATCACCATATTTCAGGGTATTTTGAGACAACGATATTCTTGACAATATGACAAATTAGTAAAAGAATATACTGTCAATTAGGGCTGCAACTAATGATTATTTTCACTGTCGACTAATCTGTTGATTTCTTCGATTAGTCGACTAATCATTTTATCGAAAAAATGTGTTAAAATGTCAAAAAATGTCGATCTGTCTCTATCTGTTTTGGTTCACCGTCATGGGAGAGTGTGTAAAGCTGCCAATATTTGAACATAAGAAGCTGCAATAAGAGTATTTTGGGGTACTTTTATGGTAGTTCTCTATGAAAAATGACTCAAACCAATTAGTCGACTAACATAGTCACCGATTATTTTAAAAGTCGATTAGTCATCGATTAGTCGACTAATCGTTGCAGCCCTATTGTCAATTAAAGAAAATAGAATTGGAACAGAATAAGTGATATAGTTTTACATGTCAACAGTTTGCCTTCAAATAATGAGTAAAAACTAAACAAAAATGATCTCTCATGTCTTTAGTTTGTAAACAAGATAAGTTACCAGATAAAAACACACACAGTAGCGCACCCTGAGAGTACCTGAGCACATGCGTACCCAGGCATGCTCTTCATCTGTGCTTGAGACTCTTTATACTTTGTTCTAAAACTATACAGTTTAGTCCTTTAAGCTGAAACCTCTTTGTGAAAGTCCAAGCGTGGATAAAAAGTTTACATGTAACGAAAAAAATATATCTTATTTGTTGCAGGTTAATGAAAGCTCAAGAAAAGATTGCATTGTTAGTAGCGCTCAAAAGGACAAACCAGTATTCTGACAGGTAAGGTTGCTTGAGAGATAGCAGTGGGTCAGCTGCCCATCATCCCACACAATCCCTGTCCGTGCTCAGCACTGTGGATGGGATGATCCAGGGGGTAATGAAAACGACCGTGTGTCTCACTCACTCATTCTCAACATCCTTGACATGAATTCTCAGATGTTTAAAGGAAGCTTGTGGGACGACCTTTTCCTGTTCTAACATGACAACTCATGCACAAAATTTCAACATTTGTGACAACTGTCTGGGGGCTGAAGGCTTATAGGTTCGCATATTTAAGGGCAGGGCCACTTGAGTGACAGGCAGTCTGCGAGGCGCTGCTACTGTCTACGAGTCAGATCCACCCTTCGCTTCCCCATAGCTCCAACCTCAGTGACCCTGTACCTAATTGACCCTTTGCTAAGTCACGCCCCCGAACACAGACTGGCCAATCATAACATAGCATTGGGCCAGCTTGGACCAGGGTCCGACAACAACACAGCTGTGCTCCACTGACTCTAATGCAGTCGTATCAGATTTCCTTCATTTTCAGGCTGGTTTTGTGGATTTGGAGCTAAATGTTGTGCCTGGGGCACGTCGTGTATTAATGATACTCGTTACCTGGAGAGGTTGGAAAAAGATATACCTTTCTTCCCTGTTCCAAAACCAAAATCAAACCCTGGAAAGTGTAGGGTTAGCTAGCTAGCTACTGAAGATATAGCCTACTGAAT
>NC_065510.1:17102993-17118886 GCF_006386435.1 Epinephelus moara | reverse complement strand
GACAGTCTGAAGATGCTCTGTAGCAAGTTTGGTGTCAATTGAGCAAAAATTGTGGGAGGAAATAGGTTTAAGAAGTTTTACAGTTTTTGAAAAGAAAAACAGAGTGATGAACTTCATAATTTTTAATAGGTTTAAATGTACAAAGGTTTCTTCAGTATTGGGGCTACAGTTTGATGAAAGTTGTGAAGTTTTTCAATGAAGAATTTTCAAAGTTTTGAACTTTAGACGCTTGCTGTAGCGCCACCATCAGGACTATTGGCTTGAGTTTACAGCTGAGGATATCTGGCATGAGACTGGACCTTTGTGCAAAGTTTGGTGAGTTTTCACCCATGGGAAGTATGATTTCCTCGGAAGAAGAAAGAAGAAAGAAGAAGAATAAATTAGTGTCCTGGCAGCTTAGCTGCCCGGACACTAATAATCTGCAAGTCTTTCACTGACTCCATCCACAAAGGACAGCCGGACCAAAACTCCTACCTTGTGAGCATTTAACCCTAAACTATCGGGACTTTCATAAAGAAAGCAAAATATAAACACCACAGTTAATGATGGCGAGACTGTATCTTTTTTTCTGGGGGCAGATAAACCTGTTATTGAATTAAAATGACCTCAACAGTTGATAGATCTGGCTTATTGATCTCATATCCTTCTCCAGTCCATAAATATTTACATCTATGTGTGTCACTCTCCGGCTTTTTTTGATTACAATTTTGTGCATCGTTTTTCTTTGAGCAATATCGTCAGTAGGGGGATTTATATACTGGGTAACCTTGATATGAATGACGACTGTGAGACATACCCCAACACCAAACATCAGTGCCTGACATCACTAAACTGGAGCAAACTTCTGCAGCCAAGTTAAAAAAATCTTAACAGAGGCTGGTAAAACATGCCCATCAACAAGATGTTCAGATATCATAAATGGACGTCCACACATTTTCGTGTTTAGTGTACATGGCTTACCACTTTAACAAATGTTATCCCAGTCCAGGGTCAACTTGTCAACATCTAAGATAAGAACATATGTTTTATTGATGCGCACAGTGCTGGGTTATGGGTGCTGAATCAGTTCAAATGTTGGTACTATAAGAAAGCTTGAAGGTTCTGTATCTAAAAGTCTTTGCCAGTTTCTGTCTTACTGTAATTGAAGCAGCTCCAAAAGAAAGAAATACTGAACCCTTTCCAAGTTTTGAACTGCAGTTTTATCAACCTTTGTAATCATATTTTTTTTCTTTAAACTCTATCTCTTAGTGGTCATCTGATAGAGGGTGATAGGGAAGAGACAGAGTAATGTCTTTCTTCATCCTCGACCTTTCCCCTTTTGATTATCCATTCATGCCAAACACAGTGGTTTCCCCAATACAAATCACTCTGTGAGATGACATTTCAGGCCTCCCCATCTCCCTACACAGATGCGTTTCACTTCCACTGAGCCTGGCATCAAGGGCAGCTCCTAACAACTTCTGAATAGCTAAAGAATAAAGATAGACAGCAACATTAAACTGGAAGCAACCTGCCATTAAACACCACAAGAATAAAACAGACGACCTTTCACACCTTTGTTGTAAACTGCTGCCTCTCACACATCTATTTTTAGAGGGTGACTCTGAAACAAGGGCAGGGGTTAAGGAGGGGAATTGGGCAAACAATATCCTTTATGGTCCAGTGGCAACATACTGTCTTCCCTTCACACAGCGATGTCTCAATGAAAGCTACATCCAAAATTTTGAGGCCTTTGGTTAAGGAATAATTAAAATAAGACCCATTCAAAGGACAGTAATCCAACTATATATTTCAGTCATGGCAACATACTGTAGCATGGCACCTTGCCCAATCTTTATGCACAGACAGCTCTGCAGCAGACAACTGTAGATTAATTCATCAGAGGCAACGTCCAAATCTCCATGGCAGCAAGCACAGCTTTTCCCTTTTATATGTTATGGCTCAGTGCCAGATGTAAAACAGTTTATCCTATCATAATGGTGTCGTGTACAGAAATAAAGAAATCGCAGCTGATTAGCTAAAACACTTGCATGGGACATGTTTTTTAGAGCACCAGTTTGTCAGAGCAGCAGCATGATTTAATTCTGCAGTGAGTGAAGGACAGTGGTGTAACTCCAAGCTGGATTTAACAAAATCCGGATTTCTAATCTTGTCAGCATATTATGCAGATAATGACAGGGATGTGTCCGCGCTGGCTGGATATCCCCGCTTTGAATCATGATGGCTACTTACAGAGGAACTGCCTCATGAATCTGCAGTGCACATCATTCATCTCTTCCAGTTTACAGCTGAAGCTGAGCATGGGGCACACTTCACATTCAAATACAAGAGCCAATCAAATCTCTCCCTTTAGCGCCGGGGTCAATAGCGCACAAGGAGCCCAGACTTCCCTGACAGGGGTCACAGCATGTTGTGCCAGGCATCTGGAGCTGGCACCTCAGTTTCCAGAGATCTGCACTCTCACAGGGTGCCATGACTTGGCATGAATGTATTTAGTTTTATTACTTAGGAAGGCTTTGGAAAGGCTTCGTTGCTTTGCGCTCTGGCGCAGCTGCCAGAAATGATCAGCTGCCATTCTAGTCTGTCTGCTTATGTCCACCAGTTTTTTCACCTGTACAGAACATACAAGGTCTATTTTTGCTGAGGTAGGTCACATCTATGAAGTAAGACATTTTTTTTTACCTTAAATGTATGTAGATGGCTGGATTTATTGTCAACAGATTTCAAATTTACGTTCAATTATATCTATCTGACCTTGTCTTTATATCAGAGGTGTAAGTACCTGTATTCGTCCCAAACTGTTCAGTATATGGTATTCAGTTCAGTATAAGACATTTATTATGGAGGGAGAGTTTTACCCGGAAAGTTTTGGCAGCGCACTAAATGCTCTCTGTCAGTTGTAGCGTGCTAGTTGGCTCAGCCCCATTAGCTTGGCTGGTCATCAATGATTTGTGTTCAAAAGTATGCCAACATTGTTCAACTGAATTCAGGTTTATCTGTGAAAACACTTCAAATTCCAATAAGACAGTATCACCTGAATGTGTCAACTAGTGGAACGGGACAAAAACAGATTGAAGGCTAGTCCTTCTCCCCACAGCGTTCAGCCAGCCTCCCACTGCAGATCCGGATGGTGCCAAAGTAATAACAAATGATAGAGTGTTGTGCAACCACGCTCATATAATACTGTACATCACAGAAAATACCAAATTAAAACATATGGTAAATATGCTTGAGCCGCTACAATGTGCCTTCACCAGTGCATTTTAGTCAGTTGGCCTGCTCTGTATAAACGAGTACAAGCACCTCAAAGCTTCTCTGTTGATGCTCTGGGCATAAATAAGATCCGACAGCCTAAATTAAAAAAAAAGATTTATATCATTTTCCAACACTAGATTCATTTGAAAGGCCATGGAAAAAGACTTGTTAACTCCATCCAGAAAGATTTTTAATTGTTCCAAACTCCAGTGGATTTAGGCCTACCTGATACGTTTATACTCATGTTATAGTTTTGTGTCCTGTGCTACAAACATTTAAACCTCTGTAGCTCCAGTGCTATGTGCAAAAACTTAAAGGGGAACTAATGTTTTTTTCAACCTGGGCCCTATTTTCCGATCTACTTTTGTCTACATGAGTGATAGGATGTTCAATATTTGACATTTCTCCAGTACGAAGCTAGGGCTGACCTGCCTGCAGCCCGTGAGCGCGCGCTATATTAAATAATAGGGCACTCAGACAGCGTCATTCAACGTCAAAATATGTCCACTGAAAGTGCTTTTTTTTTCACACAGATAGGCTCGGATTGTTAGTATAATTATCCAACAACATAACAGAAAGGAGAAATGAATATCTGTGTTTACCTTGAGCGGACATGTTCCTCTGCCTGTTGCAATTTTAGTATATGTGCTACCGAAGTAACACTGCTCCCTCTCTCTCCTCGTCCACTCTTCAATTTCAATGAGCTCTGCATCCGTGTACGTCCGTGTTCAAATAAATACGGGCGGTCATCAAATTCGAATGGCTCATCCAGATCCAGTTGGTCAAAATCAGGCATAAATTCAGCCATGACTACTCCAAACAGAGTAACTCCTCGCGTTTGTAAGATCACTCCAGCGGTAACTTCCTGCAACAACTCAAATCTCGCGAGACATGAGATTTCAGAGCCAGACTTTCACTCTCTGAGTGAGTGTTTTGACTTGCCACAACAAACATGTCCGAATTTTTACCCGTTTTTGACCAACTGGATCTGGATGAGCCATTTGAATTTGATGACCGCCCGTATTTATTTGAACACAGAACACGGACATATGCGGACGTACATGGACGCAGAGCCAGACGAGGAGAGAGAGGGAGCAGCAACAGGCAGAGGAACATGTCCGAATCCAGCTAAAGGTAAACACAGACGTTCCCTTCTCCTTTCCGTTATCGGTGTGAAAAAAAAAAGCACTTTCAGTGGACATATTTTGACTCTGTCTGACGCTGTCTGAGTTCCCTATTATTTAATATTGCGCGCGCTCACGGGCTGCAGGCAGGGCAGCCCTAGCTTCATACTGGAGAAATGTCAAATATCGGACATCCTATCACTCATTTAGACAAAAGTAGATCGGAAAATAGGGCCCACGTTGAAAAAAACACAAGTTCCCATTTAACGTACAGCCCTGCTATTTATTTTATACAATTTTCATTTACATGTTGTGCAGCTGCATATTTTCAAACAGGGACAAATTCCCTTTTTATTTTGATCAAAATCTGTTTTTGTGGGGCGTCGGTGGCTTAGTGGTAGAGCAGGCGCCCCATGTACAAGGCTGTTACTGCAGCGGCCCGGGTTCGAATCCAGCTCGTGGCCCTTTGCTGCATGTCATTACCCCTCTCTCTCTCTCCCCCTTTCATACTTACCTGTCCTGTGCATTAAAGGCAAAAATGCCCCCAAAAAATATCTTTAACAAAATAAAAAAAAAATCTGTTTTTCTAAAAGTGCTTGTGACATCTCAACTGGGCTCTGACTTGCAACTGAAAACAGATACATATCGTATACCGCCATTCAGCCTGAAAATACTGAGATTTGATGTTTTTCTCCATATCATCCAGCCCTAATATCGATATCTTGCCCAGTCCCATTTGCAGGGTACTTCTACTGTTTTTTATACCAGACAGAACAGTACTATATTCCAGCTAAAACCTCCCTGTTTGAAGTCTCAGCTGCTTTAAACCCGCTGGTCCTCACTCACAATCCCCCACACCCCCATCCTCACTAATGACAACTTTCCATCTTCCATGGTCTAATTCTAACTCCATTATTATATCCTCTACAAAATATTAGGATTTACTGCTCTTCCCATGAATAGATTGACTGGATCAGTTGCGAAAGTTAAGAGTCTTCATTTCACCAGATTCACCCGCTAATTTCATTCATGAAAGGGAGGAGACAGGATTTAGATGGATTTTTGAGCTTTGAGCCTGGTGAGACCTGTGTTATGCAAAAGACGTTCAGAACAATATGAGAAAGGTGGTATACTGGTGGAATTGATTTTTAATGATTACGCCTTAATGACTTGTGTGCAGTGCTCAATGTGTTGGAAGCTCCAGTTCCCCAAATGAATCCCGCACATTTTGCAACGTTGTTATCTGTTCTCCGACAATGTCAAGCTACTTTTAAGAAGAGATTCTGAAATTAAAGAGACAACTGTAGTAACGTCTCTTTCCCTCGCCATCCCTGAAGACTCGCTCGGTGAGAATGCACAGGGAAGATGTAGTGTAGTAGTTTAAACGATTCAGAGCGATCAAACCTACTCCTCAGCTCTGGATGCTGCTGTACAGGCAAACCTGTTATGGTCTCCTTCAGCACTTTCACAGCTCAGCATGAATTCACTCTGCTAAAAGGCTTATAATAAACTTCCAACACTTTCAAAGGTGCTCCTCAAAGGCTTCTCCAAGCTGGATGAGAGGAATAGCCACCTACTAAAAAACTGGCCACTGTGCAAAACTAGAAAGGTGCATTGTAGACCTATTCATTGCTAGAAAATAGTCTTTAGGGCAGTATAACAGGATTTAAGATTTAAATACATAGAATAGTGAAGCAGAGACCCAGAAACCCGTGACTGCAGCTTTGACAAGGCGATCAACGTATTTTTTTTTCCTCTTTGGAGCTGCATGTATCTGCTCTCCTGTGTGGAGGATTTTGCCATTTACAGGTTTAGAAATGGATGTATACATTTCCTATGAAAAAATATCCTCAAGCAATTCAGTGTGTCAATATATGCAATTAAATCACTGAGTTCAGTGAGTTTGGGTTTTGAATTTTTTAAAAATATGAGATTCAGAATGCATTAAATAAGCCTAGACCTAAAAACTGTAAAGAAATTAAAGAAATAAATCAATCAGAGAAGAAGAGTGAAGAAAAGAGAATCAAAAATGCACAAAATACAGTGTATTTAGTCTTTAGTCAAAATTACTTAAGCCATTCTCAACAAGACAACAAGATTAAGTTGAATCCAAGTAAATATAGTTAACCACGTGCCAAGAAAAACGTTTAGTCTGATGTCATCAGATTTCCGCGGGCGCAGATTCCATGTGGCTCTGCTAATAAGTTCAAATTAACCCAATTTTGTTTTTGTTCTTTGTCATTGCGATTGCTGGCTCATGAACATGCCTGATGGGACGTTGTGTGTACTCTGCAGAAAACACAATCCCGCACATCATGTCAATTCTGCAAAGCAGCCTCACATGCCACTCACGTTTTCCAGCCTCTGAACTCGTTAAGCTGATATATGTTAAAAAAATATACATATACATTTTGTCCATCCATCAATCCATCTTACATAAACTCTTTAACATGAGCATGTACAGTTACTGCAGCACACACTGAGCAGGAGCCAGGGTACAGCCTGTACAGGTTTAACACATTCACACTCAAATCAACATCCACAGGCAGTTTTTACTGAATGTTTCCAATTCTCCAAACCTGCATGTTTTTGGACTGTGGGAGGAAACCAGAGCACCCAGAGGAAACCCACACATACATGGGAATAACCTCATGGAAAGGTCCAGCCTACACATTATATACACATGTTCAATAACAGTAAACAAACGGACCAAAAGATAGCCAAGTGATGTGGAGCTAGTTACAGTAGAAGCATGTCAGCTGCAGCTGGGGTGTCAGTCAATGTCAGCTCACCACCAGCACATGAATGCACCACATGAAAACAGTGTTAGATACACAGAGCAGACTGCAGTGTCTACTGGGGGAATACTGGGCTGACTATGACAGGGCCCGCTCAGTGCTGGGGCCCCACTTGACAGATATTAATTTGATTGATTTGATAGTCAAACACAAAGTTGTTATGAAACTGATAAATCCAACTCTAACCCAAACTAATTATCATCAGTGGCTTCTGTTCACAATCCCAAATGATGAACAAGTTTGCATTGTCTTTTGGTTATGGTGTTTTTTTAGGTTCATAGATATGAATGGGTTCTATCACACTGTGCTTGACAGAGACATGTAGCAGCCACATTAATGAATTTAAAGGACTTACAGTATGTCTCTCAGAATGTTACATACTGTAAATAGGGCTGCAACTAACAATGAGGGACGAGCTGTTAGGTCTGGACGAGCAGGTAGAAGGATTGGAACCAAATGCAGATGACAAAAGAGGCAGCTGGAAGAATTCAAAGATGTCTTGTTGTTGTTGTTTTTTTTTTAAACACATTGCAGTCCACAAATCACGTACATGAAGGCAGGTAGGCAAAGGAAAGCTGGTACCAGAACTCCAACCAAAAATAAAGACGAACTGACAAAGAGCCAAGGAACTGGGCAGGTAGCAAATTTGCAAACCGTAGGATAGCAAAGGAACGGCCCACGTTACTCCGCCTTACTCTGCCTCTGATTGCCTAAAGGTGTGTTCACACCGGACCTGTTTTTTTTTTCGCTAGCGATGAGTTTACATACAAAGTCAATGCAAACGGGCAATTGAGCGTATATTCGCCCGGGAGAAAAATCGCTCGGGCTCCGAACAACAGCGACAGAGCGATTTTTCGCTCGNGGGGTGCTTGCTGTCATGACATGTCAGCTTCATTAAAAGTATAGCTGCAAATTAAAAGCAACAATAGATGTAAAAACACACAGAGACAACACATCTGTGATCAGTCCCCTAATTTAATTTTAACAATTTTTTTCAATCTTCTCCAATTTCTCATTTTATTTTATGGAAGTGATCAATGTAAGTGCACTTGTCCTAGAGCCGCCACGACGGTTTTTATAATGCAAATAACTGTTTAGATAAAATCACGGTTTTTATAATGCAAATAACTGTTTAGATAAAATCTACAAGCTTCTCTTCCTATGACTTTTACTAAAAATGTGTCTTGTATGTTTTCTGAAGCCTTTAAGTTACAAAAATGAAACACACTACACTGAGCATTTAAACCTCCGACCGCGGCAGAGCGCTGCTGAAAGTTATACATTTTGATACATACAGGTATACATATTGCAAAACTCTGTAAAAGTACACCAAAGCATACATAAGCTATACTTTTAATGAAGCTGACATGTCATGACAGTCAAGCACCCCCCCTCCCCTCCCTGAAATTCCCTGATCGCTTCAATGACGTCATCAAAGCGAAAAAGCGAGTCTGTTGATTTCTGCCACATTGACGAGCGATTGCAACTGAGCGATGAAGCGATATCAAAGGGGCGAACCGAGCAACAGTGAAAAAAAAAAACAGGTCCGGTGTGAACACACCTTTACCCTGACATTCTTACCCTAACCAATCCCAGTCCTCTTGCCTAACCCTAACCAATCCAACCAACGAAGGCAATGAGCACTAGCCAGTCATAGGGCACGTAGGGTGGGTGATTCCTTTGCTAGTAGGGAGGCACCATTTGGGGTAGTGAGACCACAAGGTACAAAAGTGTACTTTTAATGACTGAAACACAGCTACAAATCTCTCATCCATGTAATGATAGCTGAACTTTTAACACTTTAAATTTGGCTGTAGGCTACTGCACAACAAAGTAGGAAACAACAGCAATACACACAATTAAAATACCCTACACAGACTGCTTCCTTATGGTAGAAGCAAAAATATTAAGGCACAATGACCAAATCAACAAAATTTGCAAGTCTACAAAATCGTGCAGGTTAAACGCCCAATTCCTGAAACTCTTCCGGTGTGGTAAGATGCTGTCCAGCACAGCTGCGCACAATGAAACTGTCCCTGCTGGCTCCCTTGGTCAAGATGGCAGTGAACATAACAAAAACAGGGACAAATTCATCTTTTAACATGTCTAACCTTGGTGTATCATATCATAACGAGTATGGAAATTATCTGTAGATAATCCAGTTCAAAATAAGACCAAACCTTTCTATGGACGTCAGTTTTTGAGCCACAACGAAGACTGAAATGTGGCCTGCAACAGACGGTAAGGTTGTTAGTAGCCAAGATGATTTTCGGAAGACTTGCGGCCATTTTGGTCAGTTGAGAGGAGTGAGGAGTCAGCAGTCAGTGACGGTGTAAAACAGTCAATAAAACAGGTTTTCAACAATTATGTATCACCACAATCACAAGAGTCCTTTGAGTCATACATGTGCACACAAAATATGAGGCTGATGGTTTCAGTAGTTTGTGAGATTAGTTGCAGACACACCAATACACACACTCTTAAACTCACACACTAAAACACGCACACTTATGCACGCACAAACACAACCAAACGCATAATCCCCTCAAGGCTTACACATGGAAGAGATAATAAGAGAATATCACTACCATTGCAGGCGGCTGCACAATCTGAGCGGATTCAATGCATTGTGGGGCAATTGCGTGTGTCCAGTAACTCACATCTCATGTTTACGTTCACAATATCCACATTACTTTTACATCATAGTAAGTATGAATATTATGTTAGTATGAGAATTCGAACACAGCCTCAGTAGGTCACTCTCACCTTCACAGGACTGTTCCTGCTTTGCTGCAGTCCAGCTAAACATACTGAAAGGATAAAATCAATATCATAATTGTTGCCGATTAATGATTAATTTTCTGTTGGTAGAGTAATCCATTAACTGGCTAACTGTTGCAGATAACAGTACATACAATATCCAACCATGGGATTTCTTAAAGATAGAACACTGTAGATTACAACAAGAGCTGCAATTAGGATTATTTTTTTAATTGGTTTATCTGGTGATTTTTCAATTAATCATCTGAAAAAATGCCCAGTGATGTCTCTATATGCATTTTTGTCCTACCACAGCCAAAAAAAAAATCATGTTGCTATTATATGTGACAAATAAAACAACAAAGCTCTACTTTGTTTTGTTAATTTGGCATTTTGCTGAAATATAACTTAACAGCATAATGGATTTTAAAAAAAATTAAGTTACGGCAGATTGACTAATGAGTTAATCCACTAAATATTTCAGCTCCAACACCACTGAGAACCCAATTTAGTTTTTTCAACTTTTCTTTAACTCATCCACGTCACGCATTACCACACACAAAGTTGCATGTAAGCACTGTGTTTGCGCCCCTTCTCCCTGTCATTCCAGTTTATGCATCTATCTGTCACCGTTCACATCAAAGCAACCCTGATGGGCTTCATAACCTATCCTCATAACAACAGGAGATGTTGGCTTATTAAAAAATAATATGACCTGTTTTATGAGGCAGAAAATGTCTGGAGAAACATCTGTGAAACAAGTTTTGTATTAAATATGTAGGAGCTACATTCAAAATTCCTTTTTGCATGGGATGGCAGAGCTATAAAGAGAATCCAGAGTGCGGGCCCCCAAGCTCATTCAAGTCTCGCCATTCTCCCTATCTGACAGTCAAAGCTGAATGATCTTGCTCTCTATGCCTCCCTCTCGCTATTTCCTCAACTCTGTGGGGATAAAACAGTCAAAATGTTCCTATCACTGCCAGCAATTAGTGACTCAGGATTGTCTCTGATCGTTTTAGAAAATCAAGAGAAACAACAAAGCATTAGAGGTATTTTTTTGTACTGCGCTCTTCCTGAAAGCATTTGCGCAGGCTAAAGAGTTCATTAATGTCGTTTTTGTTCTGAAGTGGAGGCCTCTGGAGACATCCAGAGAAATGAAGGAAGGATGGGGGAGAGCTGCAGTACAGCAGGAAACGAGCACAATACCAGTGGATAGATTAAAGAGGCTGGATTTCAAAGGCTTCTTTATAACCTTTTAATGCAATGTTGCTTTATCCTTGAGAACTACATTGGACTGATATTTTTTATTTATCCTCACACAGCTTATTCTCCAACCTAATGGGATTGTGGAATCTATAATTGTGCTTTAATCATTGTCAGTATTTGCACAGTAGATCTGTAGAGGTCTTCTTATTCTGTGGTTTCTGTGGCAATTTGACAAGACTGAATATCCATCAGGCAACAGCTCTCCTCTTCCACTTTAAATGAAGCTACACTACATAGCTGCATGGTTTAAAAAACATCTCTTATGCTTCAAAATGAAAGTACAAAAAAACTTGCGAGTAAGGGCTTAGTGACTAATCCAATTAAAATAGGTGTTTGGAAGTAACAGAGCACAGTTTTCAAATCTCAAAAGCAGGGAATTTTTAATGCAACACAATCTAACCAGCCACAGGGTCAGAAACACCTGGCCCAGTGGGCTTCCTTTGCACAAATGCTGCCTTATGTTCCACGTGACATATGTGAATGACATCAGATGAAGAAAACACTTATAAAATGCCACTTGCAAGCTTGAAAATTGATTGAAAATTGTCAAGGCTGGGTTTAAGTGCAATCAAGAGAGAGACGGAGAGCAATGGCAGACACATTCACAGGTGTTAGTGATCAGAGCACAGAACTAATTAGCGGTGTCAATATGACTCAGCAGCAACAACAGGTTAAAAAGACAAAGATAGTTAGAAGCTAAAGCCGAACTAAAGGCTACAGATCACAGTGTAAAAGTGAACCACCACATCGCTGCTGATCGCCACAGAAGACAATGAATATAAAGGGAACCTTTGCTGATATTGAACCAGCTGTGTGGCATCGCAGTGTGTGCAGATGAACAGTGTTTGATTTCCCCCAGATATCCCAGCCCGTCCAGAGGCGGAGGTCTGGGTGCTGGCAGCAGCACGGGGGTGAAGCCAAACACCGTTCATCTGCACACACTGCGATGACACACAGCTGGTTGAATATCAGCAAAGTCTCCCTGCTTCCCTTCACTGGTTCCTTTACAGCAGGGTCGGTCTTTGTTTCCCTGTTATAATCATTTCAAAGCAAAAGCAGCATGTGTATACATTCAGTAGGCTATATCTTCAGTAGCTAGCTAGCCTACCCTACACTTTCCAGGGTTTGATTTTGGTTTTGGAACAGGGAAGAAGCGTATATCTTTTTCCAACCTCTCCAGGAAACGAGTATCATTAATACACGACGTGCCCCAGGCACAACATTTAGCTCCAAATCCACAAAACCAGCCTGAAAATGAAGGAAATCTGAAACGACAGCATTAGAGTCAATGGAGCACAGCTGTGTTGTGGTCGGACCCTGGTCTGAGCCGGCCTGATGCTACGTTCTGATTGGCAAGTCTGCGTCCAGGGGCAGGACTTAGCAAAGGGTTAATTAGATTATTTTCCCATATCGTTCAGCCCTATTGGATTGGGATGAGTGTTACAATAAATTCTGCCTTGGCTATATGTCAATGAATATGCCAATATTCATGAGATTGTTTGATGCTTCTGCTTTTAAGTCTGCTTGTGTTTTTTCCTAGTCCTAGTGAATCTGGGTAATGTGTTGAATGTGGGTTAGCATGTTAGATGCCTTTCCACTCATATCCCCTACAAAGGTGCAGCAGCGTCATCACACCATCCTCATCTTACACACAACTTTCTCTTCATTGCTATGAAAGCTGACCAGGAACTTGGAGGCAGCACTGCAGTCACCATAGTGTGACTGACTCGCTCGCCAATCAATTGTTGTGCTAACCTCAGACCCTGTTACTAACAGTGTACAGGTAAAAGTTCCTGTGCTTGTGAACTGTGGTTCCGCATTATGTGCATTCTGCACGCAGCTGCCTGCACCTAAACATGACCCCAGTAGCGTGAAGGTCCGGCACAAATATACAAACCACTGCAGCCCTAGTTTGAACCCATCTCTGTCTGGTGACACCAGTCTTCTCTCCGAGGGAAAGCATGGCTCAGTTTACACAGAAATGATTCAAACACAATCTACAGAAATAGGGCAGATGCCTGCAGTGATAGCTAAAAGAGAGAACATTCAGCAAAATGTACACCATGCAAATGTAGATATCAAGTGTTGCTCCCTGTTGAGTACAAACAATCACACGCAAATGAAAAATGTAACCAAGCAAGTTGTGCTACAATGGCAATTTCTATGTTTTCCAATTTGACTCCAAATTGGAAATCAAAGAAGCCCCACTACCAACATTTAACTTGCTGCTCTCAGAGGCAGAACCCCAATATTGAGACACACTGGGGATGCTCAAGTTTTATTTTTCCTAGATTAGAGAGAACATGTGTGTTTGTGATAGATATCATTTAACAAAACCATACACTGCATGTGTAGCGACAGATATATTCTTGGGCTTATTCTGCCTGCTTTCCATAAAATGTGAAAAAATAAAGAGATGAAGATATCAACAGCAATGAGCAATGTAGAAACACACAAAAACACAAGAGCCACTTAAATGATTATTTGCTTTTCTGCAGGCATATCTCATTCCATACTGCAAAATGAACTCTTATGTAGGTGGGAAGATGTTCCTATGGCCACCATACACTTGATGACTTTGAAAAGACACCCTCCACATCTAAAGACACTGTGTCATGAGTCACAGAGTTTTCAGTCATTTTGCAAACACTGCAGGGCTGTGTGTTAACATTTTCTGCACAAAGCACTGATGCTACAGAGGTTGAAAGTTGTGTAACACAGGCCACAATGTTGTAGCAAGTAAGTATTAAAGTATCAGGTAGGTCCAATGTAGTTTGAGACTATTTAAATTATGTGTTGGGGGAAGTTTAAAAAGTAATTTTCTATGACATTTCAAATAAATAGTGTTTAAAAATGCAGACATCGTTTTACATATCTTTCAGGGCTGGAAATTAACTTTTTGTTCACCTGCCACTGTGGCTAATGTATTCCAAAACCTACCACCCTCTCAACAGATTACCATTGACTTAATGGCTGGGGAGTGAAGGAGCATATTTTACCAACATTTGGCTGCTGCTTCTTTCCAACCCTGACATTTGTATTTACTGAAGCCCAGTGCTGCTGTACAAATCTCTGGTTTATCAGTGAAGTGTTTTAACTACACTGCAGACTGGATTCTCTTAACAGAGGGCCAACACGGGTAAAATGCACTTTGGTGGGTCTGCATTGTGAAGGCTACAGTAGGCTAACGTCTGGTGTATGAAATCGCTGTATCGTCACAGGGCTGTGTTTTCTTAAGCCTTTGAAACCTGAGCGAATTGGCTTGATGTCTTTAAAAAACACGGGGGGAAAAAGCAATGAGCAATGAAAGAGGATTACCAAAAAATAAGCAAGAAATTAGTAAGAAAGACAAAAAAAAAGTAAAACAGACAAAAACAAATAAATATGGAAATTCCTTCGAAAGAGTGCTTGAATATTATAATAATTATGTAACCTAATTTTAAAATGCAATAATAATTATAATAATAATAATAATAATAATAATAATAATAATAAATAGTTTCCCTAGATTTTTTTCTCTTTTCACTATTTTTTTATTTTTTTATTTTTTTTTTTTAGAATTTTCTAAATCTGTGTTGTTGTTTTTTTTTTTGTTTTGTTTTTTTTTTTAAATTGCAATTTGTGGGACATGTCTTACCAAGTTACTCATTGCCACGCGGACACCGCACACCGCTGCCAGGTATATTTCTCTCCAACGTGCGTTCGCTGGCCAATAAACTGGATGAACTTCAGCTACTGATGGTGAAAAACGAAGACTTTCTACATCTGCAGTTTTTTGCTTAACGGAGACGTGGCTGTGTGGATCGATACCGGACTCTGCGCTGCAGCTGGCAGGCTTCAAACTCTTTGGAGCGGATCGTAACACGGAACTCTCCGGCAAAACTGGAGGTATCTGTTTTTATACTAACAGTGGCTGGTGTAATGACCTGACAGTGATCCAGCAGCACTGCTCTCCTGATCTGGAATCTTTTTTTCATCAACTGCAAACCTTTTTACTCCCCCCGTGAGTTTGCTTCATTCATTCTGGTCGGTGTTTAAATCCCACCGCAGGCCAACGTGCAGGAGGCACAGCGCACGCTCGCCGACCAGATAGCTACTGTGTGTGGAGCGGTCTTACCCAGACTCCTTAGTTATTGTCCTTGGCGACTTTAACAAAGGTAACCTCACCCATGAACTCCCCAAATACAAACAGTTTATAAAATGTCCGACCTGAGAGAAGAATATCCTGGATCACTGTTACACAACTGTTAACAATGCCTATCACCCGGTCCCCCGCGCTGCACTGGGCCACTCTGACTACAACACCGTCCACCTGATTCCCTCATACAGGCAGAAGTTAAAGCTCTGTAAACCTGTTGTGAGGTCATCTAAGAAGTGGATGAGTACACAGAGGCTGTGACATCATACATCAGCTTCTGTGAGGACTTCCTTGTATATTGAAGGCATGACCCACCCTACTCCGCCTAACTCAATCAATCAATCAATCAATCAATTTTATTTATAAAGCCCAATATCACAAATCACAATTTGCCTCACAGGGCTTTACAGCATACGACATCCCTCTGTCCTTATGACCCTCGCAGCGGATAAGGAAAAACTCCCCAAAAAAACCCCTTTAACGGGGAAAAAAAACGGTAGAAACCTCAGGAAGAGCAACTGAGGAGGGATCCCTCTTCCAGGACGGACAGAC
>NC_065510.1:17064600-17094391 GCF_006386435.1 Epinephelus moara | reverse complement strand
GCTAAGGGCTAAAGGAATACAAGGCTCAATAGAGCTTTGACTCTCAGTCAGCCTGGCTACAGTGCTGAAAAGAAACCTGGGGTTGTTCTTGTTTTCTTCTATTAATGCTGAGTAATAGTTTGCTCTGGCATTGCAGAGGCCCCTCTTATAAGTTTTGAGACTGTCTGTCCAGATTAAACGAGATTCTTCCAGTTTGGTTAATCGCCAATTCCTTTCAAATTTTCGCGATATTTGTTTTAACTTACTCTGCCTCTGATTGGTTTACCCTGGTATTCTTACCCTAAATTCAACCAATCTTACTTCTCATGTCTGAATGAGAATCATTCAACCAATCCTTCTGTACTGTTCCACATGTTCAGCAAAAGCACGTGAACCCACTCCCCCCTTGGATCTCCGCAAGTGTTGTAAGGACTCTAAAACTTCACCTGTGCCTCCCTCGGCATATGGGTGAGTAGATAATGGGTGAATTTTCATTTTTGGGTGCACTATCCCTTTAAATGTCATCACTTCATCATTTCATCCTATTAGACATTGGTGTGAAACTTTGTTATGATTAGCGTATGAATTCTGCAAGGTGTCTGCAGTCACGTTAAACCTGGAAAAGGCGTGTAATTTCACACATTTCATCACATTTTCCAGACTTGGAAATCACATGGAAATAGTAAAAATCATTTAAGTTTTAGACAAGTCATAGAATTTTGTTGTATGCTATGAAATTGTTACACTAATCATCCATGGATAAGAGTTTAAATCTGATATGTTTAAAAAACGCCAGGCAAGTTTGTCAAGAAAATAAAAAATGTAATGGCTCCTTTGAAAGTCATGGAAAACTTTTGTGTTTTTTGATTCTCGAGTTGTGGCCGAAAACACGTTTTGTGAGGTCAGAGTGACTGTGACCTCTGACCACCAAATTCTAATCCGTTCATTCTTGAGTCCAAGTGGACGTTTGTACCAAATTTAAGGAAACTCCCTCAAGGCCTGATTGAGATACTGTGTTCTGACTATGATACAGGAGAGAATAAACATTGCACGCTTCCACATACTTGTCAGTTGTGTCTAAACAGAGAGCGAGAGGAATGGCTGTGCCACAATTAACAAATCCGGGTGCTTCATCTGATGTGAACCCAACATAATGCCTACTGCCACGGCTATTGCTGGCCCTGAGGCATGACGTCCAGGACAGTGGTTAGCTAACTAGAACATCTGGCACATTTACTGAGGATTTCAAGGGCTGCAGCAATTTCTTTTTTTTCCTTGTTCACTTTATTGTGGTACAAATGCAGGTACAAGTCAAAGAGGCACTCTGGTTCACTCCACAGCTCCACCAGTATCTTCTGCTTTTCCACAGTCCAAGAAACCTGAGACCGTTTTATTACTGTCTACCAGGTTTGCTGCTTCCTGTTTGGTGCTGGAGAGACAGCACCTATTTGTTGTTCCCAATCTTGAGTATTTGCATGTGCAGAGACTAAAAACGTACATGTTTGTCTATTCTGGAACATGGTAAATGGACTGCACTTGTGTGTACTTTTCTAGTCTTCCGACCACTCAAAGAGCTTTAACACTACATGTGACATTCACCCATTCACACAGAGTCACACATGGGTGGCTGAGGCTACCTTACATAGTGCCACCTGCTACTCAGTAACCATTCATACGCCCTCACACACAGATGGAACAGCCATTGGAAGCAATTTGGGGATTCAGCATCTTGCTCAAGCATACTTCGACATGCGCAGTGGAAGAGCTTGGGATCAAACCTCCGACCTTCCAATAAGTGGACGACCCACTCTACCTCTGAGCCACAGTCGCCTTGAGGAAGTCGCCATGAAGAAGAGAAAAAGACAAACTTAAGATAGCTCTAACTGAATTCCTCAGACCAAACAATCAAGATTACAGGCATGGACCATAACTCTAGCAAACTCTCATGACTTTATTCCGGCATGGAGAAATTGTCTGCAACAGTGAAATCACTTGAAAAATCTTTTGGTGTTATGCCAGCAATAATACACGGAGGACCTGGCAACATCCTAAAAAATTCAGACTAAATACTTGCACTGTTTATGTACTGAATCAGATCAAATCATGCAAAAATAATTCTCTCTTGAAGGTCTAATTCGCTTTATATTTCAAATCATGAATAGACATATATAGATAACACTTAGAATGCATGCATTTATATGTATATGAGTATATTTATTAGGCACTTAAGATCTTAAACACAGAGATTAACAGGAATGTGCGGGCCTGTGGATTTTAAGCATTGTCATCTCTGGCCTTTGGTCTGCTGCACCAGAATGTCTACTGCCTTTGAGCTTTGAATGAAATGTCTCACTGACTGCTGGCGAGATGAAAGGCTCCATTTTGAAGTGGTTAGTGCTGGTGTGCTCGACCGGCTGCCTTATATTCCTCCTCCTGTCAGAAACACTTGGCTAGACACGTGTGAAAACCCCACTGCCATCCAGAGCCTGTTATCACATGAAAAGGCTGCTCTCTGACCATATGACATTTCTGAGCATGTTATTGTCCATCGCATTGTGTACAATTTACTTTTAGGCTCAGGGGGGACTCAGAGTAAACAGGGACAAAATGCATTGATGGCACTTCGAACAGTGACTAAATCCTGTTTGAAATAGATACAGCAGCGTTGCCTAAGCATACAGACATTTCTCTACAGCTGTGGAGTTAATATGGATGTGAGGAAACTGCAATTTATATGCGTGACCATGGAAGGGACGCACCTGGGGCTGACTTGATGAAGAAAATGCTTCACTTTAGATGCCATGTTTTTTAATTTTAGTCCTCTTTTAGCTTTCCATTAAGTCATTTTGAAACTTAAAAGCCTCATTCCCACCAAGTGCCTGTCGTTGAGATGAAGAGCCATTACTTTCACATCTGGGATCTGTGCAAAACAGATTTTACTTAGCTCTCTGCAGCAGGCTGTTATAACCACAATTGGCAGAGATCAAATAGAAAATGCAGACTAAACAAATCAGTTGTAACCAGTTTGGACAAAAAGCCATTATGGGAAAATTACCAGATAATAGTCTGGAAATAAGTAAGTAAATTCAGTGAAAAAAATAAAAATAAATATACAGAGTATGGATGCCAACAATTTGCATGCTTTCACTGTTTATTTGTATACCAATAAATGTGTAGATATGAACTCCAGGTGTTATGGGGTTATAAAACATTCCCCCAGGTGAAGATTTTTGATTCTGTTTGTCCTTCCTCCACCACGACACCAAATCCAACACCAGGTAATTGAAGTTCTTCTATCAATGCTTTTCAATATTGCTTCTTGTAATATCCACTTGTGACAACTACAGTATGAAAAACTTAACTTGGTACTATTAATACTAGTATTACTGCTGTTAATAATGCTGCTGCCAGTAATATAGTGAAAATAGCATGGCTACTTCCCCTTCCTAATGTCACTTCACAGCTACTGTGCCTGCTTTACAGCTATGACTATTACTACTACTGAGAGAATGAAATGTGTGATTCAGGGGCCTTTTCATACTGAACACAGTAAAGGCACATACTGAATTCTAGTGTTGTCACGATACCAAAATCTTTGTTTCGGTACCAATACCAATATGAATTTCGATACTTTTCGATACTCTTCGGTACTTTTCCTAAGGAAAAGTCCTTTTGGATACAAACCTTTAGAACAATAAATAGTAGGGGTGTAACGATACCAAAAAAATCATGGTTCGGTAAGTACCTCGGTACGGACGTCACGGTTTGGTAACTCAAATGTCCCACCAAGTTTGTGTTGTCTCGTGTTGTCTCCCTTTGCGAGGCAGACTTTCTCTTGTCTTTTTTCACATGCACCAGCTGCGAATGTTGATACAGGTGTTGTCATACACACCACATGTGCAATCTGTGCTCCAATAGGAACAAGAAAGGCCTTTGTGTGCATAATTGAGTAAAATAAATTAACTAAATTAATGAATTGAATCAATTTCAAAGTACCGGTATTTTCCAAATGCTGTATAGTACCGTTTGGAATACTATAGTACCACGGTACTATTTTAGTACCGGTATACCGTGCAACACTACTGAATTCAATGTTTCAATGCCTGTCTCACAATGTCCAAATAATAGCAGGAATACTAAAAAAATAAAGCTTTACTTTTCTGTCTAAACTTTAGATTTAAAAACATCTTGTGTTTTTAAACATGAGCTTAAAATTTATTTTTGCCTTCTGCCTTCTTTTTAACCCGTAGAGAATGAGGATAATTTCACAACTTCAAGTTTGTCCAGCAATTATAGGTTGTACTGATTTCTGAATCCAGTTTTGCAATAATTTCTCATTTGCATAGCCATATCCAGGCAATAGGGCTGCTGAAATGAATTTCAGGAGTTATATATATCAAATAGTCAAGAAAAATATATGAATACTAAACAAATGTTAAAATCCTGTTCAAATGTGTGGGTTTTTTGTTGTTCCTTTTATTTTTTTTAATAAATGTACACTCTTCTGCTTCGAGAGTGTGGTGCCCTGAATAACCAAACAGTATATTCCAACAGTGCTCTGAATTTCCAAACAGTCCACTTTTTGCCAGACTGCACTCTGGCACTCGGAGTGACTATTTATGAGCACACCCTTGGCCTGCCCACATGTTAAAATGAAATATTTTGCAAACTTGCTTGCTACACACTTTTGAACAATAAAGTTTCCTAAATCACAAACAATCAATGTGCTAACGTTAACCTCCAACATTATTACATCAGAAATGGCAGAGAGCAATGCACCCACAGAGATGACCACTCCTGACCATTTAAGGAGTAATGTGAGATTCAAAATTAAAGCTGACAAGTTACTGTCATTGATTTTGTGCCCAAGCTTAATTGTTACTTAGCAAGGAAGCTATTATCAGTTGGTAGTAACAAATGTTAATTGGTAATGTAGGAACGCCCTCTGGTGGACAGATTGTATAGTGGCCATGGCGGTGTATATGCCTACAATGTATAGGTATATTTTCAATGTAAATAATAGGCTAAATTTGAGCATTAAAAATTGTACATAGTTTGAATATTAAAAATAATGGGAATGAAATTCAGAGCATAAAAGAGTGAGCAGCTTAGCTTAAACATGCCTAATGTAAATGGCCTGTTGGTTATATAGATATTTGACATATTACTGAATATAGCACATGTGAATGTGGAAGAATGCTCCAGGTGTCTGTGTCTCAGTTCCCAAAGGCTTTGCCAAAATAATAAACAACAACAAGAAAGTCATTAATTATATATTTCACTGTTTTGTAATTGTACTGCATTTATTGTTTTCATGGTGTGCAATATGGGGCTTAGCAATGCAAGTGCTACTGTGGGCTTGTAACAAGGGTTGTCACAATAGTAGAAATTCAAACTTCAACATAATACCACTATAAATAAACATACTCCATACCTCTTTCAATACTGTGGCAAAAAGGAAAAAAAAAAGTCCTATAACAAAACAGTATTTTTTGCGTTTTATCTTTTGATCTGTTTATTTATTGCTCCATTACTTTTCATACTTTCAAATGTTAAATCAACAAAGATTGTATCATTTTAAACACGTTGGATCATCAAAGTATTAAACAATTTCTACTTTTTACAACTTAACTTGTGACCAAACTGTGTGTGCGACCTGACCTTTTCAGCAGCTTAGGGCTGGGCGATAAATCGATTTTATCGATTAATTTGAATTTGTAGTTTAGGTCGATTTGTTTTAATGAAAATCGAGTTTCTCTTTAAAATCCGCCACTGCCACTCCCCGCTGGGCTCCCGTAGTTCAGAGTGGGCTCACCCCTCACCCCCGCGCGCTTAATACACAAACAACATGGCAGCGAGCGGGGAAGAACTCATTCTCAAGAAAGGGAACAAGTTCTTCAGCGCTTTTGTGTGCACACCTGTGTCTGTGTGTGTGTGTGCATCAGGGCTGAACACCGCCGTGCAGAGAGCAGAGGAGGATTTTAGACGCGCACCGTATAGGGACAGAAATGACATGCCGTTGTGTAAATAAGATAAATAAGTGTTACCAACGCCAAGCTGGCAGATCCCCGAACCGTAGTAAAGGGACCTCCGAAGACCATTAGCTCTTTTAGCTTGTGTTAGCTCGTCGTGGCGACAACACATAAACATTCCCGTTGTTTATGTGCTCCCATTAAGAACGGCACTTTATTTTCAGCACTGCAGGGATGATGCACAGCCTCTCTCATCAGTGTCTGACTTTTACATAGAGGGAAATAACTCAAAAACAGCATGCAGAACTGCGTAGGTTTCTTCACTGTGGCTGTTTGATGTAAACAACATTGCACATGCCTCACTTTCTTCCTGGGGCGCATCCGTCTGACGTCACACACCACACCCGGCGCACCAACATCTCATACCTCCTACATCAACTACACACATACACAGCTCCACACACACACACACACAAGCCACACACATCAGGTTCAGCCTGTAACATAAGGCTATTTAGTTTGTTTAATAAAAGGACAAGGTAGAGACCTGTTCAATAGGAAAGGTAACCTTAAATGACTTCTGTTGTGATCCAATATAATGGTAGGGAAACACTGCCGTATGATAAGAAAGGGGTCCGGTGGAAAGCGATCACAGATGCAGTCGCCATGTATATTGCAAGAGATATGGTGCCCATATATAGGCTACCGTGGAAAAGCTGGGGTTTATTCACATGCTGAAAGTTTTGGACCCAGGTATGTGCTACCAGGCCGCAAATATTTTTTTTGTAAGTAGGAGGGGAAAAAAATTGATTTAAATCATGAATCGGATTTGTTGTGAAAAAAATAGGAGATTTTTTTTTAGGCCATATCGCCCAGCCCTACAGCAGCTCATCCTAACTTTTAATTTTGCCCTGTGTCAAAGACAAACCAAGACATGCCTAATTTTAAACCAGAGAATCAAATCTGAGACATTTTCCACACATGTTCAAAGCCCTAAATCAAGAGCACGTCTCTGAGGAATTCACAGAAAAAGAAAAAAAGCCAACCTAGATCTAACTAATCAATAATCAATCACAGGAGAAAATGAAGTCAATGCATAATGCAACAGGGAAGGGATGACTAGAAAGCACGAGAAAGAGGGTAGCATGTTGGTGAATCTACCAAATCCACAGGGTTCAACATAAACAGTGTGAAAATGATAAATCTCTTTTCTTTTCATTTTTTCTTTTTGTTTTAAAAAATTGATTTTGACATGTCACAGTCAGACAAGCACAGGTGTAAATATTTAAAATATAATGATTTCTGAATAGCATTTAGCTGCTCTGGTTCTGGTGTTGTGCATGCTGGCTCACTGTGGCGTCTTTTTGGGACACCTAAAAAGAATGGAGCCAATGCTAATGTAACACCTGTGCTTTCTCTCTGTTATGAAACACTTGACAAAATGCAGCTTTGCATGAACTCTGGAAGACATACTGATGACAAATGTGCTGCTAAGCGATTTCTAAAACCTTTAAATTATTCTGTACTATTTCAGAGTATAAAAAATAGTATTTTCTGAGCGCTCTTGCTAAGGGTTAGGGCGAGTATCTTCATTGCATGTCATCCTCATCTCTCTCACCTGTTATTTTCCTGTCATACCTCTTCTGTTACCGATCAAATAAAGACACCCAATAACACTATTGGATGCCATGCTGCTTGTTACACACATCAATCAATGAAGTTAAAGTGGTCATAAACACACCCTTCACTGTGTTGTCGTCAAGCAGTTTCCAAAAGCATTTTCAACTTGATTTTAATAGTTTTTACATTTGATAAAATACATTTAATTTCGTATTGTCTTCGGGCCTGCTGGGTTAAAGTTGACAAGGAGAACTTTAGGTGCATATTGTAGGGTCTGTAAATGGGATTTGTGTTTCCACTTAGGAAAGTACTGGAGTGATGCCAATATGAAATACTCTAATCTGTAAAGGATGAAATGCAACCTTCCTTCTGCATTACATTTCATACGCTATAACACTCACTTTGCCAAGGCAGCATTTCTGTACTCGATCTGTGCCAATATCAAATTAGGACCCTATGTCTGTAGGACATTATTTTAATTATAACATTGGCACACGGACACAGTATACTGTGCAAACCTCACTCAAGCAGCATTTGAGTGTGTGTAGAAGGTGTAAAATGGGATAAAGGGATAATATGTACAGTATGAGGTTTTGTCAAGATCAATATTTAAACAGCTGCCTCATTATTTTCAAGATGTTTCAGTGTTCCCCTAAATTTATGTGCGATGAATTCTCATTTACTTCTCTTTTTTCTCCTTTTTCATTGCTCAAACATGGCATTAAGTAGACCATATTTCTGTGTTCAGCCTAAATTGAGCATCAACAGTCTCCTCAGGACCATGTACTGAGAATATACCAGTCATAATAGTGATGGATAGAGCTACTTACAAAAAGGTACAGATGCATTTAATGGGCAGTCGAACATTTTAATGGTTATAGGAGCACCTTGTTGCCCTACTCCAAGCTCTCACAACACCTCACTGTGCTGTTAAGTGCAAACGGGATGGAATTATAAAAAGCATGAACAAGGTTTAAAGAAAATGAGCACTCTGATTCTTTACCATGGAGACCATCAATGGAGAAACAGTAAGACGGTATTATTGCACATCTTTCCTACTGTGTTTTATGATCTTAAAGTTAACAGGAGGTCCAGTCCAAAGCAGTCATATGGAGTATTAAGCTTTTGGACGTGTTCTTCATTTTCTCTTCCTACTTAATATCTTCAGTTTATCCTACGTAATAGGGCTGGGCCATATGGACAAAAACTCATATCTCAGTATTTACAGGCTGACTGGTGATACATGATATCTCGGTATTTTCTACAAAATGGGCGACAGGTTTTCAGTTGCAAGTCAAAGCCATATTTGAAATGTCACAAGCACTTTTATAAAAACAGACCGTGATCAAAATAAAATGCAAAGACAGGGATTTTAGTCCCGTATAAAAATATGCAGCTGCACAACAGTTACACCTCAAAAACACGAGACGGTGGCGGGAGAGCTGTAAAGTTTAGCTGAAGCACAAAACACACCTAAAACACACATTAAACACAGCTTAATAGCGACAATTTCAACTCACAGCATTCACAGACAAAACATTTGTCTTTTGCTGGACACATTTTCCCCACAAATACATCATGCTAACGTTATTAGCACAAGCCTGTGGCATTTTACATTGTATAAATGAGCCTAGCGACTAGTGTACTCTACTTGTAGTCATATGAAGCCAGCGACAACAGCAACATTTATCAAAGGTAACATAAAAAAAATTGTCTCTATCACAGCTCACAAGGTTCACCAACAAAACAACTGTCTTATACTTAACGCATTTTGCAAACAAATATAACATGCTAACGTTATTAGTAGGCATGTAACGATATGTTGAATTTCGCGGTGTTGCGATAAAATAAATTCTCGATACCGTCGTGGGAATGCCACGGTAGTTATATAGCTGCGTTCTCCTACAGAGCTGGTAATATGACTGTACGACTACATTCCCCATAATCCTTTGCATGCAACTGCGCGCGAAGGTGAGAGCAGACTTGTGCAGCTCAGCCTCCGACTCTGACCCGTGCGTGACCGGAGGAAACAGCGAATAAAAGTAAGGAGATTGACTGTTCTTCTCTGTGGATTTTCTCCGCGACCGTTTGTCATAGCGAGAAGCCACGCATATCACGTGAAACAGCGGAATCGTGGCTTTCCAACAAGACTTGTCGCACTTGTCGGTAGTCCAGTGTTTTCACAGCGAAAAAAAATGATAAAGTTACACTAAAATAATGTATAACAAAGCTTTCATACAGCTTTGCACACACATTACTTTTGGATGGATTACTCGCGAATGCAGGGTCGCACAGAAATGCCACGCATATCACATGAAAGCGCAGGACCAGAGCTTTCCTCTCCTCATCTCCTGTTCTGAGAAAGTGTTAGGGTCTCCTTGATGTCAAGATTGTCAACCTGGCGTGAACAAACTGAGTGAATGTGTGTTTTTGAGTTTTTCTATGACTTCCAGGGAAATGGCTGGGCTTTATTTATTTTGGTTTTCTTTTACACACATCTCTACCCACCTCTCTCTCTCTCTCTCTCTCTCTCTCTCTCTCTCTGTCTCTCTGTGTATCTGTGAGTGAGGGATTGTGTGTTATTGAGTTTACATTATTTCTAATTTGTTAATTTTGTTGTTGTTGCAGGGTCTGATTGTTCTAAGTTCTGTATATTTGATGAATATTAAGACTACTCTATCCTCATAATTTGATGTCATTCAGATGACTTTCTAGTAATAGTACTACACTACTTTTGTTCAGAGTAGGTTAAAAAATACTGAATGTTTCCATTTTCATATTCTGTCACTATAGTTTTAATTGACATGACTTTGTTATGGCACTTTAATGTCTGCCTGCCTAGCAGTAATAGGGGGGAAATGAAAGCACATGTTCAACTGTGTGTTGATTTGTTTATGATACGCTTCCAAGTTAAAAAATAACATGCTGTACAGTGTACATGCACTATTTTTGAATAAAATAGCTATTTTTAACAATAAATTTTCTCTTTTTTTCCCCTTGTATAAATATTATGATACATATCGTATTGTGGACTCTTTATCGTGATAATATCGTATCGTGAGTTTCTGGTATCGTTACATCCCTAGTTATTAGCACAAGCCAATGGCATTTTACATTGTATAAATTAGCCTAGCAATGAGTGGAGATTTCCTCTACTCATATGAAGCCAGGATAAATCACACACAAGACTTAAAATGCTATTTTGTGGAGGCTTTATTGTCTTCGCAATTTATTGTTTCTTACCTGTGAAATTAAAGTAAATAAAAGCTTTGTTTCCACTGAGGGAAATGGTTACACGGCTCTAAAAAGTGTTGCTGAAGAGCTTGTCAATGAGTGAGTGGGGCGTAGCTGTGCGAGTGTGACAGAGGAGAGATGCACACTGGTATGAGTCGCGTAATGTAACTTGACCCTATATCGATATGAACGATGTTGTCTGAATTGATATCTTGCTTGAAAATGTATCGATATATCATATATAGTCGTTATATCGCCCAGCCCTACTACCTAATAGTACTGAGCTGAGGGTAGAGAACCTGTATGGAAGACTTTAAATACTTAGATAAGAACAAATTAAACTAATGAACAATTTAATTAGTTATCAAAGACAAAAACGTTGAATAACTGACCTTTTAAATGGAGGGTTGATTCTCCCCTACAGACAAGAATTCTACTGTGCGTTCCAATACTCATACTACCATGCTATATAGTATGCCACAAAAATATTTAGTATGTCCCAATACATAGTATGTCTAATGCAGTGCGCCAAAAATACCAGAATGTTCTGCTACATCCGGTCCGATTCTGCAGTCTGCATGCCAGCATGCTTTTCTGGCTATTCCAACCCACAATGCGCAGCGGGGGACACATCACATCTACTGAGCAGCAAACAGATGATAGCTTGACAGCCAATTGACAGCTGTCAGACGTCACAATGACGGATGACAGCACATTCAAGTAACTGATGACCAGTCGAACAGTAAAAATAAAAATATTGATTGTTCAACTGAACAAAACAAGGACATAACTACAACAGCAACAGCCTTGTACATGGGGCGCCTTTTCTACCACTAAGCCACCGGCGCCCCTTCTTAATTTAAGATATGTTTTTGGGCATTTATTCTGTGCAGTTATAACTTTAAACTATATACATTGCAAAGTCACAAGAGCCGAGCTCAAGGGTTAAAGTTCAGTGCGTAACGTTATGAGAAAGTAGTGAGTCCCAATTGTGTACAAACTGCAATAGCACATACTTTTTAAAGGCAGCTGCAGTACCTACTAAGAGTATAAAGAGAAAGTATGTGATTCTGAACACACCCCTATACCTGAATATGAGAGGACCCCAATAGTGATACATAAAAGTAAGACCTAAAATACTCCCATTAAAGCACAATGTACTGTAGATGTAGCATGTCTATCAGTGACATACTCACACTCCTGTCAGGCCCTTGGAAGTGGTCAAATTGATTTTCTCAGACACTTTTCAGACTGTTTTAGAGCTCATCATCCTCTGCGACACCAGCAGGTCCTGGCTGCTCAACAGATGATTCAGTCCCAGGTGTGTTTCTGCAGTCGTCGTCTGGAGAGGCTTTCGACTCATTTTTTACTCATCAGGACTTTATTTCCTCCGTGTGCTTCAAAGACACATACTGACTCTGTCTTGTTTTTTTTAATCTGATCTTTTTTCCTTTCAGTTTTGACTATAAGCATACGTGTGCATACACAAATACAAAGACAACTATATCATGTGCACTTCATCAACATAACCTTATTAAGAACGTACCACATACAGAAATTGATTTTTGCCACTTGTCAATTGAGGCTAAGAATTACAGTTCTTGTGTGGATCAATGTTTTTTTCCCACCATCCTTACCTCGGACTTTGCATACACATGGTTTTCTAAAATGAGCTGGGTGTGGTAAGATAAGGTGAAGGTACTCATTCTTGTTAATGGTTTCACATTAGTCTAGTGATCTACAGGTGGTGGTTACAGGCCAAGAAACACAGCCATGCGCTAACCAAAGCAGGGTAGAAGACCACTGCAAGGAGGTATGTCCTGATCAGATCTCAAAGATCGGTGTGGGGGCCAATCAAGGCATTTTCTGACTGATCGGGATCGGCTACATTGAGCTATATTAGGCTTGGGCGGTATCAATTTTTTCATACCTTCATACCTTGCTGAAATTTCACCATGGTATACTGTATGTGTACGTCATATGCACTACATATAAAGCATCCTCAATCCAGCATTCTGTTGTATACAGTTAACGGAATGATGAGTGTCTATATTTTTGACGGTAGTGAAAATCACACCATAAGGAGTTCTAAATACCCTGGTATACTGTACCACAGTGATACCGCCCAAGCCTAAGCTACATAGAGCCCAATCCAGTTCTTTGTTTTACATCAGTTTCATATCAGTTGCACAGAAAGCATTGCAGCCTTCATCAACTCTCCTTTCCATCTCTGCTGTCTATCTCACCTCCACTCTGCTGAGCTCCCATGCGCATAAAAGAACAAAAAAACAAGCCCCGCCTGCAGTGAAGCATGACGCACCATAAACAACAGTAAAACACAGAGACTGTGTATGTGTATTATTTAGCTAAGTTATAAGCCTTTGTTTCATTTCAGCTCAGTATCACAGTATCCTCTGACATGGTGTTTGACCACTGAGTGCTGAAGAGTCGAGAACAACCACATTCATCATTCCTCCGCAAGTGCGACAAAAGCCCTGCCAGCAAAAAGCCAATAAGAGTAATTTATTAAAGTAATCCGAAAATAAACAATGAGAATAAACACTCAACGGAATACAGTTCATTCAGCTAACTCAGGCACAGGCTGCATGAACCAACCAACACTAGAGAATAGTCTCCTAAAGGTAGAGAGAAATTTCCTTGGCACAGAGACAAGGCCAAAAAGATTAAAGAGAGGCTTTGTTAGTTTATACCTTGTTATTAAAAAGGAGAAAAAACACTACTGAACAGCCTGGATGCAGCAAATTTCTTTTGTCTATTCAATAGACCCTTTTAGGGCCGACGTCACAATGACGCCATTTTATTAGCTGGCAGCAAAACACAAATTGCCAGCACAGGGCTGTAGGCTACACAGGAGTCTTGAAATGTCGTCTTGTTGTGTTACTGGGAGCCAGAATAGAATGAGTCATGGCTCAAAACATAAATTTATTACATACCAGCCGCCACTGCCCGTCAACAAAAACATACAACTATAGTTAAATATGATAAAACAAAGGGACTGGTTGGAGGTGATCATCAAAAGTGTTGATGTGCAGCTCACACTTTATATCAGGTTAGGAAAAAATATTTACTGTTGTAGGGATGAATAATGTTATGTGTATAGAGGGTTATCATGTCCACCTCATCAGAAATTGGGGAGGTATTAAGAGGAATATTGGATTTCTCCATAACGCTAACTTTTTAGTGCATTAGCTAGCATTAGCTTCGATAGCAAAACCATTCAAGTGTCATCCTCCTTTGTAAGATTTGCAAAGTAATCAACCACAAAGCCAGCCATCCAGTCAAATCATCCATCCACTGAGTGAGAGCATACGGCTCGGCCAATCTGGTCCCATTGGTCAGTGTTTATTTATTCAAGTAACACTCGCGGCCCCGGAGAGTGACTGACCTGACATGGTGCGTTCGTAATTCTGTCTGGCACTCTACACTAAAATGAGAGCCCTGTTGGTCAAAGAAATGGGGTGTTGTATTTCAATATAAATTAACGAAAGGTTAATTTAAGGTTAATTTAATCACACTAACTCTGCTTGGTGCTCTGCTGCTCCATCTCCCCAGACAGAGTGCCCAGAATGCGCTTTGCCACTCTGAGAATGCGGTGCTCTGGATAATCGAACTCAAAATGAGTATTCCTGAATGCACCACTCGCATCATCTTCCTCAGTTGTCTAAAGCGAGCCAAAAGAACTTCCTTGCTAGCACTAACTAAGCCCTGCCCACCAAAAAACGTCACACTGTTTACTAACAGTAAAAGGGTCTATATACCTTGGCTATTCAATTGTCAACCAGATACACTGGATTGAGTCTAACAACAATAATGTACTTGAAGCATGCACTGTGCAGCACTATCATCCAGGAGTATCAGCATCACATTCGGACTCAGTATCGGCAGATAGTCAATATGAAATGATACTTAAAGCGGGTATCTCTTCATGAATGTAAACAATGAAGGATTTAAAATGCTTAAAACATCTGTTTTGCAGATGTTTTAAAAAGAATACAATGCATTCATCATATTTGTCTGACGTCACGGATTAACACAACGTATTTTGGTGAGTAACACTGATGTAAACATAACTTCTCAAGAACTCCAGAGGAGGAATTTTCACCAGTTCTGTCTGTGATGTTTTTGCAAAAAGCTTAATTTTTGATGGATTGTGTGTGTGTGCGTGTTTCCTGGAAAAGTTATGGCTTAATTGACAATTGATAGTAGACAGATGAGAGGAAATGAGGAGAGAACGAGATGGGAAATGACATGCAATAAAGGTCTCCTGCCAGACTGATATGATTCAGGGTTGGTCTGCATCCATTTAGGGCTAAGTAGGGGAGTGTAAATCAGCGGTGGTTTCACTAAAGAAACTGACTAAATCTGATGAGGGAAAAAAATGCATATTCATGTTTCTGTCACTCGGTGCGAGCACATTGTTTTAGTCATAAAGCTGCTAATGGACCCCTAATTAGATCCACACAAGGACAAACACAGACAGACAGACATTCCACTCTATGACTATAAACCACTTAAGAGTCTCTCATTAAGGTGAACTTCAGTGTCTTTGAAATCTAAGTTGAATCCAGAGGACCAGGAGAATAGCAGCACAAACACAGGCTGATGCAAACAGCTCTCAAAAAAAAAGGGCTGTGAATCAATTCAGATGCTTCTCGCTGTGATGATACAATGCCAACCATGGAGCCACTACAACCCTCTTGTTGAATCTGGCTTGTACCAACACGCCTCAGTCAGTGTATCTGTGTGTGTATTCCTGCACATGTGTGTGTTTGGTACCTGCAGTTAGATTTATTGGATTTGGGGATCCCTCCCGCTGTGCGCTCTGTGGTAGAAGTGGGTTTGACTCAGTTTCTCTGTGTGAAGCTGGCAACGTTTTGGACTGACCTTGCAGTGGAGGTGTCACAATGCTGGGCTGTTGTCATTACTCAATTAGACAGAATGAGGCACTGGCTAACGTGACAGTAGCATGGTGTGAAAACTAACTGAGAATTAGATTTGGGCCCGCCAACGTTGGTTTTAATGTAGCACCGGAGGAATCAGAGACAACAGGTCTGTTTTTATGTGATGATATATGAAGCCTTAGGATATTACTCCGCCTGCCTCTCACCGTAGGAAAAAAAAAAGACACATGCACACTGCTCAAAAAAGCAGCAAGGTTAATGGAGTGTTAGGTCAGGATAGATCCTGTTATACCCCTTTCAGAGTAAACCTGTGTTGGCGGTTGATCTTAGCAGGTCAACGTGTATCATCCAACCTAGATTCAGCGTGGGTCAGTCTCTGCTTGGCTACGGCAAACAGGCATTTCCATTAGGGTAACTAATTGAATGTTATTGATATTTAAAAAGACATTAACCCAGGCACTCAGTTGGTCTATGAAGGAAAAAAAAACAAGAGGGAGACAGACACAAGATACCCAAGTGGACAAGACTAAAAGCATCATAAGGAAGCTGAAGTGTGTGTCCTATACTAACGGCTGTATGAATGCATCAAACATGAGCTGGATCTGCATTAAAAACACCTGCATCATATTGTTTTCTGTAGAAAAACACAGGTAATAAAGAGCATACACGACATTCAATAACTGACAAGATATTGTGGTGTTAAGGTACTGAAGATATTTTATGTAGCAACAGTGTGTCCATTATATTATTCGTCCAGCGATGCAGCACTGTATCAGCCGGGCTCTTGACAACACTAATTGTATGCCTAAAGAAACCTCAGAGGCTTTGCTGCGCTCAGACAATACTTAAAGTTGTGTGCGTGGATTTAATGATACATTTTAATTAAACTGCTCATATACTACCACTGGGATGAGTTGGTTGGCAAAGTGAAGAGATACGATGAGCTGGGTATCATACAGAGAAAAGATGTTATGTTTGCCATTTCCCTTTTGTGTTGATCTACAATAAACTAGGGGAGTGAATCACCAGCGGATCCACGATACAATCTTATCACGATAAGTAAGTCACGATACAATATTATTGCAATTTAAAACATGCTGCAATATGTTGAGTATTGATCAGCCTTGATGATGTGTCCAAGCCGCACCATCAGGTGTTTCAAATAACTAACGATATATTGCAATTAATTATCTTTATTCGACTATAAATCATGTAGGAAAGCTTTGTCAACATCTGTTTTATCTAATAAGATAAAGTTTTCAGTCTGTTCATTTCACTTCAGTCATTTTTTTGCAGAGGTAAAATGTATCTAGTGGACTGAAAAGGTAGCTGATTACATTATACTAATAGGCTACCCAAAGTCTTAGAGATAGGGTGAGGAACTCGGACATCCGGAGGGAGCTCGGAGTAGAGCCGCTGCTCCTTCACGTCGAAAGGGGTCAGTTGAGGTGGCTAGGGCATCTGATCAGGATGCCTCCTGGGTGACTCCCGCAGGTGTTCCGGGCACGTCCCACTGGTAGGAGGCCCCCGGGGCAGACCCAGAACACGCTGGAGGGATTACATATCTCATCTGGCCTGGGAACACCTTGGGGTCCCCCAGGAGGAGCTGGAAAGTGTTGCCGGGGAGAGGGATGTCTGGAATGCTTTGCTCAGCTTGCTGCCCCCGCGACCCGGCCCCGGATAAGCGGATGAAAATGGATGGATGGATGGATGGATGGCTACCTAAAGTTTAATTTATAATAGTCCTATTAATAGTTTCTATATAAAAAGAAATGGATACTTGACACTGTGTGATGATACAATATTGCCACACAAAAATATCGCGCTACTGCTGTAGCGATTTTTTTCTCCCACCCCTACAATATACTATGTGTAACCGAATGTCTTTTTTAGGTAAATTCTTACAAAAAATATAAAAGATAATTGATATATGTGATCTATATAAACCACAACTGTAACTACAAAGACCTGACGTGAGGATAATAATGCTGTTCAGTATGTGAACTTCTATATTACAGTATAAACTCATATTTTATAGAATATATAATTACATAATTGTATTTTATTTAAATATTATATTCTCGAATGGGGCCCATGTTTAGTTTGTTGCACGCATGCACACAAAAATGCACATGCACGCATATATAACAATACTGGATTTAAAATACTTTGAAAATCAGCTTTGCTAATGTTTGATGAGGACAGAAAGGCATTCAGTAGGTTTGTTAGAGCCCGAGGACACACAATGAGTTTGTTTTGTATTTTTTTAACTAAAACTAAATGTTAACAACACTTTTTTGGGTTAACGATAAAACTCCAAAAGTTACCTTTACGTAAAAGTAGTACCAGCACACTGTAGAAACACTCAAAAATACAACATTTGAAACCTGACATCAGTACAAAAGTATTAGCATTGACATATATTTATGGTACCAAAGGTAGAATTCAATACTCAACATAATTTATATTATTGAATAGTAATTAGTGAAGCAATAATGTTTACATCACTTTAATGCTGCAGCTGGTAAAACTGGGGTTAACTGTATTTAATTTATGTACAGCTATGTAGCTTGTGAGTTCCTCCTGGGAATAAACAAAGTCCAATGTGACCTATAATAATGCATTATAATGGATTTGTTTATTATCTAATGGTTTTTATTATCTGAATCTGCACGTCGGAAGTAAAAATACAGTATATCTGCCTCTGAATTGTCCTGGAATATGAGTATTAAGTCGCACAAAATGGAAATACACAAGTGTTAGTACCCCAAAATGGCACTTAGTACAGTTCTTGAGTACTTAATAGAGTACTGAGTTACTTTTAACAACAGCTTGGAGGTGGAGGTCAGGCATAACACAACTGGCAACAAAGTTAACACACAAGAAGCTGTGGAAAACAAGATATAAGCATAATGCCAGGCCAAACATGACTGAATACACAACTACATCCAGCAGCAGCAACAACAACAACACAGCCCAGCACAGCCCTGAGCTAACCATCACTGCGCACTTTAACACCAGCAGCACAATGAACAAGTCATGGACACAAACAGTAACTTAAAACTTAAATGACTGCACAACAGATGCACAGTAACGCCAGTGGTTATATAATAAAGTTTTACTCACCAAGTCGTTGAGTCTCCGTCTCTCCAACAGCCGGGGGGTGATGGAGGAGGTGGAGGTTGACGGGCTCCACCTGACCACCGTTAGCAGCACAGGTGTTAGCTTAATTAGCTCGGATTGATGTCTGCCTCTAAAGTTGACTTCCCTCGCTTACAGCACGACTTTCTCCAAATTTGTTTTTCTCAGGTGATGTCGCATATATTCCCCCAACTGCTGGTGTAGCCTTTAGGTGCTAGGTAACATTTCTAACGGTTATTTTTACGTTTGTTAGCCATGTTGAAGAGCGTAGTGTCATTGTGGTTTCCACTTCCTGTCACGTTAATTGTCACCTGAAGGGACAACTGTGCACGAGCTGAGTTCCCCCCAACTTACTGAGTAATCAGGGAGTTTATTAATTTATACAGAAGTTCATATACAGATATGCAGCCAAAAGACCTTCATAGAAGAAGATTAAAAATAATTTGAAATGAACAATACAATAAAAAGTCCTGAAAGGTGATATATTTTTTTTCTGTGTTGTGATAACAAGTTATTTTTAGTTTGAGAAAATATAAGTTGATATTTTTTATCTTGTGTGCAGAAGTTACTGTATAGTTATTATTTTCTATTTATTTTTTTATTTTATTTTATTTTATATATATATATATATATATATATATATATATATATATATATATATATATACATATCTATATCTATATCTATATATATAAAGCTAAAATTTCCTTGAAAAAAAATAAATAAATCTTCAGTTACTTTTCTTTTATCTTACCCTTTAATTTTGGTTGGTCCAACCTTTGAAATGAGTGGGTAATTGTTAGGGATTTATTTTTATTAATATATTTATATATATTTTTAATTTAGGCTTTAAACTTTTAGGCTATTGCAACTAAAGACTGGTAACATAACAGTCATAACAGTCACCTTACAGATTTTAGGGGATCTGTAAAATAAAGTGTTGCAATATATAACCTAAAATTTTATAGTGTAAAATAATTTTAAAAATATATTTATATAATTTGAATAAAGGTCAAACAATTAATCCACTCAACGTAAAGGTAGGAACAACCAAAATTTAAGGGTGGAATTTAAAAAAAAAAAAGAAAGAAAGAAAGAAAGAAAGTTCTTCAGTTAAATCTTTTTTTAAGTGAATTTTAGCTTTTTATTTAGTTTTTTATTTTCTATATTTTTTTATTTTCACTTAACAATCCATTTACATTATAATTCTGGTTCTGTGTACCTGTGGGGTGCATCTTGGGATGGCAGTGTGAGTCAGTCTGTTGGCCACCACTTTGTCCCAGACTGATGTATCTGAAAGTATTGCGTGGATTATCATGAAATATGGAACAGACTGTTGGGGTGCCCAGAAGATGGATCCTAACAACTTTAGTTATCCCCTGACTTTTCAAGTGGCCCTTCCAGCAGGTCAAGGTTTCCATTTATCCAGTGAAATATCTCAGTATCTTCGGATTAGATTGACTGACATATAATATGTGCAGACATCTATATGGCCACCATCAGTTCAAATTTCCACTTGATCCAAACTTTGGTTTCTGACCAAATACAAAACAAGATTCCCATCAGGCTCAGCTGTACTTTGTGATTGTGCTAATTAGCAAATGTAAGCAAAGACATTGAGGATGATTAAATGTGGTGAACATTATATCAGCTGGACATCAGCATGTTAGCATGTGTATGTTTGCATTCAGCTCATACATCTGTGTGGCATTGTGTGGCTTTAGACTCGCTTCTGTACCCGTTTTTCATTGTTGAAATGTGTTGCTGTATTTGAGGGGCACAGACATTCAGTGTCCCCTTATTCCATCCACTTAAGCCCCACGCTGCATTAACACTCTCCAGAATGGCTTTCAACATGTGAGTCCTTGCCTGAGTGGAAAAACTCATTATTTGACGAAACACTAAAAGTGGTTTTATATTACAGTTTGATTTATATTAGTAGTTTCTGTGTTTTACTGTTACAGCTGAATAACCCATAAAAAGCTGCTGACCCGGCACAGAAATGTTTAAAATTTCATCAGTGAAACACTTCTTATCCACATTTTAACCTCTGTAAAAGCACATCCCTCCCCATGGGTAAATATGGACTCCGGCAGATGAGCTCCTCACACGTCCACTCTCTCTTAAAGCTAATGTTAATAGTATATAGTTAATAGTTGTAGGGATGATAATAGTTGGTGATGGAATGAAAATAACTCCTCCACATCCTTCTTGTGTGATACAATTTTCTTTCTGATTGGCCGACGCTCCGGCTTAGTAGAGGTCACTCTCTCTTCCCTCATTCAATTACAGACGGGCATAAATCAAGCTGTTTCTCCAGCCATTTTGGGCGACTGCTGACCACTTTATTATGACCTTGTTCAAATTTGTAAAGGGTATTTTACTCTTTGCCACTCTATCCCTTGCGCTGTGTAATTTAAACAGTGACAGCTTCGGCTCATTAAGGTACCATCTGGTGAAAAGCAAAATGAAAGAAGAAAGCGCTCAATAGAGTGTGGACCTCCAACAGGGCCTAATAATCATCTCTGTCAGCTGTTACTTTCACATTCAACAATGTGCTAGATAGATATACAAGTTGTTATATAAGAGAAGACAAAGTTGGTCCTGACAATGGTGCAATGCGTCAGGGGTCATCATAATATACCGATTTCTTTTCTGTGACTTCTTGACCATGACTTCTCGGCTAAACTTAAGAAACGTCCCCACAGGACACCCTGTTATTGCAAAGTATCGTAGCAGCAGTATTTGACAGACTGAAACAGTAGTTCATGACTGAAAAAATACAGGAAAATCCCAAAGTAAGATATAAAAAAAGGTGCTTAAAGCATGCTAGATTTGTGAGAAAAAAGGTGCCGTTCTTGTTTGTTTTGCTGTTGGTTCACCAGTCGTGCCAAAGGTTGGTTTTGAGTTTGACACACATGTCCACAACGTGTAAAGCTGGGGCTAAAAGACTGAAGAGGTGGTGCTAATTAAAACTAATGAGCTGCATCGGTTGTCTGCGTACCAGTCATATACTGTAAACTACTGACATCATCAACTTTTATTACAGCTTAGCATAACATTAGTTCAGATGGTAACATTTCCTCACAGTAACCTTGTTGAGATCCAGGACACTTTAGACAACACATTTCACATTTAACAGAACACACAGCTCAGAAATACATCCCAATATCATGTCACCTACAACTCATAGTGCCTCTTTAATAATGATTTAATGTAATTAACACATTTCTTTGTGCATGAAATACATTCAACAATACATTAACTTTAAATATAGCGTACTCATTTTAAATGGACTGCACTTGTATAGCTCTTTTCTAGTCTTCTAACCACTCAAAGCGCTTCCACACTATATGTCACATTCACCCATTTACATACACATTCACACACCAGTGGCTGAGGCTACCATACATGGTACCTGCTACTCAGTAACCAATCACTCACACTAACACACCAATGGTACAGCCATCAGGAGCAATTTGGGGTCCAGGATCTTGCCCAAGGATACTTCCACATGTGGACTGGAGGAGCCAGGGATCCAACCGTAGATCTTCTGAATGGTGGATGGCTGTGCTTCACCTCTGAGTCACAGCCGCCCCATCTTAGTTCAGGATACAGATGACAAACACAAGAAACAGCCTGGCTCTGTCCAAAGATTATCTAATTTTATTCTGTAGGTATATTACAGACAGGGAAGAGAGTACTATCAATCTTCTTATCTAAATCTTGGCAAAAGGTGAGTAGTGTGGATTTTCCAAAGTAGTGAACTATTCCTTTAATAAGATATTTAATTTAAGGGTGCTTTCACACCTGCCCTGTTTGGTTAGGTTCAATTAAACTCAAGTTTGTTTGCCCCCTAAGTGCGGTTCATTTGGGCAGGTGTGAACACAGCAATCACACTCTGGTGTGCACCAAAACAACCAGACCGAGACCTTCTTGAAGAGGTGGTCTCGGTCCGGTTTAGGGATGGGCATCAATTTTCGATTATCGATAATTGATTGTTAAGGCTTTTGATCGATCACAAATAATTTTGATCGATAGTCACAGTGTTTCCCCTACAATGCCTGGCATAGGTCCGGTGAGCCGCCGTGCCAACGAGACCCCCCGCCCGGCGTGTCGACAGGCCTACGAGACTCCCGCCGGACCTATGCCAGGCAAAAAATCAGAAACAGACAGAGGCTCTCATCGCTCTCCAAAGCCTCGGCGGCTTCCCTTGAGGCCTCTGAAAACACTACGCCATTGAAAGACGGAGGTTTTGCTGAAAACTGAAGCATGTAACTCTGGCTGGCAACGGTTGTAAACACCCAGGGGTGAACTGCGCATGCGCGCCATTCTTCCTCTTTGGCCTGGGGGGTTGAAGCTCAAAACTGGGGCAGCTGCGCTCTCTTGCGGCGACAGTCTGCACTGCACTCTTTTGTTTTCTCTCTTTTGAAATACTCGCTTATCAATTAATCGATAATTGATCGTTAATTTTTTTGATGATCGAATAATGAATTTTGATCGTTTGCCCATCCCTAGTCTGGTTACAAACAAACTCTAGTGCGGCTCATTTGTGGTGAGAAAGTGTACCAACCTCGTTCTGAACCAACTGCAGTCACATGACACATTGTTTGGGTTAAACATGAGCATGTTACAGTCCTGGAGGATTATTAATGTGCACCTCCTCCTGTACTGCCTTAATATGTACATTCAGCACATCCAATGCATCAAAACATTGTTTTCTAGCCTCGTTTTCAAACTGTATGGTTTGACTAAAATGAACAATGACAGCAATATAGTCCACGATGAGCAGCGCTAAAATCAACCTGCGGAGTTGTCCCTCCATTGTGACATTAGAAAGTGTCACATTTATCTTGCAAGTGTACTCTTCTTCAACGTTTTGTTTACTTCCTGGATTTTCTCCGCATGGAAACTGACCAATCAAGAGCAGCTTTCTCACACAAGGCATTTGATCTGGTCCACTTGTAAATGCTGCCGTGAGAACACGAACCAACTCTAGACAGCTTTGTAACAAAATTAGTTAGGATAAACACTACATAGGCTCATACAGAGTAATCCCTCTCAATCACTTATGTCCCAGTAGAAGTGTGTGGTGTTGTATATTTTGCAGAGACTGCCTGTATTTACTTATTTTTCTGTGTTTAGGCTGTTTATGAGCACGTACCCCCACAGCGCTGAGGTTAGGTTGGAGCTTTATGAAAAGGTAGCGACCGGGTGCCAGACCGTAAGCATCAAGGATCCAAGAGACACAGTGCCAAAAAGAAACGCAAATATAGCGAGGCAAAACGCCAAACAAAGGGAATCTGTGGTTGGCTTTTATTTTCATTTTTGCTAAGGAGAATGTTTTCAAAAAGCAACCGGCAATCCTGCATCATATACCCCTAAAGTCAGTGTGAAATTCTAAACAAACACCACAGTTACTTTATTGGCCAACTGTAGAGATTCACGTCTCACACAGGACATACAGTGTATCCACCAAATAACATGCAGACAAAGATTACTTTTCTTGACTCCATCTGCTGATGAAAACTATGTTATATAAACTGAAAACTCAGAACACCAACTGAGTTATTGAGTCAAAACAGTGTTCACTTTACAAGAAATATCTGATAATAATCAGACACAGACGGCAAGTGCAGGGAGCAGCCTGAAAACTCAAACTGACTTCTATTTTAGACCTACAGTATGTTTTACCTTTAGCTACGAAGTCAGACTCAAACCACTCGTCCTCTTCAAACAGAACTTCCTGCCAAATCTGACACTGGTCACATGTGTAAGTCGGCGTCACTGTAACTGGGCCAAGACACCCGTGCCCTTCCACTTTAGGGGTGAATGCACTTTGGATGATTGAAGTGGCAAACTTAACCACTGATCAAACCTTTGATCTGAGCTTACTGCTGCGTTTCCTGGAGATCTACTGCTGATATGAACATCTGTGGCTGACCAGGAATAACAGGGGGAGAAAGTTAGACTGAAAACTGCTCATTGCAAAGAGCGTGAGTTAGGCATATGACAATAAAAACATTTCATGTCGTTATTATCCTCGGCAAAATAATTGTGATTCATGAAATCATCCTGATAATAATATGCTTAAAACTCCTAAAACATACTCTAATCTCTTTATCTTTTATTGCATGACAGATAGGACACACATTTCTTTGTATTGAACATTCTCTTTAGTAGAAAACAATCTTAAAAAGACAGGCTTGCGAACTCTTTGAAATGGCATAATAACTTTTGATGTAAAATATGCCAATGCTTGCTTTGAAGTTGATGCATATGCAGCCTATTAATTCAGAGTCTCTTTAATTGTTGGTTGCCCTGGGGTCTTGATGCTGCTGGACACCATATTCATGATCATCCCGATAATGGAAATTCACCACCATCAACTTATTATGAATGTGTTTTATCACTGTTTCTGATCAAATCAAATGTGATCTCATCTATGCATCATGTTTGACCGTTTGGGCAGAAGCCCTGGCGATACTAAATTGTCGCTGTGGGCAGCCTTTTGTGTTGTATCTTGGTGCAGAAGGGGTCTGCAGTTAGGGTTAAGCAACAAAACTACTATGTTATGGTTCAATGGTGTTCATTATGTCTTTAGTTTATGATAACGACTTTAGGTTCTTTTATCTCAGACATGTTAGTATATTACATACCTTGACATGTTTTGGCGGAAACTTCCCCCTCCCTCAGAGATTGTAGAAGTCACTAAAAATCTCTGGACTTTAAATGGCCTGAACACGGCAGTTAGAGGGGGTTAGAGGTTACATTTAGGTAACAAAACGTTTTGGCTATACTTAGGAAAAGATTGTGACTGTTGCTACAAAACACCAAGCTTTGAATGGCACAAATGCTGCAACTGATGTTGTGCTGCAACTGTTTGTTGGTCTCACCGCACTCCTGTACTAAGTATGGTATTTGTTTTTGTTAGACCCATCCCAACTCGATCTGACTCTGAAGTCATCGAAATCAGGCGCTTGGTCTGTGACTTCAGGCGTCAGGCACCAACGAAATAGCTGCTCTTTCACGTTGGCCGGTCGCCATTATTGTTTAACGGTACCCGGGGGAAATGCAGTAGGACAACAATGAAAGTTAAGGCAGCAGGAGTCCAAGCAGGGCGGATGGGAGGGGTAGTGAATGGGTCCAACAAGCACTGACTTTCACCTGTGAGGCTGGTGTTCGCTTCCTGTATGACTATAAAGCCAAATCCTGTTTTACTCCTTTTTGTCCTCGACCCAACCATGTACGTGTTTTGGCAAAATGTAAGCACTTGCAGTTATTACTGAAGGGAAAAAAAAACATTAGTTTGTGGTGTTGTACCGATGTAGTGCGTTTATTTTAGAAGAGACTGTATGCACTGGACTCCAAAGTCATTGAAATCCAGCACTTGGGCTGTGACTTATAACATCAGACACTGATGAAACAAGCAGTCCTTTAACGTCAGCATGATACACGGCCAGTCGCCGTTGTCATTTAAAGGGATAGTGCACCCAAAAATGAAAATTCAGCCATTATCTACTCACCCATATGCCGAGGGAGGCTCAGGTAAAGAGCCCTCACATCCCTTGTGGAGATCCAAGGGGAGAGGGGGTAGCAACACAACTCCACCTAATGGAGGCTTACGGCTAACCCTAACCCTAAACCGACATAAAAAGTTGTTTGGAAAAACGCCATTTGAACTCTGTTTTTAGCCTCATTGTAGCCTCTAGCTCTAACTGCTCTAACCCCCTTGTATCCCCGCAAGGGATGTGAGGACTCTAAAACCTGAGCCTCCCTCGGCATATGGGTCAGTAGATAATGGCTGAATTTTCATTTTTGGGTGGACTATCCCTTTAACAGCATTCAGGGAGGGCGCGGGACAAGAACAAAAGGCAGCGGCAGTCCGAGTTGGATGGGTGGGAGGTGGTGGATGGGTCCAACAAATACTGACTTTCACCCAAGAGAGCGCTGTTCGTGTCCCGTAAGATTATAAAGCCAAACTGTGTTCTTTTTCCTAAACCTAACCATGTGTTACTGTTGCCTATACCCAACGTGCATTAGTTGTTTGCGTGGTTGTACCCAAGTTATGTGTTTATTTTGAAAGAGACTGTATATAAATTTCCTTTGAAAATGGAAGTGTATTTTGAGAGATGAATGCATGTAATAGGCATAACTTAACATGGCGTCCCAACACATCACCAACCTACGCACCTACGCAAGTCCATGACCAAACATCAATATGTGACGAGATCGGAGTGAGAATGTGTTGCCCATCCACCCCCACTAATGCCTGCCAAGAGCAAATTGTATGTCGTCTCATTCCTACTGTGAGTCATCAGTGATACAATAAACTGCCTAAATGTTGAAACAGAGGGAGATATTGAAATGTCATTCAAAAAAGGTGCACACAGAAATAAGGGAAGTAGACTCTTTAATCTTCGATTGAACCAAGATAGATTTATCCGCCACGTTTTTACAATTCATCTGTAAGTCAGAACACCTTCATATAATAATGTTAACTTAATACTGCATTAAAAAAACAGGTGAAAAAAGTTATTCATTCCATCTCTGCAAGGGGCAATCCAAAACACCCCACATGCACTCTAATGTTGCAGAACTGTCAACCTCCTTTAAACCTGTTTTTTAAAAGGTGTGACAGGAAGACCCAAGGCCAGGTATCGCAGCCCACCTCCACACACAGCCCTAATGGGACGCCACTTATGGCTTCATACCCCTCACTCACACTGCCCATCTCTTACCCTCCTCCTTCACTGACAAGAATGAAACTGACAAAATAACAGCCCCCCCATCCCCAAACTGTCCATCACTCTAAAGGTCAACACAACACTGTGGCCCTGGTCCCCTTCCACACTCTTACACTGTTCATTACACCTGCAGACAGCACTGTGGCCCCTGCCCCCCTCCCCCCACCAAGCAGACTGTCCATCACTGCCATCCAGGTGAGAAGGTAATTGGGGAGGTTCTGCCCGAGCAAAGCAGCGTCCTCTGACAGCATCCAGAGTGCACAGAACATGTACCAGCCAGCTACTAGTGCTTTTCCTGTGGCTGTTCAACATATCCAAGGACATTATAAAAACTTTTTTGGAGGCTGGTGCTGCAGGGCCTCGGAACTCTGGCGATAGACTCTATGGACTCGCTTTAGTTTGCATACCAGACCCAAATGTAAAATCAGATAATATACAGCTTTTTTAAACATGGCTGAGAGGCTTTGTGCAAATCAAGTTTTTGTTCACTGTCGACACATCAGATTTCAGACATAACTTCCGGCACTTCTCTGACATCTCCTTTATTATGGAATGGATCTGTGGAGATATGTAGGAGGACTTGAAGAAAGTGGTGCAGTGTTACAGTAGTTGGATCATGGTGAAATGTCTGCAACAACAATGCTAATAAGATGAAAGACCTTGGGATGTATTTCTAAAATAACGAGAAATCTGATGTTATCCTTCAGGTATCTGGGCCTATATGCGGTATACGCAGCACAGTATACCTGAGTATTATATTCATATTGGATAAGTTAAGTCCCGTGCTGATGAGGGAAGTAGTGGGGATCAGAATGTGGAGGTTGGTGTGGTGGATGGTCATGTACAGAGGTATTATCTTACTTACTTACTTACTTACTTACTTACTTAGGAGACTGCAGGTGCCTTCTGTCACGATGCAGCACCTAAAGGTCCAGTGTGTAGATTTTACGGGGATATAATGGCAGATATATAACAAGTATGTTTAGTGTATATTCACTGAAAATAAGAATCATAGTGTTTTTGTTACCTTAGAATGAGCTGTTTATGTCTACATACAGAGCAAATCATCTGTAGACCAGCTCAGTGGCCTAGTGGTAGAGTGTCCGCCCTGAGACTGGGAGGTCGTGGGTTCAATCCCCGGCCAGGTTATACCAAAGACTATAAAAATGGGACCCATTGCCACCCTGCTTGGCACTCAGCATTAGGGGTTGGAATTGGGGGGTTAGATCACCACATGATTCCTGAGCAGTGGCACCGCTGCTGCTCACCGCTCCCTCAGGGGATGGGTCAAATGCAGAGAACAAATTTCACACACTCAGGTGTGTGACAATCAGTGGAACATTAATCTTAAATTTTAATGTTGCACTACCATGTTTCTACAATAGCCCAGAACGGACAAACTGAACACTGGCTCTAAATAGGGCCGCCTGCGCTTTTGTGTCCACCACTATAGTTAGCGGCCCCTCCGCTACGAGCCAAACAGCATTGGATAAACATTGATTTGTAATGTGAAACTGCTTCTTCGGTTGTATCGACCCTGAACGATGAACACTGAAGGAATCCAAACTGGAAGTTTGTGCTTAGCCAGCTTGTTCTCATTCTGAAGTCATGAAATATTGCAGCTTTGTCAGTGATCCAAAGCCCTCTTTTGCGGCAGTATGGTACGCTGCTGGATGGTGTCAGTTAGGCATGTGGCTGGAGGGAACCTTTCGCTATCTCATGATATGTCACTAGTCGGCCAGATGGCACCTGTTATGGCAGTATGATACATGGACAGGTGGCGTCACTTCATAATGCAGCTAGATAGCACATGTAGGGTGGTATGATGTGCTGCTGGACAACGTCAGTTTGAAATGTTGCTGGTGACAATGTAATAAAAGAAGCTGGAAAGTATGAGAGGCCCTTTGAGACATAATTCGTACTTGGTTTCACATGTAACATCATAGTCTCATACATACACCACTATACTCTTACACAAACACTACTATACCCTCTTACATGCACAATCATACTCTCATACATACACCACTATACTCTTACACAAACACTACTATACCCTCTTACATGCACAATCATACTCTCATACATACACCACTATACTCTCACACAAACACTACTATACCCTCTTACATGCACAATCATACTCTCATACATACACCACTATACTCTTACACAA
>NC_065510.1:16825356-17063673 GCF_006386435.1 Epinephelus moara | reverse complement strand
AGTATGATTGTGCATGTAAGAGAGTATAGTAGTGTTTGTGTGAGAGTATAGTGGTGTATGTATGAGAGTATGATTGTGCATGTAAGAGAGTATAGTAGTGTTTGTGTGAGAGTATAGTGGTGTATGTATGAGAGTATGATTGTGCATGTAAGAGAGTATAGTAGTGTTTGTGTGAGAGTATAGTGGTGTATGTATGAGAGTATGATGTTACATGTGAAACCAAGTATGAATTATGTCTCAAAGGGCCTCTCATAGGAAAGTCCCAGTAGGATGGGCAGGAGGGGTGGTGGATGGGCCCAACAAACCCTGGAATTTCTCCAGAAAGCCTGGTGTACGCCTCCCACATGAATATAGAGCCAAACCTTAATGTTTTTTTTGAAACCTAACCACATGCTTTTGTTGACATCCCAGCCAACCCGTCCTCACTACAAAGTTTTCAAAATCCAGTGCTCCAGCAGTAACTTCCAGCATCAGACACTGACAAAAAAGCCATCCTTTAACACTGGCATGATATGCAGCTGGTCACCGATATAGTTTAACAGCACTTGAGGGCATCCGGGAGAAACGCAGCTACAAGGACAAAAGTTAAGGCGGCGAAAGTCAGGGTGGGGCGGATGGGATGGGTTGTGGATGGATCCAACAAACACCGACTTTCACTTGGGAGAGCAGTGTTCGCATCCCTTAAGATTATAAAGCCAAACCCTGTTCTTTTTTCCTAAACCCAACCACGTGCGTTAGTTGTTGGAGGAAAAAAAAAAGTGTCAATTTGCAATGTTATACTGATGTAGTGTCTTTATTTTTAAAGAGACTGTATTTAAACAGTAAATTTCCTGTGAAAACGGCAGTGTGTTTTGAAAGAAGACAATACATGACATGGCATCCCAGAACATCAACAACCAACGCATCCAGGATACCTTTCATGCTGTATCTGGATGTGGAAGGTCCATCACCAAAAGTCAAAATGTCGTCCTGTAATGTCCTCAGCAGATGCAGGAGGATACCTAGCATGTAATGTGTTGACATGAAAGTCCACTGACAAAGCGGCGATGTGCGACGACTTGGGATGAGAACGTGTTGGCTTAGCACATGGGAGATGTTTCAGCTGGGTGCAGTCTGCAGTCCTCAGCACTAGTTGCCACTAAATCCTACACACTGTTTCTTTAAAGTTAATATTAACAAAAAAACCCAAAAACACTTCATCTTAACCCACTGATTTAGTTGCCTCAACCTAACAATACATTACGTGCCATGAACTCAGCCCTTCCCCAACCAAACTCAAGTCGTACAGATTTTGCAGAAAGAGAGAATTTTCAAGAAGTGGCTTTGATGAAATCTGTTATTTTGCAGAACAGGCAGACACTCACCAGCACCCTGCACTTACCAGCAACAAAACACTATGAAAGGCTCAAACTGAAGAATCCAGAGTATTTGTGAAAAGGCATGATTTCTATGCAAAAATAAAAGGTGTAAGTATTTTTAATGAATATGTCCATATTAGGGCAGAATTTAAAGTAAACTCTGTCAGCTAGGAGAACATCACGATGTGCAAATCTGAGGTGCTGTGTGGTGTGTGCACATAAAGATGTGGCTGCTGATTGTTTTGTAAATAGTAAAAGAATAATGCAGTTTGTCTGTCATTTCCATTGTGTTTTAATATGCTGCATCGTCAATCTAATAAAAACAACAGAGACTTTTTTTTAATTATATAGCCTACATAGTGAACATCAATCAGCACCAAATCAATTACAGCAGAAAGACAATGCATACAAGATCTTGAAGACCTGGAGAATTAGCTTTTTCATTTCTCAGAGTCAGACTTGAGGTCTGAACATGATGAACATTTCAATGGAATCTCGGCTTGTTTAGCTTTGTTGAACTATCTTCTTTTATTCAACTCTCCTCTGTCAGAATACTAACGACTCCCGATGAGAGGTTTGCAGACAGTTAGGAGACAGAAGTCTAGGTTACAATACGTCTTTTGAATTAACTGTGAACCAAACTAACAAGCTTGCTAGCTTAGCTCGCTTAGTTCATCACTGACTGTCAGCTGTCAGTGACGAACCTAACAGTGGTGTCCCCTTAATATCCTTTTAACAAATAAAATTATGTGCAATCCTAAGAACAAAATGCCAGGTTTAGGTAAACAGCACAGTACAGAAAGGAGAACATACAGCTGTTCTCATTCCCAAATTGTCAAATACAGACTCTTTATAATAATGCCCCCTTAGGGTCTGAAACCAACGCAAAAGGTACCCATTAGTGTTTGTATGAGCTGAAACATGTTTTAACACATGGTTAACGTTCTGAATTGCTTGCAGTCAAGTTCAGGCAACAAAACTATGCTTGGTTACGTTTAGAATAAATCTATTATCTATGTGTTCATGTGCGCATGATGTGTGCCCTTAGCCCGTTCTCATTTCCAAATCGTCAAATACCACCACTGTGTCAGTGATCTTGGCTTACGATAGCAACGCACACGAGCACGTTTTGTGGCGGTATAATACGCACTGTGTAGCATGCTACTGTAGTGACGTACGTCACGTGATGCTACATGACGTCAGTATCAATCATGGTTATTTTAAGCCAAGCCATGATGTTTCTTCTAAGCCTAACCCAGTGCTTTTGTTGCCTAAACTTAAGAAAAAAAAAACCCCCAAGGTGTTTCACCTTCGTTGTAAGTTTCTTTTGAAAAACACTGTATGCATGTAACAAGCAGAAACTCTACATTTCCAGTCAAAATGGGAGTGTATTTTTAAAAGAGACAACACATGAAACAAGTGTAAACTGACATGTCATCCCAGAACTTCCAAACAGATGCAGGAGGGTATGTAGCACATCATATTTTAATGTCGAGGGAAGAAGTGGCTGTATTTGAGGAGTTAGGATAAGGATGCGTTGCTTCCTTGCATATCCTGCGTCTGTTTGGAGCATTGGTCGTACACATCCTCAGAAATCAATGCTAGCCTTCTGCAAGACTTGATACTAACATGAACAGTAGGGTCAGTGTTGGCGAAATGAGAGAAACATACTCTCATGATGTGTTTGATACATACCTATGACAGCCCGGTGATGCTTTACCTGCAGTGATCCATGGTGATTTTAGAATTAACAATATCCTAACCTCCTTGAGTGGTGCCATGTTTATTGTCTACATCACTAACTTGGTTGTAACTGGGTGCAAATGCCTAATGTGACATGATGTAACTACCCAATGTAGCTATGTAACTTATGTTACATTATGTCAAAACAAGTCAAGGTTGAGTTTTGGTTTTGCATGGGACACAAACAACAGTCTCCTGGGTGAAATTCCTGGGTTCGTTCGACCTACCGCCCCCTCGATTTTGTCTCCATGTGGATTTTGTCATTATGTATAATAGTTGCTCAAAGTGTCTACTTCTTCTGCAGATGGGTATACATTGGAGTTAGTTGAAGGCTCAGTGCATCTCATACAGAAGTTAAAGGGAGCCTTGTGTCGGTATCAGAAGCCGAGAGGCGTGACAAAGTGTCTGTATCAAACATGGGATTGAAAGCAGGCTGGGAGCCATTGTGACTGACTAGCACTAGGATGTTCTTGGAAGGCTGGTGTAATCATGGCTAATTCACCATGATCCCTACACGTCACTGAATTTATTTTAATATTTTCAAAGATGTGAGGACGAATATTGCTGTGTCACTGTGACCGGGCCTAAACACTTTCCTCAGCTGTGAGTGGGACCTTTTTTATACTCTCTGAGAGATTGAGACATTGTGCGGGGGGAACGGACGGATTATCGACTGTCTACCAGGATCACATTTTTGCTTTAATCATTTGCTGTACCTCCAAAAACCATTTACATCCTCCCAGTCTGAATTTTCAGATTGAAAACACAGAATGAGTCGGGCAGAGGAGTCTGAATCTGGGCAGCCACACTGAAATGCCATGGCCACTTGACCTCCTCAGACCATTCAAGGAGTTGAGTTTGAGCTGAAGGAAGCATGCAAAAAGAATTACAGGAAAAAGGAGATGTGTGTGTGTGTTCATGTGTGTGTGTGTGTGTGTGTGTTAGCCAGACTTTTGCAAAGCATTTCCCCAGCATTCAGAAGAGATCATGAAATTTCTGGAGTCGCCCCAGCTGTCGGCTTGCTTGAGAAAATTAGAATTAGAAACAGGTTTGACCCTTTCCTGGAAGAACATCTAAAGAGCTAAAAGTATAGATAAATAAAGAAGGCAACGCCTGAGGTTTAATTTCATATCTCCCCCTTACTGACTGCAATGAATTTGTAGTAGTAATGTGTCAAGGGTTTCAAGCTGAAATTATCCCTCCACTGCAAAATATTTATTGCATTGTATCACAAATATTTTTGCTCATGGGGGATCCAAATAAAACCGAAAATCTGTGCCTTTGCCGAACCTCATTTAGAGCCAAGGACACTGCAGATGTCTCTCCAAACATAATGTCTCTATTCACTTAACAACCTCTCTGGTCTTTAACCTTTGAAAAGGTAAGTTAACTATGACATTAGGTCAAAGATCATCCGAGTCCACTTTTTCCTGATTAAATTTGTGCGTTGCATGATGAAACAACTGCAGCCATATAAGAGGTCCCTTTACAGCGCTGATGTCCATCTGTGCAGATGGCAGAGTCTCCAGTGTGTTCAGTGTCAGAGGGCATCTGACACCAGAGATCCAAAGCCAAAAACCATATTGCAGCAGCTGGTTGTACGCTGTTCATCACCACTCTGCCTCTGGGATTTTTAAGTCATTTTCCTCTCTGTCTATTTTTATAGTTGGAGGGAGGTTTGTTTAACTCGATTAAAACTCTGTTTTAATCCTTTTAATACAGCACAGCCCATGAAGACATCTCTGAAATCAAAGTACCAATATCCTGCACTGCAGTGGCATTTCTGCTACCATCACTATTTCTTTTTAATTATTTCTCTTTAATTTTCAAAGAGAACAGGCTGTCAGCCATCATGTCATGTTTTATTTGGATGGTAGCGATGGATAAACACAGGGATTATTCCAGTTAGACAGCACCACAGTCAGGAATTAATCCCTCCATTAACTGGACCGTGTTACAACTCCTCTCCCGGGGCCCTGTTTCCTAAACACAGGGTACTTTGGTGATGCACGGATGCTTGATGCATGTTGCCTTTAATGGCCATTAGCGGTACAATGTGGATACATAAAGGGCCTTATTCATTATCAATGTCGAAACTGCTGAATTATCTAAACTAGTGTCCCGTGAGCCATTATTTGGACAATTATGCTTGTCGATGCTTTTGATTTGATTCACGAGGGATCAAGGTCGTGTTAAGCAATCAATTGATTTACTCTCCCTGTTTTAATGGCAGGGTGTGCCTGTAGGGACTTGATAGAGCCGCTCTCTAAAAGGAATGCATTGTACTGTCTCTTAAAATGAACTAATTGACTGGAATCACTCGGCATGAAGGGAGGTTGCAGTCAGGTCTCTGTGGTTTCCCAAAGACCAGAGGAGCTATACAAACTTCACATTTGTACTATCCACAATGATTTTCCCTTGCCTTTAGAGATCTCAAGCTTTTATATTCAGAGCCCAAAGCATTCTGGGGTTTTCTTGCCCTGCTGACTGGCGATGTGTCAGATGTCTGTTGAGTCCCGGCTATCTAACCGCTGTTCCTCTTTCCCCATCTCTCTTTTCTTTCCTCCAACAACTCAGCGGGCTTAAGAGAGATTGACAGGGACTTCAGTGGTCAATACTGGCTTATATACCTTGACATGGAGTCAGCACTTAACTTTGAGACCATGAGCAATAGATACAGCTTTAACTGTTCGTTAGATGGATGGCCATCTAACAGACAAACTGCATTTTCAAAGAAATATAATAACAAGGCTAGGAGCTGGCTTTGAGTGAAATGTCAACATGATAGCACACAATGACAGTGCTAACATGCTGATGTTTGATGGCGCTGGATAGAATCAACTTAGTTTTTAAGAATCATTTCAAGGGAGCTTGAGCGTATGCACCGCATGTAATGGCAATCCATCCAACAGCTGTTGAGACACTACACCAAAAACAGTTAGAGTCAGGTGATCACCAAACTTATTAGGATATATCATGAAAGTCTGTATCAAATTTCGTGCAAATCCCTTAGGTAGATGTTGACATATTTCACTTAATAGGTGTAAACTCTAAACCTGCTGGTGGTGCTAAATAAAAAGGATTCATACACAGACCATAAATGTCTGTACAAAAATTCAAAGCAATCAATCTGATAGTTAATGAGATATATCAGTCTGGACCACAGTGGTGGTTCCACAGACAGATTGCCCAACACTGCAATCCCTAGAGCCACAAAGCTTGTTATCGCGCCAACTTTGGTATCGGCCAATATTCACCTTATTGACTGCCATCAGCCTATTGACAAATAAGAGGACATTTACTGATGGCAGTGGCTGATGTTTTTCCATTCTGTACATCAATTTTGCACAGGCTAATACAGGGCTCAAGACTAATTCTGTCCCATCATCACAGGGACGATAAAAAACATGTTTTGGATCAGTGGCGGCTCCTGCCAAATTTCTCAGGGGGGGCAATTGTTGTGATGATGGCTGAGGTGACCCGTTCAATGGGTAAATTTGAATTAATTTGGCTCTACAATGACTGAACAATCCACTGTGGTCATCAACAGACTAATTGTCATCAGTTTGCCCACACAAATACCTTTGAATGTAAACAGAGACCTGTTTTACTATTAATCAAATAAAATTGAGTAAGGTATTCACTGAGTCACTGTCAGTCTTAATCAGAAAACATTTTATTATAGCTAAGTGGAAATTCATTTTGTGTTCTGATTAAAGAAATAAATGCAGGCATACACTACAACTTAATACAATGCACATGACATAGTATCTCTGCTCTTTGACCTGACCTGAACGTTTTTTGTTGTTGTTTTTCAGTTTCAGTTATATATTGGGGGGGACATTTTGGGCATTGGGGGCGCACGTGTCCCCCTCAATGTATATGGTGACTACGGCCCTGTCAGCATGCATAATTAGGCTACAGTTGTCTGGGTGCGCAAAGGTGAAGTGTACTGGTTTTGTCATACAAAGTTTGACGAGTGTCAACTGGACAATATGGAGATATTTGCATCTTGAAAGCTGGACTACAAATGTGGATAGACAGGGAGAAACACACGCAAGCCTAAGACGTGGTAAGATATGATATTCCTCACTATATGAAGTGACTGATAACAAGATCTGTATAATGGATTGTAAAGAAATTTGTCAGGTTTTTATTTTGTACACAATTGGTCTGTATTTATAGCGTGATGGGATGACAGCACAATGATTTGCGAATAATGTGCAAAGCTGTATGAAAGCTTTGTTATACTTAATTTTAGTGTAATTTTATCTATGGGTTTTTCACTGTGAAAACATTGGACTACCGACGAGTGCTTGGTCTTGTTGGAAAGCTCCAGTTCTGCTGTTTCACGTGTATATGTGGCTTCTCGCTATGACGCACGGTCGCGGAGAAAATCCATAGAGAAGAACAGGTGTGAATTTGGATGCACTATGCGTTGTTCGTTCCTTTATAACCTATATGGTTAAAAAACCTCTTGGATCAGCTGGAAACGTTAGCCATGTTGATCTTGAATGTGACCGCTGCGCAGTGGCGCTGCCTCATGTGATATCGGAATAATCGGAAAAATGAGTTTCCGACCGTAAAGCAATATTTCAGTGGAAATGGTTGACGACGTGTTTTTTAAACATTTTGAGTGATAAAATACAACACATCTTCTTTGTAATGTCCATGATGTCTCCACATTATGACTTAAACGCTCATGAACACACAATGAAGTAAGAATGACTTCCCGACATGGGAAATTGGACCATCCGAGGAGCACATGAATGATACTTGGTGGTTTACATATGACCAAAACACGTTGGGGCAAGCCCTCCCGGAACCCATAGAGATTGCATTGGAGTGCCTGCATTTAGAAAAAAAAGCATTTTACATGGAAGTCTATGAGAGTGAATCGGGGCGATTTCCAGCCAGGCTGATATCGCCCCAAAGGGTCGGAACGCGACTTCACACTGCATCTGATTGGATATTCAGAGGCAGGACGAGCTGTTTCAAGTGAAAATGATCAGAATAATTAATATATTGTGTGTATATATGACAATGATGATGATAATCATACATTTATCATCATCGTTTCTTTTGTGGCTCGAGGAGGGGCGGCGCCCTATCGCCCTCTATTGGCCAGCCGCCCCTGTTTTGGATGAACAGCAGTCTTCCCCAGGACATCTTTGGGATGTAAACTTGCAGTAAATGTACTATTGACGCATCAGGGAACACCCCCCGTTTTCCCCTAATGATGCTTCATGGTGAACAACAAATTCTTGTTGAAATCAGCAGGAGAGGAGCCAGTTAACTTCAGCTGTTAGTAGACGGTGGCCAGAACTAACAGCGATAAATGGATTGAGACACATTATGATACATTCTATGATGACTGCTATTCAGTAAAAAGCAAAGCCTCATACAACGGTTTGTACGATATCCTACAAATGATTCATCCATTCATTATTTCCCTAACCACTTATCCTGTTGGGGGTCGCAGGGGAGCTGGAGCCTATCCCATCTGACATTGGGCAACAGGTAGGGTACACCTTGGTTACCAGACTATCACAGGGCTGACACATAGAGACAGACAACCATTCACACTCACATTCACACCTATGGGGAATTCAGAGTCACCAATAAACCTGCATGTCTTTGGACTGTGGGAGGAAGCCAGAGTACCTGGAGGAAAGCCAGGTTCCCTCACCCAGAAGTTTGAACCCCCACACCCTGGGTTTGAACCAGGAACCATGTTGCCGTGAGGCAACAATGCTAACCACCATGCCCCACAAATGACCTTAAGTACTTCACATAGATTTACTTAATTAACGTAAAGTTACTGTGGTTATGTTTAGGAAGAGAAACATGCTGTTCACGTACCTTATAATGACTCAAAGTTCACAAGGTTCCAAACACAAGTCCCCTAAGTCCAGTGTCTTGTGACCCATCCACCATCCCAACCTGCCTTCTAACAAGGACCCCTCAGGACCAATTCCTTCTTAACTCTTGTCAGCGCATTGGTCATGTAATTGTAGCGTACCAAAATATGTGGATGATTACACTAATTACTGGCTCAGTATTACGTGGGATATATACAAATTTGTAGGACACTGTACAAACAGTGCATGAGAGCAGCCTGTAAAATGTATGTTGTAAAATTAAGTTCTTGGCAAGAAACTAAAGTTGTTGACGTTTTCACAGCAATATAAAATAGATTTTAAAGAGGGGATTGTGATATATCTTACATATTAAAAAGGCTTTTGAAGACTTTTTAAGTTCTTCTTCATGGAAGAGAAGGTTATAGTGACGGTTGTTTAATAAAATGTAATGTAGGACTGAAGTACTTTGAACAGTATTTTCCATAAAGAGGATTTCTTTGTTTCCCTGGCCCACAAGGAAGGATAAATAACAAAAACTAAACAAACAGCAACAAAAAAATCATCAGTATTGGTAAAACACTGTCATTTTAAACATTGGTGTTGTTGTTGACAAGGAATTTCACAATTGGCGTATCCCTAAAATGAACCTGTGTTTTAGTTGGCCGAGCATGGTAGAATGTTTGAGTGAAGGACCTTGTAAAATATCACAAAGGTAGCAGAAACAGTGCTGACCTAAGACCAATTATCTCAAGTCACGGTGAAGTAATGGGGCTCAACCTCTGACCCTGAATCAATATGCCTATTCGTGTAAGCTTTTAACTCTAATAGATTTCTTTTTCTCCTCTGGAATCTCCTTATGTGCAGTCTTATGTGTGCAATCTCAAATGATAATATTAGATCCCTAAGATTAATAAAATACATCACTGTTGTAACGCTCGCTCACAGATTGGTAGCTTCTGCATAGTGCTGCAAAATGTGACGATAAAAAACACGCGTGAAACCTCGAGGGGTCAAGTTGAGGGATTTATTAGAGAAGGGTGAATATAAAGGTACTGTATGCAGGGATTTCTATTCTCTGAGCAAACCACAACTAGTCAAACCTCTCTGTCTATATTTATACGCTACACAACTTCCAATCAAGGTCATCATAGTTAGTGATGTAATAATTAAATAAATTGAATTTAAAAAGGCAATACAATAGACCATAAGTGTGCTTTGGAAAAAAACACCATATGGATTATTATTATTATAATCATCAGGAACAAGGAAACTACTTGGATGCCGACACTTCCGGGTTTTTCTTTAACATAAATTATTCCTAGCACTACAGGTTACATTCAAATTGAAAAAAAATAAAAATATCAAGAGGGAGCATACCAACAGCGACATATTCCCTTTAGAATAACTCCTCTACTGAACCATTCAGGATCCCATTCAGACAGTTTAAATGTGTATACAAGCAGCCAGTCAGTAGCACGTTAAAGATATAGCTAGAATATCAACTGCCACAAATTTTTAAAATGCCACTCCTCCTTCTCTGATATGTGTTTTTTTTTTTTTTTAAACTCCCATATTTTTCAAAAGTACGTGTGTTTGTGTCACATTTTGGCTCTCACATATTAAGCTACATTAAGATTGATAAATAGTGTTGGGTGTGTGCTGGCTGCCTGCGTGCCGCGAGGCCCACAGTGTTCACAGGAGCCGTAGTGTGGCAGTTTAATATGTACTGTAGTCCTCCTGAGGTGTCACCAAGCACACACAGGGCAAACAGAGGTGGGTTAACACAATGTAAAAAGGGACTTTTTCTTCAACTTGTTGCCGTCATGTTTTGTTGTTTTTCTTGGGTAAGCATGACTTTCTTTCTTTCTTCTTTTACTTATTTTTTTTTTCTTTCTTAGAAGGAGTCCATGGCCTTGAATTCGCTGAGGGCCTGGACGGGGGAGATGTGTTTCTTCTGGGAGCCTCGTCGCACACGTGTCTGGCACTCCTCGGGCTTCTCCCTTTTTACCAGAGGCTTCTTCTCGGGGGCCTTCATGCGCCAAGATACCACGGGCGAGTTAACGGCCGCTGTTCCGTACACCTTCTGGTACTTGGTGGAGGCTACATAAGATGCCTTTACTGTCAGCACCACTGCGTTCATTAGGTTCTTGGCTGCCTGGATCAGGGAGGTGGCACTATCAAGCTACAGGGGGGGTAAAGAAAGTTGGAGAGAAACAATAAGGGTCAAGTCAAAAAAAGTTAATGTGTCTGGAAAGAGGAAAAAGTGCAACAATGCCCATGCACTCAACAAGAACATTCAGACATATTAGTTACATCCGGTACCTAGGAGGTCTGTGCCTCAACTGATAATTAAGCAGTATAAAAACATGACCCTCGCTATGTGACATCTTATTTTAGCAGTTCTTAATTAGCGGAGGCAGGGGTCAGGTGTACCTCTGTCTCCGTCTGTTTTGTTTGGCTGACATTTAAGGGTCGGCGGCCAGTGGGCCTCCTCCTACCCCACACTGAGACAAGTCAACTGCTTAGTTTTAATGAGTGTGGACTCCAGCTGGCCACCATGAAAAGGTTAAAATCTCAGCAGGGCTCGCATATATCTCATGTGAGACACACTATCATAGAATTCTAAGGAATCATGAAGAACTCTATCAACACTAGATACAAAGAAGTCTAAAGCAGAGATAAAAGTCAAGTCTGATTTTAATTAGAGGGAGAAATTGTACTAAGGCAGTTAATAAGTGAGTTCTTTACAAACAAACAGTAGGAATGCACCAATTCCACTTTTTCCTCTCCTGATAGAAAATCACATATTTTAAGCTACAGCTGGTGACTTTTATGATAATAACTTTGTCATATTTGCTGAAACTATCACTGTATTTCAAAAGAAGTACACAAGACAGATAATTTGTGAAAACGCCATGTTCTTCCTCCTCTTCATTCTGCTTGATTTGATAGAATCTACCATGGCTAACCAAGAAACAACCAATCAGAGCCAAGGAGTCTCTAACGCAGCTGTCAATCATGTCAATTACGGCTTGTGAACTGTGGTCAAACTGTCAAACTAGGCAGCACTGATCAAGTATGAATTAGGATTATGTAACTGCATTGCCTATTTCTCACCTCATGGGTGGTGCTTAGATTTTAGCTTGACTGTTTCTGACATGGCAGCCGAGTCACAAACTTTCTCATTTTACAGCTAAACAGTACACTGAAATATGTTTCTGAAACTATTTGAGGTGAGAAATAGGCAATGCAGTTACAGAATCTTGATTGACAGTTTGACCGCAGTTCATGAGCAGGGACTGACATGACTGACAGCTGCGTAAAGCCAAGTTCAGACCAAAGATTTGGGACGAGACGAAACCGTTTTAGAACGTTGCAGAGAAAAGTTGCAGTGGTGTTAACTGGCCGTCTGAGCTTGACTCAAGCTGGCTGATGATGTCACCTGCAACTCTTCTGGTTAAATCGCCGGCAGCTGGTTTTAGAATGTAAAGCACGTCACCCGTTTCTACAGCCAGTCAAAATGGCCGCAGACCGCGTCTTCGACTGCTGCTGATGCTTGTTTTGTTTCTGTTTTTCGCCGTTTCATCGCTACTACAAATGCAGCTGTAGCCAGTATCTCACTATCACTATCCTCATTCATATTTGGAGAAGCTACAAATTATATTCAGCCACAAAATAAGCCTGAAAAGCTTCAAATCAGAACAGAAGTACAGAGAGTTGTTGCATAGCGATGATACCCCATCTCATCTAGTTGCATTGGTGTAAACTGGCAGATTTTAGAACGTTGCAGAATGGCGCATTGCAAGTAGTTGCCTGTTTCAATCGTCGCCAATCTTGGGTCTGAACTGGGCTTTAGAGACTCCCCAGCTCTGATTTGTAACAAGGCAACAACAACAAGGCAATAGAGTAGGCGGAGAGGTATGATTTTTTTCACAGATGTTTTGTCTCATTTAGTGCTGTGTGAGCATAGTGACAGTTTTAAAAAATTAGACAAAACATTATCTTTTATAAAAGTTACCAACTACAGCTCTAACACTGAGTGGATCAGTCTACTCTACTACATTTCTGTCTGTCCTGGAAGAGGCATCCCCTCTCTGTTGTTCCTCCTGCCTGAGGTTTTTTCCTTTATTTCCTGACTGCTAAAGAGTTTGTTTTGTGGAGTTTTTCCTTATCTGAATTGAGGTCTAAGGATATTGTATGCTGGTGAGACTGTAAAAGCCCTCTATGGCAAAGTTGTGATGTGTGCTTTTGTGCTATATACATTAAATGAAAATATACTTTATACCCGACCAGTTTGATAAAATCAGTATCTGATATAGAAAAGCAATGCACACAGAGGGTTGTACTTATGTGCTGATCACTGGCAGTAGACTTAAAAGTAGGGCTTGAGAAGGTAACACTTCCCCCAAGAGGAGGTAATCTAGATGTTTTACTTTCCAGGAGGGATTAGTATTTGATCCACCATCTGAGTCCCCTGTCACCTCGTGGACTGAATATAGACTATGACTTGAAATATTTTCTAAAATATACCTTTGCTTATTGGATAAAGTTGTTCATGATGTTCATTTAGAGCTGATATCTTAACTTTTGCTATTTATCTATTAGAATGTTGTCAATACTTATGCATTTGAACATTTTTAAGTATAGCCCAACTAAGAAATAACATGTAAATCTGGAATCTGGTATGAAATATAGTAACTGTTGTCATTGGTTTTGGGGTAATTTGATCAGCTGTAGCTCCTGTCACTGTTTGTTTAAAGGTTTTGATTCATGGAAGGCCTCTTGATTGTTTTTGCTCACCTTAATGATGTGACATGATTATCTAGTCTCTATCACATGTGTGACTAGGGTGTGACCATTTCAAGGAGTCTTTAGGTTGCTATGAAACAGTGTTGTTCCACTTGGACTTCAGGTCCAGCCACTACTGAATAAAAACAGCATATGAATCGCTGCACTTCACTCCTCCTGAACTAAAATAAACATTTTAGGAATTGCTGAAAATAGTCTTAGGACCTTGCTGTGTTGTAGAATAAAGAGACTCAAAACACAAAGGATTGGACATTTGAGGGCTCAAAGGTAGGTTGTTCCCTTCAACAAGGTACAAACATGATGTAAGAAATAAAGAAAGGCAGAAAGAAAGCCCACTGCAGATCGCAGCAGTCAAAGAAAGAATTGGACCCTGCCGGGAAACTCCAGAGTATGTAACACTTATTTTATTACCGTAAGTAAGCTTGTTCAAGCTAACAGTTGCTAGGCAACATTTTTAGCTTGTTCGAGCTAATGATCGCTGGAAAACAGCCTAGAAAACAGAGAAATGTTTGTGTTGGGGTGTGCTGTGTGTCTGTTTTGTCATTTTCATTCTCCAAAAGATTGCGAAAATTACCAATAGTGAAATAAGCACTATGGAGCCTATTTCCAGATGGTGTCCAGTCTTTTTGTTTGACTGGTGCAATTCACGCTGCTTTGCACTGGTTCATTTCTTTAAGGAAGCGGTAGACTTGTATTTCTAACATGAAGTTTTTACCTCGTTGAAGGGAACTACCTATTATTGGTCAGCAAGGTCTTAAAACTAATGTCACCATTTTTCAGTTCAAGAGGACTAAAATGTAGCCCTTCATATGCTGTTTATGTGTAGTAGTGGCTGGACTAGAAGGACTTTGACTTCAGCTAAATGATCCAACATGTTTCTGGCCAAATGTATGATATGTGAGGAGAAGCAACTGTTGTCTGAGCTGGTTGATTGAATAACAGGAAAACAGCAGCTTAAGTGACAGGAAACACCTTTTCATTTGTATTGGAAAGCTGTAGGTGTGTCAACTGATACTGCTTGTTTGTCAGACACTATAAATGATCACTAAATACTAATTTGTTGGCTTTTCTCGCGAGTAAACCCTCAAATGATCAATCCTGTGTGTTTTGAGTCTCTTTATTTTACAACGTAATCGGCGATGAGGACGGCAGAACGGGATCATGGGCTGCATGGGTGTGACGTTTTGTCGTGTTATACATGCAACCCACTGTCAGGAGATTTAAAAAGTAGCTGATAGCAGTTAGCAGCTAACTCAGAGAAGAATATCAGTGGCTGAAAATGTTTTGAAAAAACAATGAGGTCTAGGAGCTCCTTACCTTCTGACAAAAGAACAAGAAAGGCGTCCATTTAACAGGAACGGTAAATAATTGTTACGTTATGCCATTGTTCTTTTTTTTAATGTGTCACACTAGAGGCTAATGCTGTTGTGGTACATGTCACGCCTCTTTTGTTTCCACTATGCCAGCACGCTTTCTAAAATTACACACTGGAGTCACTTTACCGTCATGTGGTTCTGTGTGAAAATGCAAAGGCGGCGTAAGGGCATGACTTTGAAGTGGCTCTATAGCGCAATCTCTCTGTATAAAGGGCTAATAACAACAATAACAATAACAACAAAAATTGCACATGAAACAAACCACATAACATACATGTCCACAGGCACACACACACACACCTGCATACATACTGATCAGTACAGACAAGTCATTACATTTAAGAACCAATTACAGGTCACCACATAATTGTTTTGAAGCTACACAATAAACTGTCTTTAAAGAAAAGTTTAATTTCAAAGGAAAACCGTCTCACATCTCCAACTGCCTACTGCTTGAAAACATGTATTGAAAAACTTTCTCTTTATTTGAGTATTTATTAGCTTTATAAAGAGATGAAATCCTTTTTACACGATAAAGTGTTTCCTTTTCAGGTGGATTTGTTATATTTTGCTAAAAGAGTTGAAAGGAGACTTGAATTATCATGAGGATCATTCTGGTCAAAATAATATATATATATATATTTTTTTTAAATCAAAATGAAAGCTTTGAAATGGAGACTATCAGGCACATTTATTAGTTAAGTTAAATGTGAAATGCAAGCGGTATGGGATAATTGGCTGATTTTAGTTTGACCAGTGATAATAGGGTTCATGAGGCATGAAAAACACAAATGGAAAAAAAGCCTGCATCTTTCTGGTATTATTAGATGGTAATCAGTCTGAAATAATTGCATCAGTCGTATTCTGCATGACCCTCCGTCGTGTCTCGCAAGCTTCGTCGTGACCTTGAACTTAAAAGGTTCTCCCACCCGCAGCGCCGAGCATAAAAATCTGCTTAAATTGACCAAGTCTGGTGACTTGAACCTAAAAGCCTATCTAGAGAATCAGTGATAGTGGAGCCGGCTGTGTACTGCTCTGTATGGATGGACTTACCCCAGACACGATGAGCTCTCCACCCAGATTCTGAACCTCAGCTTTCACCTTGCTGCAAATGTTGAGCTGATGACAGTACAGGGCAATTCTTTGCAGGTAGGCCAGCAGATCCTGCTTGCACGCTGAATCAGGGCACTGAATAGAAAAGAGGCACAAACAAAACACATTGTCAAAACACAGAAAAAAATAGTAATAATAGCCATAAGTGAGCACTGACTTTTACAGAGCAGCTGAGAGTGGTTTGACACACTTGAAAGGCCTTGGCAGACATTTGTATTAAGTCTCATCACTCTGACGTTTAGTATTTACTTTACTATCAGCCATTTGGTGCATATTCCACTTCTGTAGTACAAAAATAAAGCAGGTCGCACAAATATTATTAATGTAAAATCCGCAAGATTAAGGCTACTGTGCAGTTGCTGCAGTACAATGATTGTCCTCATGGTGACAGCTTGGAGCACATCTTAATGTCCTCTGACACACATCTGGACATATAATCCATACCATTTGTATGACATTAGGGGATTATCCTCCATGTCCTATTTACAGGTCACTGCTGCCAAACGTGTTACATACTGTCATGTCCTGGATCAGAAATCATTCCTTTGTTTGCTCTTTCATTCCTTCCTCTGTAGTGGACGCTCAATAATTTGACTCATCACACTTTTGACTCATCAGCAGCGTACATTTCACATTCAGAATTCACTCACAGGGACTCAAATAATATAGTGGAAGGTAAGTGTAGTGCACTAGCTAAATACTGTGATGAGTTAATTATGAGGGACTGTGGACACAGCCAAAGAGTTATTTAAATGGACTGTAATAGTGATAATATAGATCATCACTGGGTCAAATATATGAAAGAATATAATTAAATGAATTATAAAGACATTGTGGGTAAACTCCAATTTCAGTCAGGAACACTTTAGTCAAAGAAACATTTATTTCCAATTGCAGTATTATATTTGGAGGTATGGCTCTGTTCTGGGGCCCCTCTGCTTTTCCTCAGGCCTATGCAGGAAGCCACTTCCATGCGCCTACATGGAAGGCATACACCTCTCCGCCCTTCCACGTAGCTGCGTGGAAAACCTTAAGGCAGAGAGAGCAACCCTCCCTGCTCTTCCATGCGCCTACACAGAAAGCCTAAGGCGGGGAACAGAACAGAGCAGCATCAATGACAAACAGAAATGACATTGATAAATCAGACACAGCATGAAAAGGAGGAGCTGGGGTGGAGGCGGCTTGCAAAATGACTTGCAGATGAAGCAGCAACAGTAGGCAGGCCAGACCAGTTTAAGTAGGGCGCCCTGAATGAGATACCAACTGGTTGCATAGAAGGGTATCATGTGATCTATCAGCTGACTCCCTTCCATCAATCAGCTGCTCCACCAGTCGATTGGGCTGACATCAGCTGATGTAGCTGGGATGTAAGCTGAGCTTGACATCGTGTCCTGCCTGAACTAACGCTATGTTGAATTATACATTTGCATGTTGTTTGCACAGAGATCTGACTCCTATTGTCTGTTCCAAGTGCACAAAATGAACTAAGAAATGGATATAGCAGAGAACAAAAACTGCACCGATATGGCAACATTTTGGATTTGAAGCCAACAAAAGAGGTGTCCTGAATCACTGCAAGTGACGCAGTGCTGCCATTGTAAGCTGGACTTTTGTCGGAGTCCTGTTTCTATTTATATCTGTCGCTTGCTTTGAAAGCTTCGCAAGGGATGAGGAGCGGCTGATTCATAAAGCTTAGATGAGAAATTATGTGATTAAAACCTCCTACTTTCAGTACAAAAAAACTAAACAAGGTGGAAGCTGGCTGCAGAGAGATCGCCAGGGAGCTAAATGCTTCAGGTGAGCTAACTGACCCTTGCTAACAACAAGCTAGGCTAATGTTACTTGGTGATGGTTATATCGTTTGTCAATTACATTAAATATCACAATATAAAACGTGGTTTCAGTCATTAATGTTAGAAAGTAGGAAAACAGCAAGTAAGCTACTTATTCATCTCTTAAGTGGTGACATCTCTAGTCTGAACTCGAGCACACAGCTAATATTTACCTGATTTGTTTACATGAAGTGGGCCTAACAGAATCATGTATTTAAGGATTTCAGTGTGGACAAAGAAGTGGGCAGCAAGGTGGTACAGTGGTAAGCATTGTCGCCTCACAGCAAGAGGGTCCTGGTTCAAACTTGAGATGGGGGATTTGAACCCCAAGGGTGTGTGGAGCTTGGATGTTTTCCCTGTGTCACTGTGGGTCCTCTCCATGTACTCCAGCTTCCTCCCACAGTCCAAAGACATGCAGGTTAATTAGTGACTCTAAATTGTCCGTAGGTGTGAATGTGAGTGTGAATGGTTGTCTGTCTCTATGTGTCAGCCCTGTGATAGTCTGGCGACCTGTCCAGGGTGTACCCTGCCTCTCGTCCATGTCAGCTGGGATAGGCTCCAGCTGCCCCACGACCCCTTACAAGATAAGTAAGTAGAATGGTCAATGGATTGGTTCGTACTCACACTGTACTCAGGTATTTTAATATTTCAACGCATTAATGTTTATCTTCTGTTTTCTTCTGCTTACTGTCACTTGTGTTTAACTTTTGATGCTGCTGTCTTAGCCTGGTCTCCCTTGTAGTAAAGGTTGTTGATCTCAATGGGACTTGTTTAAATGTTAGTTTAGAAAAGGAAATAAAGGGTTAAATATTATGATTGATTTTAGTTTTCAGGTCCTATATTTGGGAAGGACACCACAACAGCTCCTTGGCCTCTCCAATGCGTACAATTTCAGAATAATTGTGGTTGCCTGCAAAAAAGCAATAATGAAAAATTGGTTAAATCCAGAACTAGCCACTGTAACTGATTGGTTTAATGTGATGCATGAAATTTTTATTATGGAAAGATTAACCTTTGAACTGAGACTCAAGACAGCCCTTTGTGAAAATGTTGGAAAGGATGGATTGAATTTATTAAACCATATAGAACAGATTTTGAGTAAAACTTACTGCTGGCTGATGTGCCGAATGAAACAGTGTACTGTTGTTAATTTCCTGAAGTGATGTTAACTTCCTGTGTACTGTCATGCCATGAGCCCCTGGCGGTGATGCATTCAATGGGCAATTCAATATACAACACCCAAACTAGATACATCAAGAGGTGCCGTGATGCACCGTGATACTGCCAAAACCCTACGAAATGTTGTGGTACAGTTGTTTGATCATGTTGCCCTGCATAACAGTAACTACCCCTGGTGACCTTCTACACTTGGACCTTTGGGTCCTTTCTTTTGACAACTATCATTTATTTATTCATTTTTTGGTGTGTTTTTTTGTTTGTTTAAATTGTCGTATTTATTTTTTTATTCTATTTTTTTTCAAATGGTTGTTTTTTCAATTATTACTGGTTTGCATGGTGTTGTTTTGTCAGTTATAAAGAGTCTCTAATGCAAGTGGCTTTGTACCTGATGATTTATTTTTTTAATTTAAATACAAATACAATATCAAAGAAAAGTAGAAATAAAATAAGAAATATATAAGTCCGACTTCATAATCCATTCAGGTTGAGACGATAACGAACGTGTAATCCATTTGTACTGAGCCACAGAGTCTCTAATATTTCAGGATGTCTTAATTTAGGAGTTATTGACAGTCATGACATCTCACTTCCTGTTTGCATGTCACTGGTTAATTTTTTCTCAAATTGAGGACCACTGCCAAACTGTTTTGGATTTTCACCACGTTACGCTGTGAAATGCTGTAATGCTGGGAAATCCAGGAGGTCCCTGCTCTGCCTGAGGTTAAACCTGGATCATCTGAACAAAGGGCCAATAGTCGGCTAGCTGACAGAAAGGATGCAAAATGATATCATGACAGAAAATGAAGCCATCAAGGCACGGGATTTGTCACAGAGCCAAAGAATTTGGCGGAAAAAATATTCTTGGCCTTATTTCAGGCATTACTGGCAAAATCTAGAGCTGCTTAATACAGAAACACCATCTGGTTCTAAATGGCGTATGTTTTTCCCCAAATAGGTTTGAGATGTGAATTCTTTACCAAATTGGATTGTTTTTGGAATCATGGTCTCTGATGTTCTGGGCGTTTTAAAGCAGGGGAACCAAGAACAACAATCCTTACCAAAACAGTACGGTTCCAGCATTCTGTGTCGCTAATTACATTTTTGTGCACTGAGCCTGGAAGATGTTGTTCAACATTTTTTTTTTTTTTTGCTTTAGCAGTGGTTTGTTGAGAGCCAGAGCTTCAAAGGCAAGTTGAGATACACTGCAGGGTGTCAAACACATTCATTTCACATAAAACCAGTTTGTCACAGCGTGTTGCCCAGGAAGAAAACAGATCAATCAGCAATGAATGAACATAATACACATAAAACACATAAAGACTTGCCTCCCCAGCAGCCAAGCTTTCTCTGTGTCCTTTCTCTTCTTCTTCTCATCCCTCTTTTTTTTTTTTTTAAACCAGAAGTTCTGACCTGGTCCTGCTGGCCTTTGTGCTACTTCAACTGCGATGAAACCAATCATACAGTGCAGCAAATGGACCAACAGGGAATACGAGGACAGCCTCCTCAGGTCTCCTACTATCACACAGTTTGCCCCTATTATTCCATCTGGAAACCTTCCAGGAGTCAGCTATGGCCCACTAAGCTCCCAGTGGGTTAAGAACACTGCATCAGCTGCTTAAACACTGTGAGCATCATTTTGTAGCAACACCTTTCTTCTCGCCATTAATATTAAACGGTCCTAACTAGGACATTCAGCGGCACTGTGTGGGGAAATGCACAGCTCATTTCCTTGTCTTGTGGGCTCGGGTAGAGGGGGATGGCAAGTTAAACATCGAGCTGTGATATGAATATACCCCCTCCAGGACTTGGAGCTTTCATGGCCGCCCATCTTCTCTCGTGCTCAGTGAGAAAAGGCCTCTCGTGCTAAGACAAATACTATTGATTGGCCACAAGTGCCCTTCACTGATGCTCACAAATGGCGAGTCTTTGGAGACGAAATGAAATGTTTGTTTCTACAACCTACAAATATAACCGCAAAGAGCAATTCGAGGCATATTTGCATTTATAGTTATGGCCACTATCAGAGGAGTAGTTTGAGTAACGCAGTAAATAAGAGCCGAGCTGCCACCAGCATCCAACTTCCTCTGAATGCAGAATGGAGCGACTAGCTCATAGAGCAGCCAGTGAGGCAGAGGGAAGCTTCTCCCCGGGCATTATCACTGCACCGCCAGTCCTGGCTAGCATCACTGCTAACTGCACTTCACACTGCTGGCACACACGCACGCACACACACACACACACACACACACACACACACACACACACTGCTGCCTCAGGCAAGTTTGATGCAGACATGACACAATTGTTCCCCATTGTACAGTTGACTAATAGTCCATTTCTTCCACAGATTCCCTGTTGATGTAAATAAACTGTATGGCCCATTACTTTGCCAGGCCCATTGAAGCTCTCTTTATCTCTCTCTGTCCTTCCTAGCAAAACAGCGTCCATTACAGACTGGCAAGGAAACTGTGGGTTACTGCCTGACTTTACTCGGCCTTTCTGAAACTCCCCCTGACCTCGGTGCTGCTCTCAGCAATTCAGGAATATTTTATGTTCAGTCCAGCAGAGAAACAGGTGAGATTTTTTTTCTCCCCGTTGTTTTCCGCATAATTGGGCCCAAAAATGAACGAAACGTGCTCCCGATGGATAATTCAGGAAGATGATGTGAACTCCAGTGCTGAGACGAGGGCAACACACTATCAGAGTGTGGCAGTCTGTCAAAACACAAGTCACACCTCACACTGATGCTGCATTTATAAGCAGGCTGAGACTGACCTTTCCCTAAATTATTCAAGGCGTAAAAAATAGTAAGGCGGTTATTTTATTTTCAACCTCACCTCTTCGGCCGTCTTCTCTTTAATCGCAGCACTTTTCTATATTATTTCTTCTCCATTACATATCCAATAGTATAGTAGTAGAGGATGTTTGAGGGAGAGGAGGATGACATAGAGACACACTGACAGATTCAAATAGAGGATGTTACACACAGTTACACAATATGCCTTCTAGCTGAGTGGACAACTGCAGTCCCTCTGATGGTAAGCTGTCATCTGTCAGTTACTTCAGGAAAGCTGGTAATCTTTCTATTTGCTCATCCAGACTCTGGCATCTCCACCAAAGACTGAGCACCACTGTGTTCTAGCACATACTGAAACCACTTATTATATTTAAGTGTCTACCTAATGTTCTTGTTTTCCCTCTTCCTCCTGTTATATTCAACAATCTGGCATAGTGCGAGTTGTGATACTCAACAGAAGAGGGAACATGGATTACCATTAACTAGCAGAACAGCCAAAGTGACCTGGTGTTCTCGTTCATGTAAATTTCTCAAACATCCTGTTGTTTTTGAAAAAGATTTTATTTGAATCTGTAACCCGCCGTATTAGCATTACATTGGAAGCTGTTGCTGCAACCTGTCATGTTGAAACATACAGATCAGTGGACAGTCAGTGTGTGGTGTGAGAACATGAAATATTTATTTTCTTTTATGTTTTTCTGAGGCATTATGGACAGAAAATAATAGCATAGGCATAGTAGGTGTTTGAGATGGCCTTTATTGACAGGTGACCTTGAACTCAGTGGCTCCGAACTGTTTACTTAGGAAGGCGTAGGGGGGGAGGTGAGGCGAGGATACTGTGTGAGGTGAATGGGACAGATGCACGTTGGTGTTCTGAAAACAACAGTCAGTAGTTAGGTGTTTGGCCAACAGCTGGAGCTGCTGCAGAGGCTTTGACACACAGCTCAAGGAATGGATTTCGGGGTGGGGTGGGGCTGGGGGGGACAAAGTGGAGATGTCCACCTCAATGTTTGAACATCTGCATTCATCCCAACCCCCCAGTCAAAACAGGAAAATAGCAGAGGACCTTTATTTGGACTAAATTAAAGACATTTACATCATAAATCGATGCAGAGAAGGCACACAATGGTGCATATGTGGTGGTTCTACGCCCTTGGCTGAAGGTTTTACAGTACCTTAATTTGCCACGATTGGCGTTAAAGATTGTATTCCCTTTCATACCGTTCTCCCACCAAAATTAGGGCATATATCAGATTTTTTAACAGTGGTAATACCTACTAAAAGTAGGTGAGAGACTCCTTTCCCATTGCCAGTAGATCTTAGTTGACAGTGGAAAGCAGCATCGAGCCCAGTGAAAATATTCTGCTGGTAACTTTTTCAATATCTCTTACTTATTCAGTCTCTCTTTCAAACTCTGTAGCACAGGGGTGTCAAACTCTTTTTAATCCATGGGCCACATACAGCCCAATTTGATCTCAGATGGGTCGGTCCAATAAAACCATTGCACAAGAACCTATAAGCACCATCAGCTCCAATATCTTCCTTTTTTTGTGTAAAGAATTGCAAATACGTTCTTAAGACATTCATCCTTTCACAAAACAGATGAACAGCCTGATATGTCTTAAGAAAAATAAGTGCAATTTCAATAGTATGTCTCAGTTTTTCCACATTCAGTCAGACTCATTGTCATTACATGTGCATTTATCCACACATTTCCTGAAACAGATTCTTTTGAACTGAAGCTGCTGATTGACAATATTTTGCACAATGTTCAATATCTTTCAACATGGTCACAGTAAGTATTCATAGATATATCAGAGCCTCTGAAGCAGAAATTTACATGTAGGCAAGTCATTTTTTTCCTTGCTCCTGAAGCCTGGCACCTCTTAGTCTAGTCATGTAGTGGGCTGGATTTCACCCTTTGGCGGGCCGGTTCTGGCCCACGGACCGTATATTTGACACCCCTGCTGTAGCGACATATTGACTCAGTGCAGCGCAAAGACAAAAGCCAGATGTTATTAGGTTTTTTATCCAGTGGAAGAGGGGCTTCAGAGTCATAACTCAAAACTGAACACAGATAATAAACATATTTTTTTTTAGCTCAGAGTGACTAGCATTTTCCAATTATCCCCGGCATTTACTCTTATCGCGATTTAACATCCAATAAATCCACTTAGAAACTAAAAACTTAGAACTCCAGAGTTCTCCTGATCATCATATTACGTACTATTAATGATGGCAATTGGCAAATTGTATTGAAATATATTATGTGCTATGGGGATCAAGTTGCATGTTATGCGTTACCCACTGAATCTATATCAACATCCCCTGAAGCATTATGGGAGCTGTACTTCCAAAAATGTTTACATTACTGAGACTGTGAATGTCCCACAGTTCCTTTGTGCATTTAGAAATGCTCATAATATTTTTTTAATTTAAAGACATGATTAGGTGAGACAGTGACATTTAAGAAATGATAATAGATTTAAAGCAGAAAAAAATCTTCATCCCATAACGAACTGAAATATGCGTTTTGGTCAGTTTTTCTTCCTTCCTGAAACAATTCAGAGATACAAGATTTTCACTCAGCTACAGCATTAATTTTTGAAGATGGTTAGTAATGACTCCTCTCTAGTCAGCTCCCGTTAAACTGTAGTTTTTGTTTTTTTTTACGGAGAAGCCTTTTAATTACACATCAGTCACACTTGGTTTCACTGCTGTTGGTGGAGGCGACAGGAGCTCTGCTCTTGTTGTTCAGTACTCGATGCGACAGAACCTTCCGCTGAGACGACTAAAGTGAAACCTGTGAGTCTGAATACTTAGTGTCAAACTTGCATGTGTTTAGCAGCATTTAGAAAAAATAACTTGACACTTCTAAGTTATTTAAGCCTGTCAACACTTCTCAACGCTCGAACTGAGAGTTCACATGAATGCAATGCAAAAGGAAAGTATTCTTGAAGGTAAGGACGAGTAAATAAACCAGGGAAAGCAATTACAGCATTACAAAACAAACTATGTTTCTTACTGTCGACAAATCATATTAAAAGAACAAAACCAACAATGAACTGATCTCACTAACAAGTTTATCTGTGTGGCCATGTCCTGATATAACTTACTCCACCACTGACTTACTGACTTTGTCAAAGAGCCACTAAAAACACATCAGTAAGCTACAGTTAGACTGGGCCACATGTTCCTCTAGTACAGTAAAAACTGTTGCTGTGGTTTATTTTGAGTCAACCTCACATTCACCACCCTGCTGCTGTAAATACTGACTAGTGCACCAAACGTGGTGGTTGGGTTCAGAGAAAACATCCCGGTTTGGCTTAAAATAAGTATGTTACATGGTGTTCGTCGTGGCACTAGTCACTTAAATCGCATAGGCCTACTGAAGTTCCCTCTTCAGACATCATTTAAAATATGTAGAAATACTTAAACTAATACTAACATTTTGTTTAACTTGGTTTTCCCACATCATAGTTTAAAAAACTCTGAAAAGGGTCTTGAAGCAGATCTACTCTTTCTCCCTCAGTGAGAAATTTGCTCGCAGTAAGTTTCTGTTTACTCCAGCGCTGCTTTTGCTAGGCTGACCAGTTAAAGAGTAGTGCACATGAAGATGGCTAACATTAGCGTCAGAGGAAACTTAATAGAGATTAAGCCATACATGTCTGAGCCTCAGTCAGACCTAGACACAGATGGGGAGTCTGTTTGTACCAAAAATGGCAAATAGCATACATATCAGAATGCTAAGTGTGGTTAGCATCTTTTATTTAGGTTGTTTGTTAGCTTATTAGCTTGTATGCTAACTGGCAGTGGCCTGAGAACCGGTTGGCTGACGCAGTGTTAATGGTTATGAAACATACTATATTTGCTATGATGTGGTTTTGGGAAGCTCCAGGATCAGGTTTACATCAAAAAACTGCTCCCTCTACCATGTTTGCTGTAAAAAACTTTGACTGTGCCAATGCAAACTCTCGCTCTCTGACAAGTCTGCTCTGTGCTGAAGGTTTTAGGTGTCTTTGCCAGTATGGTGTTTAAGTCCGTTCCCCCTTCCTAAAGTGTTTCCCATGTTAGACAGCGATTGGCTTTGGTTTTAGTGACGTACCTCAGCTAGCTTGCCCGGCAGATGTTTACATCTCATATTTTCCTTCAGTAGAGGAATGCGAAAACACCTGTTCAGTGATAAACTTTGCATAGATACATGTCAGTACAGTCAAGGTCACACATTTTAGGGGACATAAACAGAGGAAAAACATATTTTTGAGTGGAGGGAGACTTCAAAATAAGTCAGTGTTGCCTTTTGGTTTCAAAAGGGACACAAACGCCAGTCTTCTGGGTGAAAGTCCTGTGTTTGACCCATCCCCCACCTTAGCCAACCTCCCTACACAGACATTCCTTCTCTGTATAGAAATGTTACATCAGCTGACTCCCTCTGTCGCTGCATAACAACAAATACAGCTGTTTAATATACTCATAATGGCATTCTAGACATACTAGTTGATATACAGTAGCTGAACTCTTACCTTCTTAAGAATTACTGTACTGACTCCTGTTTGAAGAACGTAATGTAAAAATACTCTGTACTCTACAATACCTTCACATAACAACATGATTGTACAGACATTAACCCCGCCTGCACAGTCAAATGTAAAGCTAGATGGTATTGCATTCAGAAGCTGCCTGTCTCAGGCACAGTGATACATAGAGTCACGAGTCATTGCTGTTCATAGCACTTAATGATCGATGCATGTCTTAGAACAGGAGCGCATAATGTTTGTACAGCTCCCCCCTTCCCTACGGCAGCTAGCTTGTGTCTGTAGGAGGCATACTTAAAGAATGAAGCAGAGTAAGGAAAATGGAGTGGGAGAAATAGAGTAGAAAAAAAGGCATTGCTGGAGTGAAATGGGGTGAGTTGCCTCGAGGGGTTTTTCTACGTCAAGTGCTGTGCTTAAATGACTATGAAAGAGCTTGCCGTCCTTCCACCGTTCCACGCAGAATTGCCTTCTGCTTCACACGTGTTCATCAATAGGGCTGATGTGGAGTCATGGCGACAAGGTTTGCTACTTAAGGGACCTGTCTGAAAGCAGCAGAGCAGCCTTTATTCTTACCGTCAAGCCACAGTGCTCTCAGCAAACACAGGTTACCTACCATGATGTGTGAATGCAAAATACTTGTTTTCCTCATGCGGAATAAAGACAAATAATCAAGGATGTTATCTGTTGTGTAATTCCATTAAGATGCTTCATAAAAGCAAACTTTTGCTTTTTTAACTTTTAATAACTCATTCCATGCACTGACTGGCATGGCAAGCAGATGCCCCGAAAGCCTCACATGAAAACACTTTTATACTAAATACATGTTGGAAATGAAAATGTCCTCAAGCCTCTCTTTATTTCCTGAACATAGCTCTGATGTCTCTGGAAGTGTAACAGAAGGCTTTGAATATTCAGTAAACACTGGTCTAGAAACCATTTAAGTGAGAATTAAAAATGGCAAGCCACCTGCTCTTTTCATTACAGCAACTGTTGATTCAGACACAGACTCTGCCAGTGATTTGCCATGTGACAGATTCACTCCCACCTAAACCCTGTTAAACACTGATCATCACTCGGCAGCCCACAAGCCAAGAAATGAATACATAAGCACACAAACGCAAGTTCATGCTTACTTTGTCATCTCAGTCCCAGATCCCAGCTCTAACCGACGTACACAAGCCGTGACGCACACTGAGACCTGCTTCCTTGAGACAAATGTTCTCACACATGGAAACATGCATAAATGTTTATCAACAAGGCACATACAGATTAAAACTGTTGCTTCTCCTCTCTCTGTTTGTGGTAATTACCGCATGACAGACAGACTTATGCATTCATGGCCTGAAACTTTGTTCTGTAGTGCAATATGCTCCGGAGAGCAGGACGGTGTCACATGAGGAGAACAGTGCCAGCTTTGACTAAAGATGCCTTCTGGTCAGTTGAAAGCTTAGCAGATTCTACGGCCGCTCAAACTGACAGGCGATCTGCACCGTGCAAACAGCAGAAGGCTTGCCCATACATTGTTGTGAAGCCGCTAACTGTCACAAGAAGGAACAGGGTGTAGGAAATATTCATATTTTATACTAGTATACTGCACCCTGAGCTTCTGTATGTGCTGAATATAACCTCTGCATGATCCTTTGATTATGAACATTCACCACCCTGGATAGGATCACGCCTCCTGAATGAATGTGAAATTATATTAAAAAAGTTCAGTATTAAATTAAAGTATGAAATACCTTCACAGGAAATAGTCATGAAGGCTTTGAAAGTTTACTTTTTTCTATGCTGTGTTAAGGGTTATTCTGACTGCAAAGCAGGTTATTTATTTATTTTCAGTTTTCTTCAACGTCTTTTTCAGTAAGCAAGACATCTCAAAAGGAATAAGTGTTCATTTTTCTGATGTAGAACCTGGTCTTTGTCCAAATTCACACATTTTTCACACTGAATGAAAAACTTCCTGGCCAATGCACCTGAATTTTGAGCAATTTGGATCCAGATGAAAATTAAAATTTTCTGTTTCTTGCGTTAAAGGTAAACTATGCAGGATTGTCGGTTATTGTATTTTAACACACGTCAGAGAAAGGGAAAGTGAAAGTCAACCCCAGAGTTGCTCTCATTTGCTGTTTTGCCTCGCCATATTTGCATTTCTTCCACGCTGTGCCTCTTGAACGCCTGCTGCTTACAGCCTTGCACCTAGTCGCTAGGGCTTTACAAAGCGCCAACCTCCCCTGAGCGCTGTGGGGGTACACGCTCATAAACATTACGAACACAGTAATAAGAAGAAAATGAGACAAATACATCACCGCACACTAGTGGGTCATAAATGATGATTGAGAAGGATTACTTCTGTGTGAGTCTATATATTGTTTTTTGTCCCGGAAATTTCTGAATAGTTATAGAATAACCCAACTCTGCAATTCTCTTCAGCTCTGTGGAGGATTTCAGCCAACATTCGAGGCTGAAAAATGAAGTGCCAAAAAACTGCAGTTCCTCGAATGTCCACTTGAGGCTGGCTCCAAAAGCCAGTCAAACCCCGTAGATCACCAAGTTAAAATGCCAAATTTAACAGCTGAAAAAAACATGTTTACAGCCTGGTCCAAAAAACAGTTTTGGTCTCTATAGCTTATTTTAACATTGATAACAACTAGACAGGAGGTTATTTTTTTATATCACTCACCCGTTCAGATTTTATTAAGGCTTAAAGTTATGCATAATTAAGGGCGGGGCTGCTTGACTGACAGGCCTCACCACAGTCTATAAGTCAGATCCACCGTCTCGTCCAAATAAGGTCTCTTCTGGCTCCAAAAAAACCAAGATGGCGACAAACAAAATGCCAAACTTGTGCTTCAAAATGGAAGTCGACAAACCAATGGGTCACGGTAACTACGTCCATTATTTTTATACGGTTAATGAATTAAGCATCTTGCATTAATGGTTTTATTTATACAACCTGCAACTTTGAGTTAGCTGCTAACTGCTTTCAGCTGCTTTTTAAATTTCCGCACAGTGGGTCGTGCACATATAACACTGTCAAAACTTCACACCGACCAAGTCCAAGGTCCCATCTGGCCGGCTGTTCCTTTTACACAGATGTAAATTAGGCACTTTTACTACCTTAAGACCATCCCCTTCTTCCACAGTTGTACCTTTTACAAAGAATGTCAAGGCAGAACAATGGCACGACATCTGCACCTTCAACAGGCAGTGAAAAAGGGGCTTAGATTCATCCCTTACTTCTCTACAGTTACACCCTCTTGCCCAAATATTGTACTTCTGACTCCAAAAAACAAGATGGCGACGACCAAAATGCCAAACTCGAGGCTGCAAAACGAGAGTCAACAAACCAATGAGTGACATCATAGTAGCTACACCCATTATTTTCATTCACTCTATGACTTTAGCAACTTTCGTTAATGGTTTTGGTTTTATGGCCTGCAACTATACTGTTTTCATTCAGTCTCACGGCTGTCATTGCACTGGCTCTGATTAACCAAGTGTACGCTGCCTGACCGGCACCAAACCACAGACAGACAAAGTCACAGAGTTTTCTCTTTTCTCAGGAGTTGGCGGCCAAACACAGCTGAAAGGAGAGTGAATATTGGACTTACATTGCTCTGTATCTGCTGGATGTGTAAATAAGCCATTGTTTGCTATATCAAACAATGGCTTTATAAGGTGGTGTTATATGTCAATGTTGTGTTTAGAGCTTGGTGAACTGCCCAAAAGTGGCCAAAAAAGGGGACTGTGCAGCCTTTACAGAGGTATGACTCATCAAGTGCTTTCCAGATATCAATATTGCATGGGTATCCATACTCATTTACATAACAGAAAAGATTTCCACTGCATTTTAAAACACTAAATATGGCGAGTTGTTTGAAATTTGGCTCATGAAACTAAAGGTACAGCAGCCTTGCTGGCGATCATGTGTGCAGGCCTCATGCGAGTCTGAGGACTTCAGAAAAAGATGTGATTGCGATTCTGAATTTTGATGTGAGCTCCAACATTTCTTCAGCTAAGCAGCACTGGAAGGAGGCCCAGCGTGTGATACTGAAACCAACAATAATTATTCCAAGGGTTTGCTAGCTAACAGCAGTTGCAATTACAATGACAACAGGCTGCCTTAATAAATCAGTGAGTCTTGTGCCTAAGTTTATTCTCACTGCTTATTAGAGACAGATGAAATGAAGAAGAACATTATGCATTACCTGGAGTGCTGCATTCTGAAATACCTCCCACTTCATTTGCTGTATGCACACATACACGGCGTACACACCTATTTCTTTTCACTCCCGTCTTCCCTCGGCACAGCACTGATTGATTAGATATTGAAAATGGTCTGTCAGCGTGTTTTAGAGAGGTACTCATCTGATAATGAATGCAACACCTCGGTTGGGAGCTAATTATATTAGAGACACAACTTGGTTCTGCTGTCTTGCTCTCTCAGTGTTGGCCCCACTGGGAGACAGAGTCATGCAGCAACACAGCCCACTGCTCCAGCTGGGCCTGTCAGTGCCCACATTAAAGATTTCCAATGGCCATGCCCACTTACTCCATCTAAAACTTTGCATCGCCGCCAGCCACTATCACACAGTGAGAGACAGTTTCAGAATGATGGGAAGTATAATGACAGAAATGACAGTGACAGACACAGACGCAGAGCTACCTGATCTGCAACAGCGCGGGCCAATTTGTCCATCCTGGAGCCAGCCTCTGCAATCTTCTTAGCCGCGTTGATCACATCTGAGGAGTTCTTCAGGGGGCCTTTGCCTCTGGGAAAATTCAAGGAGAGAGAAAGAAGGGAAAAGGGAATGTGGGTGGAGTTGCAGAGGCAGAGGACATGCAGAGCTTCCCTTTCAAGACTGAGCTCACCCCTGAGCTCGTACAGCAGCGGCTAATTTGCTGCGGCTGGCAGGAGCAATGTGAGACATTACAATCAACCAACAATACAAGATTTCCCAGATAATGGATGTAGTGTACCTTTGTCCCTAATGATGTGTCATCATCAAAACAAAAAGACAACAGATTTGTTTTTAACAACAAAACAGGAGATTTTTCAGAGCGCTTACAGTAGAAAATAGAACAGGATAGGGAAATAATGGCCAACCACTGAGCCTTTGTTCTGTGTTTTGTTTTCTTGATTTGCCAGCACAGGGAAAGTTATTGTGGCTAAATAAGTGTGTTTTAGTCTGTGCTAAGCTGAAATTTCCACTCAGTTTGTTCATGCCAATCTGAGCAACTGGGGTCAATGCCAAGTAATAATGGTGCAGTCACAGCACCACAGCCATAATCACTCATGACTAATGACTCGTGGCTCTGATTTCTCTTTTTCTCTTTTTGGTTTGTTCCATGGAATATAATTATGGAGTGGTTCACAAATCCATACACGAGGCCGATAACCATCAGTTAGGCATTAGGGATTTCCCTGATATGTTGAGCCCAGATGGGGGAGATTGAGAGGAAAGCTGTTGGCTTTTAGTAAACATAAGCGACAAGACTCTAAATGCAAACAGATTATCTATAACAGTATATCTTTGAATCGCAGCGTCGCTACGTCGCCTGAGCAGAATAAAGGTTGTCTGGGTCACTCTGCCTTTTACAAAACAGTTTGCAGCTTTCAGGCAAAGGCAAGATTGTTTCTCAGCTATCCCACTTGCTGTCACTTTATTTACCTGCTGCTCCAATGTTTTTATATCAACAGTGGATAAAAACACTACCTGTGTGTGAAAGCGGTTGTTTATAGTGATGATCCCACAGAGGATTATCACCTGACATGTCTCACCAGCTAGTTGTTTTGGTTTTATGGAGCAACTTTACTCATAATTCTGCTTTCAGATACAGCAGGCAGCTGTCTGCAGTTAAGACCCTGATACCTTCTGTACCCTGCTGACCCAGCACCAAACTGCAGGAAAACATAGCTAGCAACTAGCTGGTGATCGTAGCGGGCCAGGTGCCAGGATGAAGTGACTGAGGGGGGTGTTCAAAAGTGCAAGGGGCCATTTTTTTTTTCTTCATAAAATATAATGCATTATGGTGGCACGGTGGTTACTGTTACAGTGAGATTTAAAAAATGTAATTAAATTACAGTTACTAATCAAAATGGTGGTGCAGTGGTTAGCATTGTTGCCTCACAGCAAGAGGGCCCCTGGTTCAAACCCAGGCTGGGGGTGCCCATCTGTGCATGTTCTCCCTGTGTCAGCGTGGGTTTTCTCCAGGTACTCCAGCTTCCTCCCACAGTCCAAGACATGCAGGTTTACTGGTGACTCAAAATTGTCCGTAGGTGTGAATGTGAGTGTGAATGGTTGTCTGTCTCTATGTGTCAGCCCTGTGATAGTCTGGCGACCTGTCCAGGATGTACTCTGCCTCTCACCCAATGTCAGAAGGAATAGGCTCCAGCCCCCCATGCGGCTTGTAACAGGAATGAATGAATGACTAAAATGCATTAATTTAAGCATGTAATAGCCCAGGAAAGGCTAAATAACAATAACATAAGCTACTGTTTCAGAGTCAAATAATACATTTATTAATCAGAGCACTCACATAACAACTTAGCATTAGCGGAGCCCTAAATATTTTTTTACATTTATGAATGATTCTCTGTCAAAATTAGGAGCAGAAAGCACACAGAAACAGCTATTTGCTGCTTCCAGCTTTCTCTCTGTCACTGACTCTCCCTTCACTTCCCCGTTGTTTCCCTTATGTCTGTGGATTTCTACAATAGCGGGAAACAGAATAAGGGCCAAAAATTCTATTTACAACCATGGAGAGCAAGCAGGCTAAGAAACCAAACTGAGTGACATGTTCTGTCTGTTTGTCTGTGTATCGATCTCCTCTGCACCATTTCAGGACTACTGCCGCACTACAGTTAAGCAATAGGCACATGTTTCTCTGCCAATAATGTTGTTTTAACTGTTTTCCAAAGATACATAAAGCTTAAACAGAGGGGGCAGATATACAACTGAGGGGGCTGAGCCCATTTAAGACCTCTTATGGCCCCAGGCCCGGATTATAGCGGTACATTTAGCAACTAAAGAGACAGATTTCCTTCTGGAGTTTGTGTACATGCCGGATGTTTAGGCAACATTTTGTCACAAGTTAACTGTATAAACTTAAAGGTCCAGTGTATGGAATTAGGAATATGTATTAGCAGAAATTGAACATAAAGTAAAAAGAACGTTCTCTTTAGTGTGTGATTATATGGAAGTAAGAATCATTGTGCTTTCATCACCTTGGAATAAGCCGTTTATATTTATATAGGGAGTGTGTCCTCCTCCACGGAGTCCCCCATGTTGCACCACCATGTTTCTATCGTGGCCTAGACTGGACAAACCAAACACTGGCTCTAGACAGGGCCATTTGTATATATGTGTCGGCCACTGTGGTTAAACAGCCCCTCAGGGATTAGCCGAACAGCTTAGGAAAAACTGTGATTTTTTTTAAGTGGAATTGCTTTATTCAGTGTTTTTACTTGTTTTAATCACAGTGTCTGTTTGTTGTTGAGAGGAAGTAACCTCTGTGGATAATTTGGCTGTCAGTAAAAACCTCCTGAACAATAGACGCTGAAGAAATACTTAACAGGAACTCAGGCTTGGCACATGGGAGAAGTTACAGCTCGTTGTAGTTGCTAGATGTCACACAATGCGACACACTGCTCCTTTAAAGTGTAATAATACATCAGAGTTGTGTTTCTGCTGCCTTAAAGTGTCATTTTTACCTGGTGAAGTCTGTCATCTCCATCATGATCATACACATCTGCTTGGCCAGCACGATGATGTCATTGCCGTTGTCATCCCACTTGGCCACTTCAGCATCTAGCTTGCACTTCTCCTGTCTGAAGCTTTCCACCTGCTCGGCAATCTTAGCCTTCTCCTCCTGGGGAAGCTGCGCCATGATAGCCTGCGAGCCACAGGGGAACATGGAAGAAACAAAAGTATTAGAGGAGGAGGAAGAGGTTGTTAGGGAGTAAATTTGAGCGGAATAAATTGGATGGATTGCTCAGAGTGAGGGAAATGACAGAGGAGAAGAATTTAGGTAAAGGAGGGAGATAAGGTTAGGGAGGAGAAAACGATAGGGAAATGAGGAGAGGAGCGAATAAGAGGAAGGATTAGTTAAGGAGAAGGAGAATAAAGGGAGGAACATAAAGGGGAGAACTGTAGCACCATTTGTTCTATTTTTTCCGTCCGGTCTACTTTTTAATCCGCCCTACAAAACTTAAACACCAAGTTTGGAGTCTGACTATCCCTGCCCTTCTGAAACGCTTCAAAATAAAGTTCTAAACTTTACATTTAATGACTGGACCTTTTCAAACCCCTTGACATCTTATATCCATAAAGAGCAAATCCATTTTTGCCTTCATTTTTAACTCAGCGGCCTTTGGGGGCAGGTCCAAAATGGCATAAATCTTGTGGCAAGGTCACAGGCGCAGTAAGGACCCGGTATTATTTGGGAGATAAATGTATAATTACCTCGCTTCTTAGACCAGAGAATGAATAATGCATTTGTTCAACATTATGTCAGGGAGGTGAGATGGAAGGAAGAGTAACCTGGTTTCCATTAGGTCGATTCTATTGACTCGAGAGGCAGAGGGAGAAAACGAGTACAGTAAAAAAAAGGAAAGTCACCATTGTTTTTTAACCTCATCTATTATTGACTGTCCTCCAAGAATTGGTATTCTCTTAATGAAATAATCGCCCTTGTCCTCTTTTTTTCCCACTTCCTTATTCCCTCTCTCGCAGCAAAGCTGGTGTGTGGGGGTGCGGGGTGAGCTCAGTGAGAAAGTGCGTCACTTTGTTCACGTCCCCTGCGAGATGTGTCAGGAGGGAATTGAGATCAAAAAATATAGATGAGTTGTCCTTCTGAAATTCTTCGAAAACAAAATAAGCCCAAACAGATGGGGTGGTGGGGGGGGCACAATGAAAGAAAGAGAGAGAGAGAAAAAAAAACTGAAATTACAGATGGAAATAGAGAAGCGTGGTGGTGCAACTTTCTCATCAGAGGCCAACAGATGTGTCCATGAGCTTTGGCCTACTGATCACTGTGTGAGCAGAGTGGTGCAAAGCTTTGATGGCGGTTAGCTTGAGAAAAAAAACAGAGAACTCGAACAGCATAAACAAACAAGCAAAACCAGCCCCCTCAAGCCCAGTGTAGATTTCCTCTGCTGCTGGTGCCAAGACACACAAACAACAGCGAGGCAGCAAATCCCATTAAACCACGTGTGGGGTGAAAACACTGCTCACATTTAAAACAAATACAAAGTTAATATGTATTGAGACTGCACAATGAGGAATAAACAATTTAAAACAGACCGCTGATTCCAGCGGGGCAAACTCGTACTCACTTTGCAGGTGTTGCTATGAATTATGGGTCGCACACAGCAGGCAGTGGCTCTGGGGCCCCAGCACCAACATTTATTCAATCTCTGACAAAACAGCTACTGTAAGTCTGCCCGTCTACACGCCAAATATAACTCCAGAGGTTCATTTACTTATTAGACAGATCCCTGAATCAAGGCCCAAGCCCATTTTTACCCCTGCTGCTTGTTTTTGAGTGCCACCCTGCCCCTGGGAACAGAGTTACAAGGGGTAGTGGTTGAAATATTCCCCTGTAAAACCCTTAAAGACCCTGAGACACCATTGATATTTACAAAAACAAATGTGACGAATGTTGTTAGACAATGCAAATATGTCATCTTCTGCTGTGTTGAATTCTCTCGTGTGGGCTATGGCATCCTTTTGTGGTTGTCAGGACTATGCCACTAGCAGTGTTCTGTAGGCTAACGTAATCAACCTGTGCTCCTACCCTGCCAGTCTGCACTGATACTAGAAGAGAGGTAACAAGTGCAGCAACTTCACTGCTGGACTGTAGTTAAATTTTGGGCGTCATATGGCATCAAATTGATGTAGGAATATGTCAAAATGCTGGACTGTCAGGCATCAATCAGCAGTAGCAATGTAACAGTAGCTAGCTAGAGACCAAGACATGAGCATACTGGCAAGTTTTTGTTATATTTGCAATAAAGAAAAGCACCATAATATATTTAAACAAAATTAAAGGGGAACTTCACCCATTTTCAAAATTCATACATGTTATTGTAATTGTCAAAGACAATCCAAAAGTATAAGTAAAAATGACCAACTCTCCCAAATGCAAAGGCTAGAGTGCTTAAACATTGTGACATCATGCAGCATAAAGTCTGAAGCTGCTCCACAGACAATGAATGGTGAAAGACGTTTTAGATCAGTTCTTCCTAACTGGTGCAGCCACAGGGTCCAGATCCCTCTTTAGTCATTTGTTCAAGGTCCACACATGCTTGCGTTTGGCCATGTTGTCGAGCTAGTTTGCCGTCTCTGTCAAGTGGCTGTCCATTATTCAGTCATTCTACGGCAGGGAATGGCACTTCAAAATGTAAGCTCTGTGCCAGAAATTCACTGTATATCAAAATAAAGTGTGTTTTTTATAAAATCTGACACATTCATGAGTCACTTGCGGTCACTTCAGAATGGAGCCACGGCCTGCTTTTGCACCGCGACCCACCGATTGGGAACCACTGTTCGAGATGACGCTAAGAGCACCCAGGGAAATGCTCTGAGTATATGGCTACATTTTCTGTTTCAGAGCTGAGAACACTACAATAGAAAAAAGCTAATTTGGGTATCTAAAAGGGAAAAAAAATTCTGTTGGTCCTCTAAATCAGGCTCCCATTCATTGTCTGTAGAGCAGCTCAAGACTTTATTCGCTATCACATCACAAGTTTGAGGTTTATTTCTCTGGTTTCTGGCTTTAAGGGAGAGTGGCTCATGTTACCAAATACTGATCGGACTTTCCTATACCATGGAGGTAATATTTTAGAATTCTAAATTTAGGTGGTGCCCCCCTTTAATCTAAGATAATCAGATGGTTATTGTAATATCTGAGTCCTTACTAATGAAGAAAACACAATTGTGGGTTTGTTTTGTTGCTTGTGCAGCCATCTTGTCGATGAATTCTCTGTCTGAAGTGTCTTAGAAACCTCTATTTTAAGGGCCATGTAGCCCTTACCCTTCACCCTACCTCTCTGTTCCCAACAAGAATCGGCACACCCTAACCATAGATGTGAAAACACAAAACTGAGGAGTAAGGGTAACATGGCGGTGTTTTGGTATTAGGTATGCATTTTTGGCTGAGTTAATTAGCACGACTGGGCTTTTTTTAATAACCATTTTAAGAGGTAATCCTACTGCTTCTTTGAGTTTATCTCATATAACACATTACTTTTTAAATTTATGCTGTTCATCTCAACTATAGCCTTTTTTTATTCAAATCAGTTTAAATAACAGTGCAAAAATGTATAAAAATAAATATGAGGACCACAAAAGACAATTTTAGTCCAGACACTTTAAGGGTGCTTGTGTTCTCAGCTTGTGGTTCTGCGTAGCCAGCAGCTCCCTGGGGTATGCTTTGCTGATTAGACACTCATGTTCAATGTAGCCAAAAACATAATGTAGGCAAAGCTGTACAGTAATTGCTGCCTAATCAATAGCGACACAGGTGAGTGCACTTTGCCACCAGGCACATCTCTCTGACCTCCGGACTCAAGGGCGGTCGTTTGCATATCTCTGCCGCTCATTTCTTTCCTGCACCCAACTGTTGAGGCATCAATTATTCACTTGTTTCTATAATTACACCGAGCAGTATGCCCCTGGTGTCAAAATGGTGGTTACACCGTTGAGGAGAAGTACAGTTATAGCTTCGCTAAATGCCATTGTAACGAGTCAGATAGAGAATGCAAATTGAGAATCGCGGAGTAGTTCTCAGTTTGGCTATCTCTGTAGGTGCAATCACAATGTTTTCCCTCCGTCTCCTGCACATAAAAGCCACACTAAACCAAGATGAACTGCTTCCTCAAACAGTTAAAGGGAGCAAAAAGTCTCTTGAAACTCAACAATTTGGATTGGAAATTCCTTTTCTAAAATTAGGGATCAAGGGAGGTTGGGGAGAGAGAGTGAGGGATTTGGTTGGTATTCAAATTTACTCTGAAAATGGTGTGACAAAAGAGAGAGAGCGTCGGGGAGGAAGAGAAAGAGAGACGGAGAGAGGGGCTTCTGAACACAAAGGAAAGCTGCAGCACAGGGGTAAACACATGAGCCAATTGGGACGTCAGGGGAGCAGGAAGGCACTTGGTGAAGCCCCCCCGCCCCCCCTCTCTTTCTCTCTCTCCTCCTCTGCTCTCTAGAATTCACTTATCCCCAAATCCCTTCCCCTACTTTACTGATAACAACAAGGAGCGGGCCTTGGGAGCTTAACATAGTGGCAAATCCGGCCGAGGGAGTGCTGTGCCAATACACTCTGCGACTCGGCTACGTCTGCAGGGATTAGAGCGCTTTCCGGGTTTCTTCACCGAGCGCGGCGTCTTGAAATGACTTTAATTTGTTTCATTTGAAATAAACTGCCCAGACACTCAGAGTTCAATTTTATGGATGACCTATCAACAGTGTTATCCAATCACTGTGTTAAGAGATGTTGGGTGCGTATGTGTGTGTGTGTTGTGTTTAGAGCGCTGTGCATTATCCGCGGTGTGTGTGTGTGTGTGTGTGTTACAGAAGGAGAATTTGCGTCTGCGTGTTCTAATAGAAAGAGACACTATGTACGGGCCTCCTTCCCCTGTGTGTTTTTCTGCCTTCTCATTATGCATGTTTGCTCTAATAAGTTAGCTTTACACATAAGTATAATAGAAGTGACAAGTGGAGCACCACACAAGGCAAAAAGCACTGGGAACAAAGGCTCCTGGGAGCGCCCTGGACTTGATTTGATTTCTTTCTACGCTGAGCAAGAGGGAGACATTGAGATCGAGAAAGATGTTACGCATGTGTCCCGCGTGTGATACCCGCACACTGGAGGGGTTTGGGGGGGATCATGACTGTAAACCTCAATGTGCTCATGTCAGCTCCTATGGAGAAAATGGATTACGCTTCCTCTTGTCTGTTTGAATAGAAACACAGAAGTGCCAGTGTGCACTTGGCATGACCGTGAGAGGACAGCAAGCTTTATCCTGACACGACAGGCTGAGGCCGACTGGGCAGATCACCAGCGGTTCACGGCAAACACATCTTTTATGGATGTGCTTGCCTTCTGCGTGTGTAAATGTTTAGTCTCTGAGGGCATAACAGTGTCTATGAGTGGAAAAACAGGCGATATCAATTAACTGTGCGAGAGGCTTTGTCAGTGCGCCAGATGTATAGTTTGCTGTACACGATAATGTGTACTAAATGCACAAAAAGTAATCAAGTTTGATAACACTAAGCGATACGTTGTTGTGCATTTACTTGACGCAGAGCACAAGTGCATGTCTCGCTAATTACGGGCGCGTGAACACTCATTACGTTCTGCCATGTCACCCTTAAATACACCTTACACCACTTGTATTACAGCAACAAGTTATGACAAAGGGACATGCTGAGACTTCAAACTGTTCCCAAGAAGAGCTGCCCACTCAAAGCACAGTTGAGTGCCAGGAAAACTAGTTAACAGTTTGGTACTGTGAAGCTCCCTTGTGTGGCAGCACTGGTGCGTCTAAGCTCAGATGGCCCCGCAATGTTACGCTGCGGGAGGCCTTAGTGGGAGTATACATTCAACAAACTCAAAGCACTTCACACCCAGGACCCCCACAGTCATCCTGGAGAAGCTATTGCGCACCCAAAGCTCGGGTCTGTTCTTTTTTGTTCATGCTTGGATTTCAGATTTGGAAATGTTTTATTTTCTTTTAGTTCACCAGTTAAATAAATGGAATATAATTTAAATTCTTGACTACGTAAGAGTACTGCAAAATCAAATCAGTCTTCCCTAAATGGCACTTCATCAAATACGGTTTTCTTGCCTAGTATAAATGGATGTAGAATTTATCATATTTTGTTTCAAACACACAGAAACACATGATTTATTTTAACCCTCAACACAATCTTTCACTAACCACTACTTGGTAGATGCTTCTTTTAACCAAAACCACAAAGTTTCCCAAAGCTTAAACAAATAGTTCATGTGCCCTACCATAAAAAAGCTTAGCCTTACAGTTGGCTGATAAGCAAAGGTCAAAGGGCACTAAGACACAATGTTGGGCATCAGCTCTAACACAGCTCGTGTGTCATTTTGGCAGGGAGCAACCAACAACATACACAAATGGCCAGTTAGTTTGAATAACTTGCTGCACTCACAGTACATGATACTGAAAAATGACCCAACGTTTAAAAAAGATTGGGCATTTCATTGAGAACCTACATTTTTCCGCCACTTTTTTAAAATGTTGAAGGAGAATCAGTAATAGCAGGGATAATGGAATGTAAAGCAAGACTATGTAACTAACTGAAATAAGAAATGATCTTCCTCTAACAAAGTTCATTAGCTTTGCAACACACATTTGCTCAGCTCAATTGACTCTGAGCCTCTGCTGCTACAGCCTTGGTTGTTCTGTTATGATCAGAAGAGTGTGGTGGCTAATGTTAGCTTTTGCTAACAAACTTTGGCAAGATGTAGCTGTGTAACGGACTTTATAACTCTTATACTATGATTTAGCATCAAAGGACTACTTCACCCATAAAGCAACCATTTGTGTATCAGCTTGTCGCGCCGCGCTACCTTGAACTCGTAAGGTAAATTTTGTTTTCTAGCATGCCTCCATGGAAAATGGCAAATGTATTGATTTACTGATTGACTGGGGACCATGATAGCAAAACATCCATTTCTCTCTCACACAACTGGTGCAGTATAATCCAAGTCTCACTTATCCAGTCCTATGATCAGTACTTCTCAAACCAAACACATAATTTTTGCTAAAACCATACTAATCAAAACTGAACTGAAAGTGAAATTTATCTACACTCTCTTCAAAGCCAGACTCCAATACTGAGGTCTTTCAGTGAAAATGCATGTGTTTGGAAAGTACTGAGCACACAACCAGATAAAGACTTGAATTATACTGCAAGAGTTGTGTGAGAGTTTTTAAACAGATGTTTTGGCGTAGTTTTGCTGTTGTCAAACTTGGTCAGCAGTCAATCAGTAAATCAATATTTCGATGTTTCCTGGAAAGGCATGCAAGTAGGGCCGCCTCCTTATGGTCGACCAAGTGTTAGTCGACCAGAAAGGTCATTAGTTGGCAAGATTTCATTGGTCGCTCAGTCAAGAAAAAAAAGTAAAACTCTGTTAGGAGCTGCCCCTTGTCAAAATAAATCAAAACCTATATGACTGGACCATGTGGGACTTTCATTTGAAAGGACAGACACAGGAAGTGGCCTCGCTCAGCAGTCAAACAGGAGTCATGTTAATTTCCAGGGCTGGTACCTGCAGTTATTCCACAGGCTAGTTAATAACGTGTCGGGCAGGAAATCCAAAGTGTGGGATCATTTTGAGAAGGTGAAGGATGAACCCAAGGTGATATGTAAACTCATCTTCATTGGTCGACTACAAACATGACGTATCATCTGAAACATGGAAGTAGCTACATGCCCATTAGCCCACAGCGTCATTAACAGGCGGCTCGCTCAGTGTGTGACGTGCACTTGTAGATAAAATATAGGCCTATATTAATGAAGGTTCATTAGTACGGTTTTGTATTTCTCTGTAATGTAGCACAGTGTTAACAATGTTACTGATACTATTCTTTCTCACACCTTCAACTCAAACCATTGTGTTGCCCCGCCCAAAATATATCATTTAATAATTACATTAATATTGTAAAAATGCGGGCGACTAGTCGACTAATGGCCTCACTTTAATGCACAGTGTTTTGTGCTCGCCTTAAAGATAAAAGCTTGACTTGTTGCAGTGCCCAACTTCTAAGTTGGTTATTTTTTTGTTTTAACTCCTATCAAAAAGCAGCACAGTCACTGCTACAGCTGCATAATACATACATTTAGGAACAATAAAATTCCTTTTTGGTTTTATTTATTTCTCCCTTCTTTGTGCATTACCCCCTGTGTGTGCACACTGTGTAGAGACTCAAGCAGTATAATACAGGCCTGTGCCATAGGGAAAGGCATCGGGCCAAGTCACACTCCTGCCATCCACAATCCATTCAACATGCAACACACCGCTAGAGCCTCTGTGTTGCTGGAGGGGAGCGAGCACTGATACCCTCTTAATGTTCTTTAAGCTGGGCCCAAGTGAAAAATTGCTAATGTGCAACAAAGCCCAGACCCTGGTGATCGCAACTGAAGCCTTGGCACAGCACTATACTGTATTTTGTGTTTTGTCTGGCATCTGAAGGGAATTTAGTAATTACTTCTTTGTTTGTGATTGCAATTTTACACCTGCCACCCCCGAACACTGTTTATTTAAAATAATCCCGCTTGTTAGGATCATTTAAATGGACTTTCATGCTATGTAAGTGGAACTAGTTGGATGAATCGATTCCAGTATGGCCAGGGAACAGGGGTGGGTGTTGAGGTGGGATGCAGTTCAACTTGCGCCTCAGCCTACGACTGAAGCATTAACACTACAGTCACTTATAGTCACTTGGGCTCGTTGCCCAGCCATTACACAAACCAAACACATGTCATCTCTTTCTCTATTCTTTTTTTTTAGGTTCCATAACTAAGGCACAGTCAGGAAGTTTCAGCACAGTGGGGAAGTGAACATCCACTCACCCGAGCACTCTGTCCGGCAATAAGCTGGTCATCTTCAGTCTGGACACTAGTCCTGCTGCGAGTATCATAGTCCTCCTGTTCAAAGTCAGAATCATCTTCCAGCTCCTCTGGTGTCTGCGGGAAACACAAAGACAAAGTTAGACAGGGAGAAACTGAAAAAAGAAGATTCACACTACTCCTAAATTGACAGCTCAAAAGGACAAATTTCTTTGACTTCATGCCCCATTGTGCGGGAATCCAGAGGAACAGACAGCATATGTTCCTGTGTTGTTTTCGGTATACAGTGCCTCATTGGGAGTTTTGGCTCACAACCAAACTCAGCATGTGACAGACAGAGATGTCACACAATAAAAAGAGTCAATTATTTATTCATAAAAGCCATGTTTAGAGTTATTCTCTGGATAAAATACCTCCTTTCCTTACCTACAGTCTTCTGTCAAATTGAATTATAAATGAGTGGCACTCTTTGAAAATGCAGAAATTTGGAATTTTAGGTATTTTTCTGATTAACAGCATTAATGTATTAGCTTTGGAAAGATACCTGACAGGAAAGAAGCAACACAATAGCAGTTGTCAGTGCCTTTTAACACATGTACAGGTATAAATAGCAACAATTAGTCCTTGTTTGTACTTCACAGGTAAATATCTCGACCCATTTGCACATTACCTCGGTCAGCAACTCCATATTCAATGGTGTTAAATACGAGTATGCCAACAAGGGCTATCAAGTTTTAGAGAATTAAAGGAGGTCACTGAATATATTTATGCTGGAGAGAGACAGGTTTTTACAGAGGGATGCTTTTCTTTACATAAGCCGTTTCCTCCAAACACTTTCAGTATCGTACATTTGGAACCAAAAGTAACCCTTCAGAAATGGTACCTAGACCCTAGCGTTTCCACTGCAAACCGTACCCTTAAATGAGGGCGGGGTTTTTGTCACTCACTGCTCTGTCCAGCACTCACTGTATTTCCTCCTTGTTTATTATCCACAGGACGAGGCTGAATGTCAGCATTTTCAGAACAAAATAAAACAGGCTGCAGTGAGAGTCTCTCTTGATGGGATATTGAAAAACAGCGGGATTGTGCATTTAGTCCTTCTCAGGCAAGCTCAGGGGTTTAGTGTTGCCAGTGCCCACAGGAACAATGCTCAACTACGCTTTTTTTTTTTTTTTTCGAGGATTGGGATATATGCAGTTCACATAATCCAGTCAAAATTGATGTATATTTTTAAATGCTTGATCCACTCATTACTAAAAGTGTATGTCCTATAAAAACTAAATTAATGGTCAAAGTTGTTAAAGTGAAATTTAAGGTGTGCTGATGGATTCATGTTGTCATCTCAAAAATGGGGAACGGAACGGTTCCATTGGTACCATCCACAACTTTTCACAGTGGAAACAGAAAAAATCTTATCCAAATGAACTGAACCGTACCGTATTGCTCGGTGGAAACAGGGCTATGGTTCCCACACATTTTCATGGACAAAATATTAAATCTTTCCAATGACTTTTTAGACCCCCATAATAAAATTTCCATAATCATTCACCATGTATAACACGAACATTGCTCCGTCTCAGAAATGCAGTACAATTTTTTTTTTCTTTCATTCAAATATACTGGGTTCAAGCTCTTCTGAAACATAATTTCAGCTAGCTGGCATACATGGAGGGAGAGATGTAATGCAGGAAAAAAAATGAAGAAACATACGTGATGGTAAACAAAACACTGTCACACATAGACGTTAGAGTGTATTAGAGAAAATGCTGTTTTGTTACATTATGTGGAAGGTTATCAAGTGAAGATTACTGTAACAATTCCATTACGCACAACATTTCATGACTTTTCCTGAACAAATTCTATGACTGGAAACCTGGAAAAATTAGATGTTGATGTTAGGTGGCTAATGTTAGGTGCCACGCAATATTGGCTGGTAGATTATTTGATTCATCACAAACAACCTTGATATATTGAAATTGATGTGTTCAGATTCAGATTCAGGCAATTCAATTAATCTCACCGGCAACAGCTTGCCTTGCACACATACTATAACATAACATTAACACACATAAATTGATGGGTAATAAAATAAATACATTTAAAAAAAAACAAAAAACTTAAAAATATGCCAAGGAGTTCAGTGGAATAAAGGAATCTATAAATAATATAAAATTAAAATATATTAAATAACACAATAAAAACAAAAATTTACAGAGAATTGAAAAGACAAATGGCAGAGGGAATAAAAGATTTTGATTACCAGTTAGTTTTACAGGCAGGTAAAGCAAAATGACGCCCTGACGTCAACAGAGAAAATTTGCCTGCAAGAACATCCAGACGAAACTAAAGTAGTTGTGGCTTTTTGGAGGATTTGTTGATTGCAAAAAAACTCACTCTTGTGATCTTACAGCAGATTTTAACATTGCTATTTAGTGTGAAGCTGTGACTCAACGATTAGACAATAATCTGTGGTCAGTTTCTGTCAAGGCTGGTTTTACTACTTCCCACATCCACTATTAGACACCACTCATAACAAGAGGAAACACACAGCAGGACTGCATTTTAAAGAGCAAGCCTCTGAAATGTAACAAAATGTCAGCCGTATTGCTTTTATCTGTGTACATGTGTGTTTGCACAGTCTGTCTCTGCACAATAATCTTACGTTTATTTTGTGTCTTTGAAGACGTATCATGTTTGAACAGGGCCGCGTGGTGAATGAAACTGCTTAATGTTATTCTTTTTAAGTTTTGGCGCTTCATTTATTCCTCTCATTTTATTTCAAAAGGGAAAAAAGCAGAGTTGTAAGCATCGTGTAATGAAGAAAATACAGAGCATTACTCCACAATGCTTAATAATTGGAAAAAGCAATGGGAGCACAAGTAATTTCTGGTCTCTTATGAAATAAAAAAATGGAATGTAATTGAGTCATATATGAGCATCTGCTCAAAGTGAGAGACTGAATGATTAATAATCATTTTTATTTCCTCTCTGCTGGCTACAAAGCACCGTCTCGCTAATTAAGATTAGTGGGTTAGCCAGCTAACTTCAGCACAGGCTTGTTGATCTCGTGAAGACGGCTCACTCCTAACCGGGACTATATCACCATGGTAACCTACGCTGGATGGCTTACATGCTGCAGAGCAGCATATGAGATCAAAACATGTACATGTGTAAAGTCATCATTCCTACATGATGCTGACATTTAAAAAGCGCTGCATTCACAGAGCTGTCACAGTCGTCCTTGTGAAGAGCACTGAGAGGTTTTCTATTTATAGGCTGAGAGAATGTTGCCTCTTCATGATGATTAATTATATTAGAGATATTACAGATGTAATTAATATCTTACACAAGATGAATGCTCACACTGGCTACAAAGCAAGACATCTACCAAACAGGTTGCTAGTAGACCATGGCAATACTGAATTAAATGAACTGTATGCTGGCATAGGCTGAACCACAGAACCAGACCAATCTGTGACCTCATGTTTTATTTATTCTGGTAGATATGTCCCATCCCCCTCCCATTCACACAGATTTCCAGCCAATCTGGCTTGATGTGCATGTAGCCGTCTGTTGTTGATGTTCTGGGACGCTGTATCCACGTCAGTCTGTTACATACATTGTGTCTTTTCAAAATACACCTCCATTTTTACAGGACTGGCATACAGTCTCTTAAAATAGATACAATAAATGTAACATGTTGGTACAACACCAGAAAAAACAACAGGGTTTGGCTTTACATTTAACATGGACCTCCCTGGTGGAAGTGGGTGATTGTTGGACCAATCCATCACCCCTCCCACCTGCCCTACTCTGAACTTTCGCCCCCTTAACTGATGTTATTATTTGGCTGTCTTCCCCCTGACGCCATAACACACTGACAGCGCCAAGCCATGTATACTGCCGATGTGAAAGGACAGATTTTTTTGCCCGTGTCTGATGCGAAAGTCACAGCCCAAGCGCCAGTATTTGCTGATTTCAGAATGAGAATGCATAAACCTATCTTAGTAAAGAGGAGTGCCAATGAGGCATTTTGAAAACAACCAAGATGGTCACTACTGATGTGGAACTTTCTGCTGTAGTACTATTTCCAAATTAAGATGGCAAAAACAGAATGATAATGCACTGGTTAGCATTGTCGCCTCACAGCAAGAGGGTTCCTGGTTCAAACCCAGGGTGGAGGAGCCCTTATGTGGGGAGTTTGCATGTTCTCCCTGTGATAGCGTGGCTTTTCTCCAGGTACTCCGGCTTCCTCCCACAGTCCAAAGAAATGCAGGTTAATTGGTGACTCTAAATTGCCCGTAGGTGTGAATGTGAGTGTGAATGGTTGTCTGTCTCTATGTGCCAGCCCTGTGATAGTCTGGTGACCTGTCCAGGGTGTACCCTGCCTCTCACACAATGTCAGCTGGGATAGGCATTAACACTTGTTCACAGACATATCGATGCTACACCATCACTGTCTGTTTACATTTGTCCATCGCTCAGTGCTAAATCACATATTTCATTGCTCTGACTGGTTGCAGGTCCACCAATTGCGTCCCTAGGAATTTTCAGACTATGAGCTTTGATACCATCCCTTGGAATCTAAAATTAACCGAGAGCTTCTAGACTAAGTTGCATTAGTGATCTGCTTTGGCAATGTCTGGCTAGCATAGGGTAGTCATAGTGATGAATAATCTTATTAGTATTCCCAACAGTCATTGATCCGTTGCCCTCATATTCTATCACCGCAGAACATGATACAGCTCTGTGAATAGAACATCTTCTAATGGACTCAATGAGATGAGGATTGTATAAAAAAAATGGGGAAAAGCCTCCATAGCCACTGAGATTTAGCTCCTATTAATTAATTGGCACAATGTTGTGGTCATACATAGCTTCATTAAGCTTTTTTTTTAAGCCTTTGTATTTATCCTCAGCAGCAGGAACACCATTTATTGTACTTATATAATGCTCATATTCATTTTTTAAAGTACAGATTCTATTCTACTGAACATGATGATATTTTCTTTAGCATATGGTTTGATTTCTATCATTCGGATAATTGCTACTTTTGCTGTGTTTTGCTAGTTATGTGTCTGCATTCCTATTTCATTTCACCAACTTATATATTTTTCCCTCTGTCCTGACCTGATATGCCCATGGGATACAAAAATAGCATCTCGTCTAAAGTTCAAACACACTTGACAACCCTTAGCGTTTTCATGTGAATACGTTTATAGCTGAATCACTAAATCCAGTATAATACAACNCATAAATAATTTCCCCTCGGGGATCAATAAAGTATTTCTGATTCTGATTCTGATTCTGATTTCATTTCACCAACTTATATATTTTTCCCTCTATCCTGACCTGATATGCCCATGGGATACAAAAATAGCATCTCGTCTAAAGTTCAAACACACTTGACAACCCTTAGCGTTTTCATGTGAATACGTTTATAGCTGAATCACTAAATCCAGTATAATACAACCAGGTGTTAAACAGCTTTGTGAGATTGGTCGTTCATTTCAATGGGGCCGCTGGGTCGACAAACTGCAGTAGATTGCTTTGCTTCTTTCTGCTGTTTACCTTGTGATAATACAGACGCCCTGAGAGGCAGGGTGAAAATATCTTTTGTTACCTACAAGGAAAGCCTACAAGTAAAAATTCTCCCACGTGCAAGCAGCCATGACATGTCATAGAACTCTCAAAGGCTGAATCCAAGCGTCCACCCTCTGGACTTGCAGCCGGAGCCCTCGCGGACTTCAGTTGTACGTAGCGTAAAGTATTTACTGTCATCACGTAAAGTCTGTGATGGCAGAGACTCCAAGCGGCTGATAGACAGGCCTCGAGACTGTTTTGCCCCTCGAAACGTTCAACTATCGCTGCTGTCATATTCATATATGTGATATAAGTTGATGAATAGCGCCTACTCATCTGTCCCTACAGATAACAAGATACAAATCCCATGTATAGCTTTTTTGTGACTAAAAAAAAAATGTATTAACACATCTCTATATAACATACAGGCTACACACATTCAAAAACAGCAATGTGTCTAATTAAGGACAGGACTGTAACTCAATAAATTGGGTCTTACTTTCATTAAAAGACCTTCTTATGTTGTTTTTGGCCAATTTTTAGCCTATTTCACTGCACAGCCTGATAGGTAGCAATGATAAAATGTATTTTCAGTCCCTCTACAGCCTATACTTTTACATATCTCTGTATCATGATGTGGTTGAATATCATTTCTGGCCCACACAATTCAAGTAACATTTTAATAGCCCTAAATATCAATAACTATTTCACACATTCATACGTTGTTTCTGTTTCGGCCCCCAAAACGTCACGTCCGTATTGCAGTGAATTGTAGGTTATTATATCAGTGAAGTCTGCTGAAGTCTGCAGAAACTCCACTTGAGGCCTTGTGGACTGGCTGAGTTGTGGATTTAGACAGCCCTAAGCACTCCCAGACTTCCCGTGAACACGCCTGCACAGTCCGGTCAAATGGGGACATTTGGATTCAACCAAAGATCCATCATGTTTTACAGTGGACATTTGTAGTCAGTTAATTGAGAGGGTTAAAGCCTTTTGTTTATGCTGCATTTGGCTGAACTTTGAATGCTCTTTGTATCATGCACTAAGCGCTTCGTTCTGCACGGCTTTCTCACTCCCAAACCAACCTAATTAAGTCTAGCCTTGTGTCTCATGAGAGGAAAGGCAGAAGTTTTTAATAATATCTCTTACATTGGAGAATTAGGAGATCCTATGTATCTTCTATGTAGGAGATATTATCTCCCACATGGGATACAACATCCTGTACATAGGAGATAATATCTCCTACATAAGAAACAAACTGGTTCTGTAATTCCTTTTTCACCACCTTGCCTCTTAGGGCCTCTGCATGATCACTGAAAGAGATGATAAAATTATTGTTGTTGTGATAACTTTTTTGTTGTAAAAGCTCACAGTGTTATAGACCACTGTGCAATGTTATGGCATCTGATAAGCCTTTAAACCCGAGGTTCTATTATTAAAAGCAGCCTTCATGGATTGTATTTCATCGTCTCACAGGGACCTGAAACAACATGCCCACATCAATGCAGCCCCTTGCATTTCTGTAATGCAGTGCTCCTTTAGCTCTGAACTTGTGGCAAAAGTTGAACTTTCTGCTTGAGACAGACTGTAGGTCAGTTTGCTGGGAATAGGAGAGAGTAAACACTGGTTATATTACACTCGCCAGTCTCCAACCACTGTTCAATTTCATACATGTTCCATTGCATCTAGGACTTGCTACTCCATTGCACTCTGCTCCGTGTGTGTGTGTGTGTGTGTGTGTGTGTGTGTGCACGCGCGTGTGTGAGTCTGCGTGGGTACATAAAGGCCAGGACAAAACTATGTTTTTGAGAACTTTCATTATAACTTTACACTGTTCTCAAGACCTGCCTCAATTTTTAAACACTGTGGAGAATTGGTTTCTTAATCCATCGACGGCTCATAAGATCTGTGCTGTAAAAATTCTAAAGGAGCCATTACTCGGCTTAAGTGGGAGAAAAATAACACAGACGCTTGAAAATGTGTGCACAAAAAACTATTACATGTGGCACCAACATTTGCTATCTATATGATGGAGTTAGACAACAGAAAGCAAGGATCTTCCAAGTTGTTTCCTCAGAAAGTAATTGAACTTGGATGGGATTATGAAGCCAGCTGGTCCCGGGCAGTTCAAAGCTGCCTGTTTTACATTATTTACCAACATCAAATTATTTTCCATAATTAGATTTTTTCCAGAGCTGCACTGGGAAACCTTCCAGCCTGCATAAAGTTGAATAAATGAATTACATGGTGAAGAGAGGAAGGGCCAGTACGGGTGAAAAATGCAGATACCGTAATATCAGAGCGGGTATGTGAGGCGGCGGAGCTGCTGGTGTCATGTTGTTATGCAGGGATTTTATAATGACATGCTGTAAAATGTTCTGCCAGCTTTATAAAACATGATCATGTGACAGGTGTGACATCTCGGATGGGAATTCAATTGAATTTTAGATTTCAATTATGTTTGTCTTCGTCCTGAGGGCGGATATATTTTTGTGAAAGAACCTCTACTGTCATCTGTGATAGTCTGTGGTACAGTTTGCTCTGTGAGTGATGTATCACAGATGTGAGGCTGCGGGAATGACAATGAAGAGGCAAAAACTGGAGAGGTGTCTGTGACAAATATGTCTCATGAGTCACGGAGATGAATCCAGTGACTCAGGAGAGTTTATTCTCACAGGTTTTATGATTAAATTCTTTGCTTTCTCCCTTTGTATTTTCAAATAATTAATTAGAGGGTAAAAAGACAATAATATACGGGTTAATGTGATTGTAGAGTGCTTAAAAGTAGATCATAAATTTAAGCCAAATATGCTAAATCCCAGACTCATTGACTGACTATTCAGCAACATTAGGGCATAAACAATTTACTCAGATGTCTACATTCACAGAACACCCAATCAAATTATTTAAATATATGGAGGAAGGCAGATATAAATTACCGCACTTGGTCTTGGTCAGCATTTCCAAACACATTCATTTCCGTCTAACTCCTAAATGCTGAGTATTTCAACTGGTATTTCAGTGAGTGTTTTCCTTTTAGAGGAAGTAATGGACGTACCCTTATCATGAGGACAGCTTTCCTGATGTCACGGACGCCGTCGTAGACCAAACGGGATGCATCAATGAACTCATTCTCCTCAAAAGCCTGTGGAGGGTTCGTACTCAGTGCCTCGATAGCAACCTCCACTTGTTCAGCAAAGCGGGGCATGACTGCAGGGAGAAATAGGTGAGGGCGGTAGATAGGGAGGACAAAAGGAAGATATGAGAGTCAGGTGTATCACATGTGTTAGTAATCTGTCAGAATAGGTGCAAGCTTATCAATTAGAAAAAGGAAAAGGGCATGGTGAAAGCACGATTATTAGTGTGCAGTCTCTGTAGTCGAGGCCGTGATCACAACCTTTTCATTTCAGATTTTTACAGCAGCGAGGCTCCTCCTGCGTCAGTCACTTCAGGAGAGGCGGGATGTCACCCTAAACCTCTGTGTAAGTGGCAATATGCTGTTCGCACGTTGCACGCCAATTAGCTATTTCACCTCGGCTTATCCAACAGGAAGATTGGCCTGTCTGTCATGAATCTGTTTATGTGTACGCCGGCGTTTGGCATGTGGAAGTGTGCGTACGTGTGTGTGTGTAAGTGTGTAACCTGTGAGAAGATGGCTGTGCACACTGCACGTGTCAGTGTTACAGTACAAGGACGCTAACTTGCAAGCTCAGCCTGTCAAATCGCAGTGAAGGGAAACAAATTCATCAAAGTCTTTTCAGCCGAACAAAAGCCGAGCAACAAAAGAAAAGTCCCTATTGACCATAAAAATGGTTGGTTTTGTTGTCAGTATCAGTTGGCCAGACCTGATGGAAGAGCTTTATGCTCTTTGTGTGTTCAAATGAATTGTGCTGAATGTGAATAGACATTATTAAATATTCACGAATCTGGACTGAATGTTTGAATATTTAGCAGGCTACCTTTCTACGTAATCTCCTGTTGAGTCACAATAATTGAATGCAGAGTTTAATAAGGTGGGTTTTTTTTTTGGACTCTGTCCTCCCACAAATTATCATAACAAAAGCTATGGTTTACCTGGACAGACTGTCATCAGCGAGAAAAAGGTCGGCCTTCATATACTGTATTATCTATTAGGGGGTTTTTCAAACACAACAAATGCCTGTAACCCCGCCAGTACTTGTGACTGTGCTTCAAGCCCACATGGTATTCTCTATGAATCCACAATAAATATCTAAATGATTTCAGATAGGGAGAGAGATGAAGAGAGAGGAAGACAAAGGGTTTGCTTTTTTGATATGTCAGAAAAAGATGTCTTTGCTGTGTTAGAAATCTGCAACAAGTATACATAAAGAGTGGATTTCTGATTTAAGACAAGACCCTTTCGAGAGGAGACGACAGGTCTAATGAGGACAGATGGATAGGAGAAAGAAAAAGAGAGGAAAAGAGACAAATAAAGTATTGCAGCTTGGCTGGTGAGCCTCCGCCAGAAAGCCAACTGTGTGATTTTATTATCATTCTCCACACTTTCTTCCCCTCTTACATGCAGAGTGAACTAAATCAATTAGCCAGCTTGCACTAAAGGTGTATCTGCAGTATACTTATTTGTCTGATATAAAACATAAGCTATATTTCACCAAACATAAAAGGCACTACAAAAAAGTCTCTCTCGTTTTCTTTTCATTTTTAATTCAGTTTAATCCACTTACTGGAGAAGCGTAAAATAGGCTTTTGGGAATTGCTGGGAAGGCGTTTTAAATAGAAATATTTAAATGTTCTCCAAGCTCTTAATGAGCAAAGTTGCTGATGGTAAGGAGCAATTTCACTCATTCCAGTTGAAAAATGATGAAGGGAATTAAATGTGACCATGTAGGAATGGATTTTTTTCACCCCCTAGGCTTAAGCATAGTTTAAGTGAGAAGTTATGGAAGTACAATGAATGCTTAAAAACCTCACAGCAGAGATGGCATGCCCCACTGAGGTGTTTAACGAGCTCCAGACACCACAAACTGCACTGTTTTTGATGGCAAAACCTCAATTTTGCACGAAGAAGACAGCTCAATTTAGGCAATGTGTTACAAGCGGGACAATCAAAAGCAATTATACAAACAAAACATGAACTAAATCATTAAGTACAACTTCAAATCTAAAATTGGATTTGTTAAGAGTTTGACTTGTATTGTTTTTGGAGGACACAGTTTTAACTCTTATGTTTTGATGACATGTTGAGCAGCCAATTATTGTTCATTCATGAGAGCCTTAAAGTTAAATTCTAACAAAGTGAAACAGAATTAAAGGGATTTATTAAAATAATGCAAAAATACTTAATATTATTTTGTTATTCTTGTATTTTTTTCATTGTTATAACATGTATATCTATTTGTACTGCAAAATGTATATATATAACATATACTACATATCATATATTATATACTTTATAGCTTATATCATCGGTATCTTTTGATTGATAAAGGATAACGTGACGACTTATATGTGAAAGCAGCTGCTCTTTTTGATGAACCCACACAAAATCATCACCCGTCCCTGCAGTTCCCCTCAGCTCTACAGAGCTTTATAGTGTCTTTCAGCCCATTGTTTCTGTTGCATGGCAGCACCGTTACAGTTAAACGCTACTTACTTCAGCAAAAATGCCCAGCACTTAATGGCAGACAGATTAGGCTAGCTGGTAAATATAGAGAAGCATTTATTTAGTCATTTTATTAACTTTAATTGTATATTATGGAATTGTTTGATTTGACGATCTGTAGATACATTGCTGCTTGTTTTTTTTAAAACTGTGTCTTGTAAGGTGTCCTCGAGTGCTTTGAAAGGCGCCTCTGAATAAAATGCATTATTATTATCATTATGTTTAATGAAATACTTCTGATTCTCTCCTCAGGAGTCGGTAAAAACCAAAACAGAACTACAGTAAAGGAGGTTGAATATCGAAGTTAAATTCATCAGGTGGTGAGGAACAAAACTCCAAAGGAATGATAAGTGCTTTATTGTAGGCAACTGGACTTGCATGCATTTCTTGAAGACGTTTCACCTCTCATCCAAGAGGCTTCTTCAGTTCTAACTGACTGGTACGAAGTTGCAGGCTTTAAACTATGTGTGGGTGGGGACCCTTATAGAGTCCTCACATGTGAGCTCTTAGTTAGTTAGCTCTTTGTAACGACTCTGAAACTAAGAAACAGAGTCGACAGCCTGCAACTCTGCACCAGTAAGTTAGAACTGAAGAAGCCTCTTGGATGAGAGGTGAAACGCCTTCAAGAAACACAAGCAAGACCAGTTGCTACGATATTGCACTTATGATTACCATGACCTGGATGACTGAGAATCTTCACCGACATCCAAAGGAATGGTAATGGTACTACATCATAGCTGCAGAGGAGCACTACTAAATCACTTTCGCGCAATTATTTGCACCATTCACTTGTCTGGTCCATGGCATTACAATGTAGGAAGCTCATCTCTGTCATCTAATTTTCTTACTGCTGATAGCCTGTCTCTTTGCTGCTGTGACATGTGAGCTTCCCCCGGGGATCAATGAAGCAGTCAGAATTTTTTTTATTGTTGTGACCAGATGAGGCCACTGACACTGGACACCAAAACTCAAGGCCACAACTGAAATTAAGGAATTAAATTGTGCTGTTGTAGCATGTAGGCTGGTTTAAAACTGTTGGGCTATACTGATTTTTTGGGGTTTATTTTACAGTTAATATGACCAATTATTACTGTTGTGCAAAGACTTATACTTGCACAGTCAACACTTGAAATTCCTCAACAATCTTGTTCTTGTAGATAATGTATCTGTTAATATTTGCATCAGGTGATTCACTGTTCTTCAAACAGGCTGGCTGACCTTTTCCTTAAAAAGACTAATATACAGATTCAATTTGAAGGACTATGTTGATTGTAAGGAACAAAACATTTACTAGAAAAAAGCAGACTCGGGTTTAAAAACACCACACGGAGGCCTCCAATTATTTCCCATTATCTTCACAAGAGGGAGCAGTGGGGGGGTCCAGTGATTGTCTTAGGGTAGCCATGGCAACCCCTGGCCAACCCTTAGCGGTGCCACTGCAATTAGGTCTTATCTTACAGCTATGCACGGTAGGGTTAGGTACCGATCTCTGTTATGGGTAACAACAAATTATGTTGGTCCTATCGAGTACTAATTCACATGAAATCCATTGGTGGCAAAGTTCGGTACCTGAGAGTGCATCTGTGAGTAAACTGGGTTTAGACAAGAGGTGGAAGTTCCGCAAAGCATTTCAAAGCCTTAAAGCCAGCCACTGAGCTCCAAGGCTGGCAATGGTCAGGATCAATTTCAGACAAAAGGGCGGAAGTGCCCCCGAAGCCGCTCTGTTGGCTCCCCATTGAGCCAAAACTATCGCCCCAGTGCTGATCTGCAGCGATAGTCTTGGCCTCTGGTCTCTTTTCTTTTCTGTATTATTTTAATATTAATATAACTGTTAGACAAGCAGACACACACACTCAAGAAGACAGACAGACAGAGACAGAAGACCAGCTCTATGAGTGATTAGAAAAGAGCACAGGAGTAGAATTGCAATTTAGTCGACTACATCACCCCTCCAAAAATTACATTTGTATTATTACAGACAAAGTAAAGTCCCAAAAAAGGTACCGTTGAGTGCCAGTGCTAAATCAAAGTCACTGATATGGGTATCAGGTAAAATATGAATGATATCCAATCCCAATGGATTGGTAGTGTTTTACATTTGGTGTAACATGTAGTTTTAAAAAATGTCTTTTATATTGATGTTCCACTCATAGCAAAACAGCTTCAATGATTCTTGGTCAGAACAAACAATGTATGTATATGTAACACTGATATCAACCTGACAATAAGATGACCCCCTGTGTTCCAGATCAATTTCTGGGAAAAACAATAACAACAAAAAACTGTCTTATTTTTAGACCAATGCAGTACATGTGGGAAAAAGGGTTACATCTAATTTAAAGCTATTAAAACTAAAAAATTGAGAGAACATTGGAGGTTATGGGATGAAGACTTCAGCCCTCCTGCTCTTTGTCTGTTCACTGCTCTGCTCTCCTACACTCTAACCTTGGTTAAATGTTTCACCTACCTCATCATACTGCACTGCTCCTCTCATAGCAATTTCCTCATCAGCACTCTCTCCCACTGTAACTCCCACCCATATTTACGCACTGATTAAGAGGCCTTACCTCCTCTCCTTGCAAGCTTTGAGTTTGCCATCTGCTTCCCATTCTGGCTAAAACCTCCTTTACCCATCATCATAACAACGGATACAAATTTAAAGAGTGTCGAACCCAGTCAGTCCCCTTGAGTTCAGATTGATTCATTGGTGTCATTAACACTGCACTCTGATTAAAGATTTTGACATAAATGCTAAATATTTACGGAGAGTTGCTTTTAGTCGGGCCAGCCGCAAAGTCTGGTCCTCAGAGCGATTACTTTCAAAGTAGACAGTGTGAAGTGTCTTTACTTCTTTCCCTCAGTCTCTGCCGCACTTCTTTTTTAGTGCACTTGATCCACTGATTTACAGGCATGGCATGTGGGTGGCAGTGTGTGCATGTGTGTTATTACTCACTGCAAAACCCTGGCCAAATCCCATTTACTGTGCCCCGATGTAATAACAAGGAGCAACGCCACCGTGCTTCTCTAAATGGCACACTGACTTAGGCCATATATCAGTTTTTTTAATCTACCCTCTCCAGGCACCACATTAATGATCGACTTTAAAATTTGTCCCTTTTTTTGAGGAGAAGATTAGTTTAAACACAGGGAGTTAGTGGGCAGAAAAGTGTCTCGGGGAAGAGGGAGGGAGAGGGGAAAAGAGAGAGAAGCCATAACCACTTTCCCATTAGGCTATTGATTTTTCTCCCTCTCAAGGACACGCTTCAATCCCGGGCCCATGTGTGGACTGTCTGTCAGGAATCTATGGCTCAGCTTTACACCGAAGAGTTGTGTGCCTTGGCTGCCTGTATTTGGCCCGGTTGTAAATCTGAGCGCACTCAATATGAGGGAGGGAGGGATGGGCAAATTGAGACAAGGTCAAAGGGCAGGTAGTCGTGATAAGCGTCCTGTGTTGATGTGGCAGCTGTCAGAAAGACGGGCAAGTGGCTGCGATTGGCACGAGTGGCCGAGGGCATAAACACAGGGGCAATCAAATAAAAACACAAACAGCCAACTCAAAGACACACACACACACGCACTCAGGCACGGGATAAATGTTTTACACATACACACCGCTGAAAAAAAGGAAAAAAGGGGACCACATCAATGAATTCCACTAAAACCCCCGCTCAAATCGCTTAGTGAAATCCTTGGTGACAGCTATAGATTTCTTGGTAGAGTCTAGTTAATTGGACTCGGTACCCTCTAAAAAGTGTGTGGTCCTATATCCTCTTGCTTTGTTCAGCAACACTTAATCATCTTTCCCCCAGCTATAGATTTCTCCTTGACTGTGTTCAAATCCATAGACATCAGGTCTGTGAGGACTGAGGGGAGAGGGAGGCAAAAGTTCACAAGGATCAATAAGTGCTTTATGGTCCAGATCAGATGTGCATGGGAGCCCCTAAAAAACCCCAAGTACCACCACTAAGAGGGGAACAGGAAGGGGAAACACAACAGCTCTTCATCAAAGAGAAATATGGAGCCAATGAAACGCTGGTCTAACACAGTTGCCGGTTCCCCGCCTTAACATCTCAATTAGCACCTACGATCGAGAGGACACGAGGCCTCGTTAATGTTTAAGACAGGAGTCCTCCCTGAGGCCATGAAGCCAGTGAGACTTACTTATTTGTTGCCTCTGTATAGACTGTACCATCTTAGCCCTTAACTTAAAGATCCCCTCCAGTGAAAATCACATTTTTAACCTTGTTAACATGCAGCGGCGATCCTAGATTCATATAAGCCTACTGAGGCCCTGACGTATGACAGCTACAGGAAGCAAGCTGACTGTCCTGCCTAATGGTGTCTAGCCGCCATGTGGCAGCTAGAAGGGGCCCTACTTATGGGATTGTATGGCACTGTTTGGTGCCTTTATGCAGGGTTTAAGGGGGTTTAAAGTTGTAATCGCAAAGTGTGCCGCTAATAGTGACAATCAGGGGTCCCTGTTCCCAATTTTTTTGGGGGAGAGGCCCAAATGTTTAGGCCCGTTTCCACTGAAGAAGTTCCTGGTACTATCTGGGGGGCAGGAACTTTACAGGAACGTCCTCTTGCTCGGCCCTCTCAGGAGGAAGGTTCCTGTAAAGATACCAGGCTCGGGGCGTCGGTGGCTTAGTGGTAGAGCAGGCGCCCCATGTACAAGGCTGTTGCCGCAGCGGCCCGGGTTTGACTCCAGCCTGTGGCCCTTTGCTGCATGTCACTCCCTCTCTCTCTCCCCCCTTCACGCTTGTCTGTCCTGTCAAATAAAGGCAGTGGTTCCTGCGGTGGAGACACGCACCAATGGCCCCGGCCCCGTAAAATTACCCCTAAGTTCCTGCGGTGGAAACGGGCCTTTTGCCATGTTTGCCTCTCCTCAAGGTGCGGCCCTGTTAAGATGTCCATATGGCGTTTTCATAGCAAGATAGAGATTTTATTGTCCCATAAAGTGGGCAATTTGTCTTGGTCTCTACACCCATGCTGCGGCCATAAAAAACTACAACATACAACACAATACATAAACAAATCAACATTATTATTTTCCAACATCATATGCTACATGACATATCATGCGTGAAAAAGGCAGTCAACACCATGGCTGAGCATTTTCACCTTTGAACTGCAGTGTACCCATGCACAAATTCTGACTTCCAGGGTTTGTTACATCACAAACCTCAGGAACAAATACCATAACGCTATAGTGAAACAAGGGGTATCAGAAAGTGGTCAAATTAACCAAATATTTTTCATCATTGACCGAATCTTTTTTTAACAATGATGGAAAAATCTGAAGGCCATCTGTCATTTTGACGCATTAGAACACTGAGTTCTCATGTGTACCTGGCTCTACCTGTCACATTGGTAGGCTGTACTGCTACATACCATTGCAAAATGTAACAGCACAGAGTGTCCTAAGTTTCTTTCAGAATCCCAATAATTGTGATGCCGTTGCTACAAAAGGTGGAAAAAAAGGCAAAGACACCGTGAAAAAAATCATTCATCTGCTTCGTGTGGTGTAGACATGAAAAGTGACCGCACAGTAGATGTCTCTACTCATCTTTTCTCTCCCTGCCCTGAGAAATGTGTGATTTATGAACTTGAAAGTTAAGGAATGAAAACTGAATGCTTTAAATATCTTTGTTTTATCCTAGAAAAAAAAATCTAAATGAAGGGTATTAATTGATTATGACAGAATTTTACAAACCTCTACATTAAATATGACAAATCCAGTGCAACCAGGTCTCACTCCAAAGTCGTCAAAATCCAGTGCTTGGGCAATGACTTGCAGTGCCAGACACCAACGAAAAAAAGCTGTCCTTTAACGTTGGCATGATACATGGCTGGTCGGCGTTATAGTTTAACAGCGCTCGGTGGCGTCAGGGGAAAACGTGGTGGGACAAGAATGAAAGTTAAGGCAGCAAAAGTCTGCGAAACCACATGCTTCTTTTTGCCTAAACCCAATGACATGCGTCAATTCGCGGTGTTGTACCAATGTAGTGTGTTTATTTTGAAAGAGACTGAATGTAAACGTTAAATTTCCTGTGAAGACGGAAGTGAAGTTTGAAAGAACACAATGCATGTAACAGGCAGAACTTGACACAGCGTCAACGAATGCACCCAGGGTACCTTGCACGTTGTATCTGGATGCGGAAAGTCCATGACCAGACGTCGATATGTGACGAGGTCGTAATGAGAATGGGTTGTCCGATGCAACCTTTGGTAGCAAAGGTACTTTCACGTTAAATTGTCAGAGCTGGTAATCGAGAACAAGGTTTATCTAACATTACCAACACATTACTCGCTGTTTGTTAATATAACAGGTACATTTGAACTGTAGGCAAGTGGCTAGGGGCGGAGCTTAAATATTCCTTAATCCCTGTATACTAAATGAGGCAAAGGTGTAGTCACATCTTAGCCTTTGTAAGACATTAAGAGATTTTTTAATGGATAAAAAACGTCTAACTATGAAAAAACCCCCTTCTAAATATGTAATTTCAAAAGGCAGAACTAAGCTTTTAGGGGTTTGAAACATGCCTGGAGAGAAATTTCAGGGTATAGTCACACAAGACATCAGTCATGATAGGGAACAGAGCAGCATCTGTGTTTAAATCAAGCCTTGAGCTGGCTTATAACTAAATCACCAACTCATTCATGTTGGCATGCTGCAGATTTCCACTTTTTTTTTGGTGGAAGATGAACAAATGAAAACCTGCACCAAACACAAGAGAGCAAAGTTGTAGCAACAGCTTAGACCTCCAACAGTAGAAGAGAAATTTTGCCACGTACAGGCAGAGAAAGTCATGGCTGCTGAAGTCTCCGGTGAACAGATGTGTAAATTATTTCACTGACATTAGAGTTTGTAGTTGAAATATTCAGTATCAAAGAGAGAAGCCAACCCACATTGGTCATTTTCCTGTTGGCCTCTGCATCCCACCACCCCTGCACTTTTTCTTTGGACATATAAAACCTGGCACCGACACTGAGAACAGCGTGAACTCTATGGTTCCCAGTACTCAGTGGAAAGCTGCTCCAGTTAACAAAAGTCTTGCATTTTCCAGGTTTCAGTATAAAATATAAAACATCAAATACACACGTACCAACAGCCACTGTGAAAAAGAAATACTGCAGCTGTACCACTCATTTCCTGAGGGCACAAGGGGTGAATTTGCTGAAGCTATTACTTTCCTATAGATGACGCAAATCGGTATGCCTACATCTGTTGGAACGATTACCTTCTCTTATCGACCAGAACTGTGTGTTATTATTTTTATTTTAGTGAAAATGTATTCATACTGTTAAATGTCATCAGTAAAATCCTCAATTAGGGATGAGAACAAAATATTGTGGCATATGTTTCTTAGCACTAAATATGCTAATGAAGGCAACAGTGCCGTTCTCACAGATTCCAGTAAAAAAAAAAAGTACAGTACAGAATCTCATCGTGTAGGTGGTTGAACTAATCCATAAAGACAGCTGTTGCCGATGTTTCACCTTCAACAATCAGTCATATAATACCAGAGGGAGTTTTTCATGTAAAACCTCATTCTGTAAAGTCTGAAGAGCCACGAGGAGAAGAAACACATCTGAATTTCTTAAATGTAGTGAAGTGAAAGTACAGAGTCTCATGATACAAAAATGTTTCAGTAAAGTGGTGTTAAAATGGTACTCAGGTAAATGCAAAGGTGGATTATGAGACAATGGGCCCCTGGGCAAAGATGTCTAAAGGGCCCCACCGTCTCTTCTACAAAGAAGCAAGACAGACATGTTTGTGGTGTTTTGCATCTCTTCTTGCTAATTTTGTGTCTCCTTGTGGTTGTTTTGCATCTCTTAGGGGTGCCTTTGTTTCTTCTTTTGGTTATTTTGTGACTCATTGTGGTCTTTTGGGTCACTTTAAGGTAAGTTTGTGTCATATTGAGGTCATTTGTTGTCTTTGTTGGTCATTTTGAGTCACTTTGTAGTCATTTTGTCTCCTTGTGGTTGTTTTGCGTCTCTCAGAGGTAATTTTGTGACTCATTGTAGTCTTTTGGATCACTTTAAAGTAATTTTGTGTTATATTGAGGTCATTTTATGTCTTTTTAGGTCGTTTTGTGTCACTTTGTAGTCATTCTGTGTCTCTGAAAATGTTTTGCATCTTTTAGATGTAATTTTGTCTTTTTTTTTGTCATTTTGTGTCACTTAGTAGGCATTTTGTGTCTCCTTGTGGTTGTTTTGTGTCTCTTAGAGCTAATTTTGTGCCTTATTTTGGTCATTTTGTGACTTTTTGTAGTCTTTTGGGACACTCTGAAGGACTTTTGTGTTGTATTGAGATTATTTTATGTCTTTGTAGCCATGTCGTGTCTCCTTGTGGTAGTTTTATATCACTTTTTAGTCGTTTTGTGCCTCTTCATGGTTGTTTTGCCCATTTTGTGAGCTATTTTGTGTCTCATTGCAGTTCCGTTGCATCCTCTGTGGTCATTTTGAGTCTCTTCTTAGCTCTATGTTAATTTGAGTGAAATTTTGCAGGTAAAGGCCAGGTGGGCCCCTGACACTTTGGGGCCCTTCTCCTGTGCCTGATAGACCTGTTCTGTAATCCATCCATGGGTAAATGTTGCTTTCTACTGTACCTCTGCTCATACAGTAGGGTTACATCTATATTGGATATCCAGAGTCTAATTAATAAACCTTTCACATTTCTGCTTTGTATAAAGCATTGAAGTAATACGCTTTCCATTTTGACCATTACATTTCTATATTATAATGTTAACTCTCAAAAACGCGAATACATGATAAAGAAAAATCAATGGCCAATCAATATGATGCCGCAACATCAACAGTTCTCCCTATGCTGTTCTCAGTAATGCTGACATAATGCTTCTGGGGTGTTGCTGACTCTAGAAACAAGCTCCATACTCCATGGAGGATTAATAGAACAGCAGCACAATTAAATAGTCTTCGTGTGTGACAGGGTTATGGTCATACAAAATTGACCTTAAGTGTCCAAGAGATACTGCCTCTGTACCTCATCAATTAATTACCCCAATCAATTAAACTAAATTATGCAATAATAGAACAGAATGTGCTTAAGATACCATATAACTACCACTCTGTGCAGTCCATTATGGTGGAGCGGAGCATCAGCAGAGGGGCGCACACGTGACACACGTGATTCACCTAATGCTGCTTGCAACTTATCAGCTAGCGTGGGGGGGATGGTGATTGTGTCCCTCAATTATCCTGTGGATGAAAGTAACGAGCAAGACAATAGATATAGAACCTTGCTAAATGGGCTCTAATGGGAGAGATAGAAACCGGGGGAGGGATAGATGGATGGGTGAGAATGAAAAAAAAATAGACTGAGGAGAAGGCGGCTGGTGTAAAAAAAGGAACCGAGATCCGATTTGATTCTTTTGGACAGGTAATTTCTAAATTACTTCTTTCCTTTCATCCTGTGTTTTTGTTTGTCTGCCTTTCATAATGGGGATTTTCTTTTTTTTTAAAGGCATGTTAGCGCCTACTTTTAAGAAATTTGAGGAGCTATTTCATGAAGCAAAGATGTTTTTCAGGAAAATACAGAACCCGGACCCTTTCTTCTTTCCTAACATAAAACCCTAAACGAGACTGAGTTCATAAAAAGAAACACTGACTTTCCAATCTCTGAACCACCTGTGTGTTACAAAGATGCTATTGATCAAAAATTGCTCTCACATATGAAGCTGAAAATTACCAGTGCTAAAAAAAAAATAATGAATGAGTCTTTTCTACTCAGACTTTTCTGAGTTTGTCATGGACAAGGTCTGCACTACGTGTTGCTTAAAGGAAATAATGTAGCTACAGCCGCGCACTCTGACTTTAACAAAAACTCACACCTTCTCCCACTTACTCAGCTTTTAAAGATTGTGTATGTGACATTTAGAGCATTGATAAAGCAGCAAGCCTTAATTTACTATGTAAAGATAGAGTGGAGTGATGGTGTCCTGAGCAGAGATTGAAGTCATGCTACGTGTGTGTTGTACTTGTAGCTTTTCTGTGGTTTCTTGTGGTAAGCTAATCTGACCATGTGTGCATGTTAGGGCATGTGTGTATCCCACTGGCAACCCATTGCTGCTGCTTTGCAGATATTGGGATGGCGTCATCCTAACCCTCCGGTTACCCCCTAGCCCCCGGCTCAGCCACCTCCATGTTGAAAACTGTATCCAGACAACTCATACACTCTGAATTATGTTTAGATTCCCTTCAGATTTTACTACATTAAACACCAGAGATCAAGGCAGAAGCTTTACAACCTTAAGCAGTGTTACCAACTCACAGTGTGACAAAGTTTGGCTTTGTTTAGCAACAAAATTATTACCAGTCCTTCCAGGGTTTTGTGAATTCAGCCAATCACTGTGAATTTTGGGCGACAATTTTGCCCCATCACCGTAACTTTACCGCAAAAGGGTGAAAATGTACAACTGGTGTGTCTGCAACAGTCATACACACAGTGACATGGCAAACTGTTAGCATTACAAAGCTAAGGCTGCCTAACAGTTATTAATGGGTTTAAAGACAGAGTCGAGCCGTTTCGATGTCATTGTGAGATTAAAGTCCAGTTCAGACCAAAGATTTGTGACAAGATGAGTTGAAAGGTGCAACTACTTGCAATGTGCCGTTTTGCAACATTCTAAAAAGCAATGCAACACCAATGCAACTACTATATAAGACGGTGTATCATCTCTATGCAGCAACTCTCTGTACTCCCGTTCTAATATCAGCTTTTCAGGCTTATTTCGTGGCTGAATATAATTTGTAGCTTCTGAAAGTATGAATGAGGATAGTGATAGTGAGATACTGGCTACAGCTGCATTTGTAGTAGTGATCACACGGCAAAAAAACAGAAACAAAACAAGAATCAGATGGACTGTATTCATAATAAATACGCCACAATAATATTCATAACCAGCACCAATTACTTAGTCAATGATAATGTGTGTATGCGCGCGGGACATAAGCACATACAGTAGGCGGCAACAGCAGCGACGCACCGTCGGACACCAGCACACCGTGAGGAGGGAAACATTGGGCTCAGCAGGGACGGAGCACCTGCCACAGCAAGCGAACACGCTGTCTGCAGTCATTTTGACCTGACATTTGACTGCACTACAAGCTGATTGGCTATAGAAACAGGTGACATGCCTTAAGCCCTAAAACCAGCTGCTGGTGATTTGACCAGTGGAGTTGCAGGTGACACCAGCAGCTGGCTTGAGTCGAGCTCAGACGGCCAGTTCGCACTGCTGCAACTTCTCTCTGCAGCGTTCTATAACGGTTTCGTCTCTTTGGGAATCTTTGGTCTGAACTGGGCTTAACAGTTTGGTGTCGGATGTTAACACTTTATGTCACACTTGATATCCCATAAAACTCTGCAGCATTATTTACTCAGAGGTCCGATCCAGTTTATACTATGCTGAAATAGCACTTAAATTTCACAGCAGTCAACACAACTCTAAAAGTTTACTCTTTACTCCCTACATCGCCCTCACACCCCCATACACTGTAAGAAATATTCAGTGAAATTTGGGAGGGAGCTAATCTTCACTTTAGGTGGGATTGAGACGTGTTGGCCCCGAGTCCGGTCTGCCGCAGGGATAAACTCAGATGTCCTGGAACGTGCCGTGACACATAAGCCGCACAGTGATGGCAGAATAAATAACAGATGAAAAATGGATGAGAGGCAGAAGCGGCCGAGGAGTGACCAGGTGGTGTCCAAGGTTTGTGTTAGAGCCAAGACACTGATCCAAACTATGGGACGCTGGGCATCCAGGCAATTAAGGTGTGTTTGTCAGTCACTGACCAGGCTCAGAAGCTAATTTAAGTACTGTGTGTTTGTTTGTGTGTGTGTGGGTGTTGCACTACTCCTCATGAAATTATCTGAACTTACCAAAGGGACTGTAGCAGAGTGTTTGATGCAAGCACAGTAAAATGGTGAAGCGGAATGGTGTATTCACAATACACAGTGACACATTCAACTGTGACTCCTTGTGCCACATCAGCTTTGTGTACAGAGCACTAACCAGTCTCAGACAGGAGCTTGATGGACTCCAGGACACGCTCAGTGTAGACCCCAGGTTCGTAGTTTTCCATCTCAGCGTTAATGATGTGGACCACACGAGCAGCCCGACCCCGGATAGCTCCCGCAGTTCGGTCAAGAGTGTCCACGTCTCCCTCTTGCAGAGCAATTACGCATTTGTTGACATCTTCAAGGATGTGGTTCTCTACAGAGAGGCAAAGAAAGAAGGACCGTGAATGGAAGTGGGGACTCAATTAGTACGCTGACATTATTGATGCAAAGACAGTTGAAAGCAATGATTCATGTTTATCCCTGAAAGTAAAAGAGTTGTTTTTATATTACATGATTCTGAATTATTACATTTCTCTATCAGACCTTCTTCTGGCAGTATATTTACCAGTAAACCAAAAGTATGCCTCTTGTGAACTTGAATGAATCAATGTAAAATAGTGAGACGACAAACTCCTTATTTTGGTTCATAAGCCAAGAGCTAAATTTATCAAATCCTGAGAAAATAAAAAATAAATGGGAGATGTTGGGCCAAAAGTATTAAACAAAATACAAACAAAATGAAACCAACCACAGTTCAAGCAAACAAGCAGCAATTTGTTTTCAGGTTGTTTTGCTCTCTGACTTTGTGTTTTCTCTGATTTTCTCTATCGTTTTTTAAATTTTGTGATTTCCTTTACTTTAAAATCCAAATAGTGGTTTTGTTTTTCACATCCAAACCTCTTCAACTTGATGTTTAAAGCTCTCAGTCACTGAATAAAACTGTGACTGTGAGAGAAATTACAAACATGTAGATATTTTTTCTTCTATCAGCCAATCAGTGAAGAATTCATACTCATACCTGACACAGAAAGGAAGTCGTCCACAGAGGTGATGTCATCCACGGCCTCGGTCAGGATGCGCACCTGCTTCTCCCACTGATCCTTGAAAACATCCATGTTGTCCTGGGCGACCTTGCTTTGGGGGCGGGCGGCCAGAGTGAGAGCGGCGTTGATAACCTGACGGAGAAAGTTACATGTTACATGTAACATGACATGTTACATGACGACATGGCAATGTTGTCAACAATTCCCAAAGATACTCATGCGTTCGTCTCTATAACCTCTCGGCCCTCTGAGACCCTCTCTGTGGCGCTCAGCTCCAGGCACATCCCTTACTACTGAAGATGAAAATACAGTTTTATTTATTTCATAAAACAGCTTGGCTCTGTAATCTTTGGCAAACGCTACTCAAAGAGGAGTAAGAAGTGCATATGTTGGAGAATATTTTCAGCCTTCATTATAATGAGTACTACATGTGTGGGAATGACTCAAAAATGACATGGTCCATGTTCCTCTTAAAGGGAAACTACACTCATTTTCAATATTCAAACGTTATTCCTATGGTTTGGGACAGTCAAAAAAAAAAAAGTAAACATGAACAACTCTCTCCCAATTTCAGAGGCCAAAGTGATAAAACTCAAATCTGTGATGTCATAAAGTATAAAGTCTAGAGCTGCTCCATGAACAAGATAACACTGTGAGCACCCAGAGGAACGTCCTGAGTATATGGTACATTTTCTCTTTCAGAACTGAGAACACTGTAATTGAATAAAGCTCATTTGGGTATAAAAAAGAAAACAAATATTCTGTGGATCCACAAAATCAGTCTCCCATTCACTGGACCTCATTCGCTCTTTTAACCAGAACCAAGAGACATGATCACATCACTCCAGTTTTAGCCTCTTTAGACGGGCTCCCAGTATGTTTTAGATTTTAAGATTTTACTGATTATTTTTAAGGCTCTTCATGATCTCTCCGAGCTATAACTCTGATCTCTTAGAACCATAGACACCAGGATGTGCTTTGAGGTCCTCAGGCAGAGATCTTTTGTCTGTTCCAAAGGCCTGACTGAAAACTTAAGGGGACAGGGTGTTTCCTGTCAGGGCCCCGAGGCTCTGGGACAGTCTGCTCGAGGAAAGCAGGTCGGCCGAGTGATCTCTTTAAAGTTCCTCCTTAAAACATTATCAGAGAGCCTTTCCTGATTTTACTTGAGTTTTAAGTTCATTTAAACTGTGCTCAATCTGTGTGTCTAAACATTTTAGTAGAAATCTGGGATTCATCAGTATTTCTTTAGCTGAATTTGTTCCTACACTGTAACACATTAAAAAGTGGCCCAGACCACGCGTACACACAAATGATAAAGGCCCGGCTCTGTCTCAGAAAATTAAAACACACACCTTTTAATTAAATGCATGACACTCTAATTATGTAAAAAGGTTTTAATAGACAGTATTAAAAACCATTAATTCACTAATGCATCGGTCAAATGTAATAAATATCTATGCAATTTACACCCTTTCATTCTCATCAATTATTAATTAAAAAAATTAACTATGAAAACCGAGTGTCCCAGTTTTTACATATATATATACATACATATATATATATATAAATATATATATAGTTTTAGGGCATTTTGCCTTTAATTGACAGGACAGCCAAGTGTGAAAGGGGTTGAGGTAGAGAGAGAGAGAGAGAGAGAGAGAGAGGACGACATGCAGCAAAGGGCCACAGGCTGGACTCGAACCCGGGCCGCTGCAGCAACAGCCTTGTACATGGGGCGCCTGCTCTATTCACTAAGCCACTGACGCCCCTCCCAGTTTTTATATTTAAAGAAATTGTGCATATGTTTATTCGTAGCCAACTAAGTAATTGGTAGCCTATTAATAGGCATGTAAGGAATATAAAAGACTCTGATCTATGCCCAAGCAGGTGTTAAGATGGCATATGTGACGGTGGAAGATGCTGCAGTCTGTGATTTCAGCGCGTAAGGGCCCGACATGTAAACATGTGTAAGTAGAGTGATGAATGGCTTATTGGCTGTTTCAGACTGCCTTCACTTTCACAGACGCTCACTGATGGTTCGACTTTGGTGTGTTGTAGAACCAACTTCACCGCTTTCTCCATGACACACCTCTGGGCAAACATATTTCCCTGCATAGAGAAATGGGGGCGTGGCAGTATGCTGATTGCAGATAGCAGGCATGCATGTGCCAATCTAGAATGACTCTGACTCTCTAACATAGGCATGGTGGTGAGAAGAAAATTGGCTGGTACACACGTCATGAATACGACGGTGAGTTTGTGTGTGCACTTCTTTTATACGCAGAGTAAGAAAGTTTCTACACAAATTTAGTAAATGACGCCCATTGTCTTTGAGCAGCTCCAGACTTTATCTTTGATGACATCACAAGTTTGAGGGTGCTTTACACCTGCCCTGTTTGGTTCGGTTCAATCAAACTCAAGTTTGTTTGTCCCCTAAGTGCGGTTCGTTTGGGCAGGTGTGAACACAGCAATCACACTTGGGTGCGCACCAAAACAACCGCACCGAGACCTTCTAGAAGAGGTGGTCTTTATAACAGAATGAATGCCTGATTTGGACCAAAGCAAACGAACTCTAGGTCTGAAAGCACCGAGACTTACTTCTGTGGTTTCTGTCTTTGAGAGAGAGTAGCTCATGTTCGCAAATATCGATTGAATTTAGGCCATGGAAATAACATATTGGAATTGTTAATTTAAGTGGTGTTCCCCTTAAATGACTAAACTGATAGATATAGGTAAGGGGAGAGGTTAATGCCATAGAGGAATGAGCTAAGTCAGGCTTTAGTGATACAGACAATACCTTCTGAATAGCTGGTTTTGGTCTTTTAATGGAATTTGTTAAAATAAGACACATAAAATATCACCAGACTCAAACCCACTCTCAGTAATTTACTGTATGTTGTATTGAAAAATAACACAAATGCCCAGGAACTTCACAGATGTATTAAAAAGGTGTACCATTTCTTCCAGCTAAAAGAGAGCGAGGTTATCTTTCCCCACAAAGTATCTTGACTTCAAGAGTCTGATCTGTGTAAGATAGAACATTTGGCTTCAGGCCAAAAAAGATCAACACGTCACAGGATTTAAAAATGAAGAAAATAAGAAAAAAGACAAATTAAGCTCTTGTACTCTTTTTTTTTTATTTTTTTTAGATAAGCAACATCCTGCTGAGACTTTTCACATCAACAGACTTGTAGGACAGGCAGTATTAATCATACCACCATGACAGCTGGCATGTGTACTTTAACCAGACGTGGCTTTTTTTCCCTCTTCCTGTTCTTTATCACTTCTTGCTTATTAGATGTAGCTATACTTAAATGAATCTGATGTCAGGGAAGGGACACTGTGATCTGGACATGGCAGTCGCTGCGGTTGTGTGTTTGCCTGTGTGTGTGTGTGTTTGCATGTGTGAAGATAAGGGACCGAGGTTAACCCTACCCAGAACAGATGGAAATATTTCTCTTTGTTCCACCTCCTCTTTGTTCCTCCTTCCCCAGCCACTAAGTCTGTGTCTGTTATGTTTTTTAATCTGTCTGTGTTGAGCATTGCCAAGAGGTAGCAGGAGACGGTTCCTCCCTAACTTTTCCAAGTAAGTGGGTCTCAGCAGGTGTGCATACTGGGGCCCGTACATTAGGTCCTGAATCTTAAATTCAGCCCGCCGTCTCCATCTCTCTTCTCCATTACTATGTTGGGTCCCGTGCGAACAAGGCCTACCGTTAACCTTGGAAACAATGGATCGATATCAACCTCCTCCTTTGCTTGCATCCTGAGAAACAGTACTACGAGGTCCACCCACACATTACTCATAGCTCTTCCTCCCATTCTGCCAACTGTAATTCTTTCCCTGTCGTATCCAACCATCCAATTTCTAAAAGCTCTTTGAGATAAATTCAGAAGAGTTTATAATTACCAAAACATTTTGACTATAGTGCTTGTGCTTTTTATTTTTTATTTTTTTTAACAGGATGAGAGTATTTTTGAAGTCCTTACCTGTGGACATAGGCTGTCGATTTGGGTGGCAGCCATTCGAACCAACTTCACACCCTCTTCATTGTTGGAGATGGAGCACGCCAGGTTGGCCACCTGAATAAAGCAAGCAAAAAAAAGAGGACACGACGCTTAGAACTGAGTGCTTTTTACTTAAAGGTCATGTACACAAAAAAGTTTTTCCATTCCCACACTGGCAGGCTTTACACCTAAAAGGACAGGTTCCCATTTTTATTTTAAGGCCCTGACACACCAAGCTGGCGATTGGCTGTCGGTCACTCTAAGGCCATCCGTGAACATCTGTCGCCCTAGATTTTGCGATGTACCCCGCACTGTTGGCACTAGTTGGCCCTTGTCGACCGTTTTTGACTGATTCAGCAAGTTGAAATGGCGTCGGAGCCAGCAGATGCCAGCTGACAATTTCTCGGTGAGAGAAATCACTCTGATTGGCAGTTCAGCTCAGTGAACAAGAAGAGAAATGGAAGTAAGGACAGCAAACAAACAACTAAGGTCAAGAGGGCATGAAACCACAACAAACCTGTTAAGATTATTTTTTTGGTGTTGAGCTCTTTAGCAGGAAACTGTTTTAACTGTTTGTGTTGTTGTTGGCTAGGGCAGTGATTCCCAAGTGGTCCAGCCTCGGGGTCCAGATTTGTCAGTAGTCAATAGTTTAATATATTCAGGGTCATACTTGTTGACCTTGTTTGCTGCCTCTGTTAAGTAGCTGTCTGTTATTCACTCACTCTACAGCAGGAGACAGCACTTCAAAATAAAGGTTATGTGCCGGATATTCACTGTACTTCAAAGTTAAGTGGTTTTTTTTTTTACAAACTTGACATGTTCGCAAGTCACTTGACCCACTTTTGGACCACAAACCACCAGTTGGGAACCACAGTAAATATGTGATATAGCACCTTTCCTAATCATTCGACCACTCAAAGCGCAATTTTACACTACGGGCCACATTCACCCATACACTAGTGGCCGAGGCTACCATACTAGGTGCCAGCTGCTACTAAGTATCAACATGCGAATAGCGAAAAGCTATTGGGAGCAATTTGGGGTTCAGTTTCTTGCTCAAGGATGCTTCGACATGCAGACTGGAGGAGCTGGAGATCGAACTGCCTATCTCCCGATTGGTGGACGAACCGTTCTGCCTCTGAGCCACAGCCGCTCACTGGCTAACTAGCATCTTGAATCCCTCCTGTCAACTGTCGACAGACTACCACCTCTCAGGGCCTTTGCACACTGTCAGTTTTTTTCGTCCGAAGTTGCTGCCCATCTAAAATTAAATACAACCTAACGTGTAAATCATGTTCGCACACATTTGAGTCCGAACCTGTTGTTAAAGTTCTTGGAACAGGTTTGATTTTCTGCATTTTTCGCATCCATTAGAGCCTTTAGAGACGTTTGACCAAGAATTAGTGAAGAAAATGTGGCGGCTCCGCCCCTTCATGCAGCTGCGGTGCCAAATGAAAGACAGGGAGGGAGTGGTGATTTTGGCATGTATTGCGAATTTTCACGATGAATAGAACAATAAAATGCATCGGAATCAGTGCGCACGGTTGCTGTGCGTAATGATTTTTTCGGCTGATGGATAAAAAAAGGGACTAAATGTGCAAAGGCCTTCATGCAGGCGCAAAACGTTCAATTTGGTTGGTTGTAGTCTTTATGGTGCATTCAAGTGTAACTCTTTGGCTGAGGCACAGGTGGCGTGAGGCAACGCAACAGTCTGCTTTTGTCAGCACTAGTTTTTAGATGCTAGTTTCGTGTGTTTGGGCCTTTAAAACAACACTGCCATGGCTGTACGTTGTTGCCGTTGTTTCTCCTGTCCATACAGGCTGTACAGAAATCCCACTTAATTTTTTTTAGCCTCTTTTCTCTCAAACACTCTAAAACCACTCCTGCTCATGTTATTAATCGCAGGAGATAGTATCAGATCACTTGACACAGATGACAGTTTCATATTTGCACAGTTGGTAGAAATACATTTACAATACACGGATAACAAGATGTTGTCAGTCTGACATGCAATGCGTGGATACTCATTTGTACAGACCCCTTATTGAACACAGACCTCCGCATTATTGCAATAACATCACTGCACAGGGTATGTATGTCAAGAGTGCTTGTGACACCGCAGAGTGACATAGCACAGGTTGGAATATGGCGCTCAGTTGCTGCAAGGTAATTGGATTCATTCATATCCAAAATGGCCAGGTTCACACAATATGTATACAGAAAGCCTAACTCATTAGGCTGACATTTCCAGCGTGCCTGTGATGCATGACTAGCATGCCTAAATCATTACGAGGCTTGGTGGTGCAAAGAGGTGCTTTATTGTATAATTAAGGTGCCAGATGGTTTTTATGTATGAAACAACCGTTACTTTGATTTACGTCTGTCCTTCTATCAAGGTACGGCTTCTTGATAACATGTCGCCAACGTGACTCCTCTATCGCAGACAGCTTTCAGCAGTCTTTTTTTTTTTTTTTTTTTAAATTTAATTGTATGTCAGGCTGCATTAATATCTTAAAAAATGTACCTGTCCACTTTTCAATTTTTAAAAACTAAATATATTTGACTGATGGCATTTGAGGGTTTTATGATTTGGTATCTGTATGCAGTATATCACACACTGTTTGGTTAACGGCGACTGTTTGGATAATTTAAAAAGAGGTGGTGTACAATATTGGAAAGCACCACCACATCACTATCGGTTTCTCTCTGACACACACACATGCACACACACTCACAAACACACAGTCTGGTGTATCCCCATGTGAAGTCATCACATTTCTCCACAGTATCACCGCGTTTCACAGTTAATTTTCATAACTTCAAACTCTATATAATCCAATACCATCCTTAAGTAAATCAGATTGCAGCATGAGCCCCGGCTTTGAAACTGAGCTAAACAGACACATGCCTGTTGGCAGCAAAAGGTGCCAGTCTGTATTAGCACTTCTAGTGCTCACATGTCACTGTTTGAGGCAAATTGAGGTAAATCAAATTTGTGTTAGAGGACTCTTGCTTAGAGCTCTGTCTCTTTACTCATGACAGCAATGAGCACATTGATGGATTGCGGTCCTTTATGTGAAGCAGTGTGTGTATGTGTTTAAAGTGTGTGTGTGAGAGAGGGAGAGAGCGAAACAGAGTGTGATTGAGAGTCCGTGTTCCACATAAATGTGAGTGGCTGCTTGCAGAAGGTTTGACAAACATACAAAACATAATTTAAAGGACCATCCCGGCATAATTCAACTTCCTTGCATTCATTTACTGTTTTACATTACAGAGCATTTCCCAGAACCTTTATGATGTCATAACATATTTGCAAATGTATCCATGTCTTTGCAAAGTAAATTTAAAGTGGATGCTGTTAAGTTTCTAAGAAAAACTCCCTGTAAAGAAAACGGTGGCCAAATCAAGCCAGTATTGTTTGAAATTCAATTATATTTTCCTTTTACTTTAATGGACACCGGCTGGAGAGAGCATCCTGCTTTGGTTTCTCTCTTGGTTTCAGACTGACAGAACACTCGCCATTGTATTAGCGAGTAAACTCTCCCATCTTGTCTGATCTTCCCTAAATGCAATGGACCTATTTCAAGAGGTTGATGGCGTGATATTTTGTTCCAGTACAACTAGGTGCAGGTTTGTGGGCTGAAACTGAAATCACACTGACATTCTCGTTGAATAACAAAGCCTTGTCATTCACCGTGTCTCCATAAAGTAGCAGGCTTTCAAGAAGTAGGACAAAGGTTCAGCACTTTTTCCATTTAGCTCTTTTTCCAATTACAGCATAATTGCAGTACCTGACTTGTAGAAAGCAAGTCCCCCCCTTTTCTCTGTCTTAATACTGTAGTTTATTTTCTTTAGTTCTGCTCAGGCCCAGCGGCCAATGTGAGGCTTCACTGGGCCCTGTGTGAGGCTAAGGGGCAGAGGGCTTTCTGGAGGCTGGAAACAAGCCCGACAGACCCACTCCCACTGCCTCTTACCCCAACACAGAGAGCTGGGCCAGGGCCAACGCTGCAACATCCAGCCAAAACTACTAATTGCAATTATCTAAGGAAGTGCCTCTCCTTTGAGGTTTTGCTTTTTTTTCCCAAAGAGAGGAGGGAAAAACCAAGACAGAAGGTTTGAGACTTCACCACGCAAGCCTAATGCTGATACGGTCAAGGATGTTGGAACAGAATATGCAATTCAAAGAGGTGTGTGTGTGTGTGTGTGTGTGTAAGAGAGGGAGAGAAAGGGAGCAATAGAGAGAGAGATCCCTGCTGAATGCTCATTCTTCATTTTAGCCTCGAACAAAGAACTATCGATTTTGTCCTTTTGCTCTGCCCTGGATAATCACTTCAATTCTAATTTGATGAAGGTTTCCACTGCAGTTGGAGAGATGGGCATTCTCATGTATGCTATCTAAATCACCTAAATGGAGCTGAGTAACTGAAAATAGATCTGACAGTGTCATTTTTTCCCATTTTTTTATGCGGGTGGTTGTTACTGAGAACCTCAAATCTATCGCCAGGAAACACTGATGAAGGTAATACATTAAAAAATACCTTAACAGTCCCCTTTCACTGTTAAAAAGCACTGGCTGTGCACAATGCATATCATCACTTTATCTGTATGTAATCTCATGAATCTTCTTTGTTCTACATACCTGTCATTCCTTATGTAATGCTTAAAACTTTTGACAGATTACTTCCCCCCCCTTTTTAAAAATGATTATTTTTTATATCTTTGATCGTTCTTGATGGGGCCAACACTTGAGCGGCTGTGCCAAAGAGCAGCAAAGCTGAGCCAGAAGAAGACTCTCCTTGCTTCACTCAGGACGGTCAACGCCCCCGTAAACCATGCCATTTCTACAGCCATTTTCGGGGCAGCTACACCGCACAAATCTCCCTTCCAGTTACTAACTCTCAGAAGGATTAATAGAGGCGGTGTCAGCCAAGGTGCTGGGCACATCAGCTTCACCCGAGGAAGATGCGGGAAGCAGACTTAAAAAGGAGAAGCTTGGGAGTGGGATAAGCAATCAGTGGGGATGACATTTTAAATTTTGTGATGTAACACAGAAACACTTTGTTCTATTAAAGATCCAGTGTGTAGGATTTGGGAGATATATTGGCAGAAATATATAATAAGAATGATTAAAATGAGCTGTTCATATCTACATAGGGAGCAGGTCCTTGTCCATGGAGTCGGCCATGTTGTACCACAATATTTCTACAGTAGCCCAGAACAGATTACGCAAACACCGTCTCTAGATGTCCTGTCGGCCACTGTAGTTAGCAGCCCCTCCGAAACGAGCATTGGAAAAACAGCAATTTGTAAATGAAACTGGTTTATGCAGTGTATTTACTGGCTTAAAACACCGGGTCTGTTTGTTTTGGAGAGGAAGAGATCTCTGCTGATAATTCGGCTCCTGGTAAAAACCCTCTTAACATCTGGATCTTAAGTAATCGGAAAAGAAAGGTGAGCACACATTTGCAAGTGCTGGGCAAGCAGGACGTCAACAGGCCAAACAGCATTAAAGAAACATTGATTGGTAACCAGAGACTGCTTTATGCAGTGTTTTTACCGGTTTAAATCACTGAATTTGTTTGTTTTGGAGAGGAAGGAACCTCTCTGAATAATTCGGCTCCTGGTAAAAACTTCCTGAACATCTGGACCTTAAGTTATCAGAGAAAAAAGGTGGGCACACATATGCAAGTACTGGGCTAGCAGGACATCCCCGACAGGCCAAACAGCATAGGAGAGACACTGATTTGTGGCGTGAAACTGGTCTATTCAGTGTTTTTGCTGGCTTAGAAACACTTGGTCTGTTTGCTTTGGAGAGGAGGAGACCTCTGCTGATAGTTCAGCTCCTGGTATAAACCTCCTTAACATTTGGATCTTAGGTTATCAGAGAAAAAGCCAAGCACACATTTGCAAGTGCTAAGCTAGATTACCAGGTTCGTTAAATTTGGAGAGAGAGACCTCTAAAAACCTCCTGAACAATGTACACTTAAGGAATTCTAACCGGGAGTTCACAAGTAGCACATGGGAGAAGTTTCAGCTGGTTGCTATCTGCACTCCTCACCACTAGATGTCACTAAATCTTACACACTGTTCCTTTAAAAGTCTGTCATCTGAATGTTTACTTGTTGCAGGGATGGTGTTGGGCTTTATTGACATGGAATAAAGGTTTTTTTTTTCTTTGAAATGCGCAAACCCACCAGTGTATCTCACTGCTCTTTTCCAGCCCCTCTACCCCTTGTGCACACATGAGCTCCGACATGCACTCACACACCCTCACAATAAATAAATAAATCAGTCTGTCAACATAGATGGTGCAGAACATGTAACAGGGGAATACAGTATGCAGACTGTGAAACAATTACAGGCCCGCCCTCACTGGAGTACTTCTATTTGTTTTAGTCAGGAGCTGTCGGCTCCCAGCGGTGACGCCTGTACTCACAACGCATGGACGGGTGGTGACAGAAACAGGTTAAGGTGCATCACATGAGGTTACACCAGATGTCAAGGTTGTGTGAAGGTCATATCTACAGGGGATATCAAGCAGCAGGAGTCGACGACCTGCTGTGTGTGACTATAAACCACGCCTTTGAAAATCAATCCCTATTAAGGAGTGAAGTACGTATTGCCTCAGGAAGAATGCCCACCGGGCTCGCAACTACATCAAAAGGCACGCCAGACCTTGCAGCATATTAAACAAGAAAAGTGTGAAATAACAAGAACAAAGGTAATAGATTTCCGAGCATGTTCGCCATGATAGCGGTTGTAATGCCTACTCTGCTCTTGGATCTTGTTCAGATGAAAGCAGTCGGTGATTTTGGAGGATTACTAATTTGAAGACTGACAAATTTGACATTCTTTTTCTAATTGAGTGACACACATGTCACATGCTCTCCTGTGTGTGATAACAGGAAGCCAAATAAACAGAGAACATCATTTAACCAGTCTTATTTGTGCAAAATCTCAGACGTAATATTGCTGAATATACTGGAAAGCGACACAACAAACAGTCTTTTCTTTTCTCGTAAGGTGAGGATAAAACATAATGTGAAATTAGGGAACGGCTTTCTCAGTCACTCTGATTGCCGATTGCCGGTTAATTGCTCCCCATGCTACTTTTTTTTTTTTTTTTTTACCCAATCTCCCCACCTACCCTCGCCTGAGAGACAAAGTGGACCTAAATTGCGAGTGACTCTAATGCACTTAGGAGTTCTCTCTACACTTCCTAACTCAGAATGGAAATGAGTTTAAGTCACTGTTTACTAAGTGACAGGTCCACTAATATGTGGCTGACTGGGATACGATCCTACACTCCTCCACAAACACTGCCTCCCCGCACACCCTCTGGTTCGGCTCATCAACTCCATGCATACAGACGCAGTCGCTACCACAAGCACACACACACACACACACACACACACACACACACACACACACACACACACACAGAAACAAAGAGTGTCTCTCATTATTCCTAATGCCCAGATCTTTTGAGATAAAAGATAGTGTTCACCCACTAGACGGAGTATCAGGAGTTCACCCTTGCATTAGATCAAGAGGATTAACAATAAGGTGTGGGTTGGGAACATTTCTGTATTTTCTTTGAGTTCATGTGAATCGGAAGACATATAGTAGGAGGAGATGGGCATAATGGCCAAAATCTTCTCTCACAGTAAATGTAATTTCATTTCACATTTACTGTATACACCAAGATAAAGTTATGTGTTGTAAATTCAGTCAACAAGGCGAAATTGCAGCTTCTTCCCAGAGGCTGTGAGACTCTGGCTTAAGGTCTGTCCTCTGCAAGCTATACTGCTGTGACTGCAGCTACTGATGCACTATTACGCACTTTAACATGCAGCTTTGTTTTTTAATTATTTGTTGTTTTTATTATATGCTTTTAGGTCATTCATTATTTATTATAGGTCTATCTTAAAATGTTATTTATTCTGTACGCTGCTGGACCTGGGTAATGAATGTCGTTCCCTCATGTTTTTAAAATGTTTGAATGACAATATACTGAACCTTGGACCTCAATGAATTGTTAATTGTCTTCTTGTATTTTGAAAACAACTGTCTCACCTGAGCAAACACTTGAGTTAAAAGCAAAACACTCAAACCTACAAAAGTAAAATTCTTTCAAATGGAAACCTTTAAGGCGTCTGAGAACAATAGATTTAATTGTTACACGCTTCTGTATTTACAACTTCACTCTCCTCGTCTATGTCCTCCCAAATCATGTCACCTTACTAGGGAGCTGGATTCTAAAGAATTCCGCAAATCATGAGACCACACAAGACTGCAAGCCTGATTTTCTATGCAGCTCAGAATAGCTATCAAGGTTCAATCTGTATTGCCAAATCTCTACCGACGGACACATTTGTACCGTCGCACCACGTATACTGTTACATGGCCCAACCCTACATACTAGATGACAACATTTATTAACGGGAAAATAAAAATGCATCATTAAAATGTCTCCATCATATGGAGAAATACAACAAAGCCGACCACAGATACACACCCTGTGGCCCCTTTTCAGCTACACCTGTGAAATCTAATGAGCTCCAATGCAACAGCTCAGCCGTAAATGCTACCTTTACAAAGACAATAATGTTCTGTTTCTATTGACACTCAGAGAGATATTAATTTAACTATACGTTTATATTGACATTATAGATTGCATTGCACTGGTGAAGCTGCATAATGCTGAGATGTGTTTCTAATGTTTTTCCCCACATCCCATTTACAAACAAGAGGAGGGAAGAATGTTAGTTTATTATAATTCAGTCCAGATCAACACCACTGTTAACTACGACCTTGGTCATAGTAACAAAATTTTTTCTTTATCGTTCACATAACTATGAGGGTAATTATGTGTCCATATTTGGGTACACACAGAGATGGGCAAAAATACATCAAAATGTATTTAAATACAAAATACCCCTCAAATAAATGTATCAAAATAAAATACAAAATACTGGTGCCAGAAAATGTATCAAAATAACATACATGTATTTTGTATTTTCAAATACAGAAAATACTTTTTTCTTTTTCTTTTTAGCAGCGACCCACAGTGCTATAGGTCACTCTGTCGGTCGGTTCGTTGGTCGGTGGGTCCACAAAGCTTTTCGTGAATAACTCAAAAAGTCCTTGACCAAAAATGCTCAAAATTTGCATACTGCAACTAGAGACCATGAGTAACTATGCCGGAAAGAATGCCCACGATTCGTCCATAGGTGGCGCTATACTAACTGATTCAAATTTTTTTGTGAATAACTCAAAAAGTCCATGACCAAAAATGCTCAAAATTTACATGCTACAATTAGAGACCACAAGTAACTATGGCAGAAAGAACAACCATGGTTCATCCATTAATGGCATGATAGTAGCAAATTTGGTTGCAGCTATTGCAATTTTTTTTTTTTTTTTTTTTAAAGATATTTTTGGGGCCTTTGTAGCCTTTAATGGATAGGACAGACAAGTGTGAAAGGGGGAGAAAGAGGGAGTGACATGCAGCAAAGGGCCACAGGCTGGAGACGAACCCGGGCCGCTGCGGCAACAGCCTTGTACATGGGGCGCCTGCTCTACCACTAAGCCACCGACGCCCCTAGCTATTGCAAATTTAATGTCAACTTGTCATGACAAAGACAACTTCTGGTAATGTCACTTTGATTAATGTCAAGTTGTGTGTTACCTTATTTCTTCCCTTTTACCTTATCTTTTGCAGTCTCTACATATGTTAAATATTCCTCAAAAAGGCAATTAAAAAAAAAGGAAAGTTAACGAAAATTGGCAATTATAAGCTTTGTAAAGGTAGCATATGTGGCAGCTGTTGTACTTGAATACTTTACATTGTACAGATGTACCTAATAAAGTGGTCATAGACTGTACACTACACACTATAGGTAGTGGTTGTATTGTTAATTAAAATGAGCACTTAAACTGTTAAAAAAAACCCATCTGCTGACTGAAATAAAAAAAGAACAAAATCTAAATAAAACTACAATGTGACGACAGAACTAATTAAAATTAAAATTAAATACATAACAGAAAAATGCTTTAATTTTTGTTTATCAATGCATGTTCTACCAGGGTTTTCATTCTGCACCGCTAAACTGTGAGGTGTTTAAAGCAATCAGGCTAAGACATCCACAGAGGGAATTTTATAGCGACATGGAAGTTAACTGACCCGATTCCATACGGTCAATGAATCCTTAACAAAGCTGCTTCTAGGTCAGCTACAGCTATTGTACACATCCCCTTTTACAACAGGAACATGCACAGGTGTGTGTGCACAAAGGGTACAGTGGAAATGAGACAGTCCACTCAGTAGTACACCCATTATACGCCTATGCCATGCCTTCCCTTCACTGAAAAATGACTTCCATTAATTACCCTATAATGTGTTTAATGCTGCTCCTCAGTGTGTTAGATAATTAAGCTTGCTATTTGACAGTGCCATTTTTAATGCGGTCGGAGTTAGACCTTGCATTTGTATTTTGGTCTTTTCATTTCATGATCAATACTGTCTGCTGCATCTGAAGTGCTCCGAAAGTTTTTTTAAAACAAGAAAAACAAACATTTAGAAATTCTCTTTAATCCTGACTGAAGAGTGATTTTGATAATGCCGGAAAAACTATAAATTCAGGGAGAACAAAACATGTCAACATGTCACTGAAAACAAACCACAATCAAGGCATCAAGAACTAAAGATCCGAACTGTTAAACCCTGAGCCTACAGTAGCTGGGACACCAAAACCCTCAGTGCTCAGTACAGCTCCACTCCACCAAGACCGAATCTAAATTCTAAGTTCACCTCATAAACAATCTGGCAGTCTTCTGTTTTCTCACTATGACTTTGATGATGCCATACTTGCAAACCTTAAAAGGTCTTTTATTGATTACATGTGGCTACATGTTAGGATCTCGACTCATCTTGGATGCCTTGCTTCTGTGACTTGGAAATATATGAAGCAGCCTCTTGATGCCATATTTTATCTTATGTAACTTTGGAACATCTCTCACAGGTTTTATTTTCACTAAAATAAAAATGCAGTTTAATTAACTAACATGAGAACTTTTAAAAAAAATATGCTGCGTGTAACTGTGCGTTCACACCAAACGCGATGGACGCGATGAACGCCACAAGTTTCCATTCAAAATCAATGTAAATGACGCGATGACACGTGATGTCGCTTCGGGCGACGCGTTTCAGGCGATAAGAGCGACGCAATGAAGCGATGACGCGTCCATCGCCTCATCGCGTGTGTCGCTTTAAGTTGAAAAATTTTAACTTTTCAAGCGACATTGCGTGACGCTGTGCTGCGACATCCAATCAGCGTTTGGGTCTCTGATCCAAATCAGATGTCCACAACAGATAAAGAGCAGCTATGGTAGTTAACTTAGCCATGGTTGACGAGAAAATAGTGGGAGGTGATGAAAATTGCGGGAGGAGGGTTGCGTCATCGTGATTGAAGCGATGATCAAAAAGGTGACATTTGTGATCAAGTGACGCGATACTCGCGTTACGGGCGATGACATCGCGTCCATCGCGTTTGGTGTGAATGCACAGTAAGTGTTAAATATGCAACTGCAGGTAGGGATTGAGGTTTATAATTTTGAATAGTTTACTTAATTACATGTCTTGTGACTTTTTTGTCTTGTGTCCAACTGCATTTTAGATCTTGCACATGCTGGTCTGAATCTGGATATGATACAATGTGATATGAAACAATACATTCATTTTCCATAACCGCTTATCCTGTTGGGGGTCGTGGGGGGCTGGAGCCTATCCCAGATGAGACTGGGCGAGAGGTGGGGTACACCCTGGACATGTCACCAGACTATCACAGGGCTGACACATAGAGACAGACAACCATTCACACTCACATTCACACCTATGGGCAAGTCAGACTCACCAGTTAACCTGCATGTCTTTGGACTGTGGGAGGAAGCTGGAGTACCTGGAGAAAACCTACACTGACACAGGGAGAACATGCAAACTCCGCACAGACAGGCTCTTCCACACTGGAATCCGAACCCCCCACCCTGGGTTTGAACCAGGAACAATGCAAAGTACTGCACTACTGTGCTGCCAATACGATACGATACGATACGATACGATACGATACGATACAATATACTTTATTGTCCCTTTAGGGAAATTTGTCTTGAATTCCGGAGCTGCACAAGTATTATTCCCTTACAATAATAGTACAGAAGAAATGAAGCATACACCATAAAAACATAAAAAACACAACAGTTGATAACAGCTGATTGGCTGTTGACTGAAAAGAAACAAACGCTCTGTCTCTTTAAAATGATGTTTCTTTATTTGTGTTTGTGAAATAAGGCCGTCATTTGGAGCTTTGCAGTCATTCCTCATATATCAGACAACTATTCATTAGAAGGCAATGTCTCATCCCTGGTAGTAGTTATTAGAGACTTCAGTTATGAAGAATTAATATACTGTAAAACAAGAACATGGATTTCTAATGTTGGTTTTATTGTGTTGGTTATTCTGGAATCTATTATTCATGGCATATATTGTATGTCTGTATTTTCCCGTAAATTGAATATTTGATCAATATACAATTACAAGAGGAATTTAAGTAAAATCCTTCACATTTGATTGGACCGCTAAAAGTTGGTGGGTTGAGAGTTTAGTGGAGCTACAGCTGGGCGCCAGCAGCTGACTGTTGGCTCCACACACACCTCCCTCAGCGTTACATCAGGAGGAGGAGGGAGAAAAGACTGAATGAATGAATGAATGGAACCTCAGCCACATTGTTTTGGAAATGAAAACAAAGGCTTGACCGTTGACAAGAGGGTGTGTCATAACAGCGAGGCCCCGAAGGTGTTAGCCAATGGGATTGTGGTGTCCATCGGGGGAGAGAGCAAGACAAAGCCCAGCGTATGCTTCATGTAACGTTAGCTACTGAAGCAGTCCACTGTTAATAATGTGCCTTGCACATTATCTGGAGCTGTCACAGATGCCACTTTCCTCAGCTGAATAAATTCCAGCCAGTTGTCTGTAACAATGGTATTTTGGGGAAACGAAGACCCACTGAAGTAGCATGCTGTTGCTAGCTAGCTAACTAGCTCTGGTAACAGATTGATTGATGGGTGGATGTTGTGATATCAATGCTCGAAACAGGCTGGTAGTAGCTTACCTAAGCACACTGTAGATTATGTTTTACAGGTGGGAACATGATTGAATTTTGATGGGAAACATTATGAAATATAAACACCTGATGTTCATATTGGGGATCTGATCTAAAAGGGTTAACAAGGCAGTTTCCATTTCATCTGGACTTTCAAGGCTTTTTTAGGGGAGTTTTTTCATATCCAAAGTGAGGGTCTAAGGACAGAGTGTGCCGTATGCTGAACAGACTGTAAAAAGCCCCTTGAGGCAAATTTGTGATATTGTGCTTTATAGGTAAAATTGATTTGACTTGACTTGAAAAGAAAACTCCTGTGTGACAATTTTCTCTTCTTTTGAGTCTATATGATTTTTGAATCAACACAGAATAGCCTTCACAATCACATCATGGTCTCCTTGACAACCATGACTGAGCTTGCATGAGAGGCTGACAGAGTGTGATTTACAGTGGTCGTTTCTCTGGAGCCGCAGTTGAGGACTGGGTATTCCTGCTAATACCATGGCTGGCTTCTCGATAAATATGATAATTTGCTGCAGGCTGCCAGGGAGGTGAACCAGCAGCGCTAGTGGGGAGAGGTTAGAATCGTACATGAGACAGCAGCGGGGGTGGATGACAACACAGTTCAGACGAGTACAGACGCATGCACACCGTCGCAGACGCGCATACGCACACCAGCGGAAAGGAAAGTGGTGATGTAATACAAAAGAAGACGCCGGCAATCTGTTTGCAGCAGTCTGTTCGCAGCTTGTTCACCCCTTTCTAGTGCTTAATGTCAGGGAGTAGTGGTTTCTGTCAGTGACCACATCCGCAGAGGCTTCAAAACGTGATTTATTTACATTGAGATCTGAATGCCTAAATGCAGAAGGCCATAAGAAGACAGGATGGGCACCTAGAGAATAATATCCACCATATAAAATTTTATTGAGCTCAACAAGGGACACAGAGAGGTAATTGAAAGCAATATAAACAAATCATAAAGCTAGCTGGACAGAACTGACTTGGGACAAGCATATATATGAGTGTGTGTGTGTGTGTGTGTGTGCCTGTGTGTGTGTGTCTGCATATGCACTAGATGAGCATCTTACAGCTCCAATTTAGAGTCCTGGATATTGGATTATCTCGTTCCCACTGCTGTGAATGACAGGGAATTAAAGAGAGAAGGAAGAGGGGGGAACAAATGGCTGACTCACTTTCCTTCAGGCGGAGGGCAACTATTCACACTTCCTGCTGGCTTTGGTGTCTTGCTGCTTTGCTGCGCTCCAGTCTTGAGGAGCAAAGGCCGGCTAGACGGATTTCTCTTCATTTTGCTACGAGCACTCGCTCGCACAGGGAGTGTTGGTACCACCTACACAGTCAAAAAGTTGTGTCTCCCAGGTAGGTAGTACAGTAGTTTGTTCATTTTACAACATCTTTTGCCTTTTGCTCAAGCTGGTGCTGCAGCCACAGGGGCCAGACTGTCTCTCTCACAGTTCCTCTCCATTCCTCTTTCCCCTCCGAAAAAGAAAAAAGAAAACTAAAAACAAAAAGCAGCTCGGGCTGTTTCAACTGAAATATTGATTTCTCTTTGCATTCTCCCTCTCCCTTCCTCCCGCCCTCCCTTTTTAAGAGTGCTAGCCAAGCAGTCGGGCTTGGCACCAAAACATAATTATGAAAATGGACCTCTGGGTTGTTTCTTTTAATCTATCTGTACATTCCACAGTCCCTCTGCAACAGAAGCTATTTAAAAACGGTTTCAAGGGGATTGAAATGTTTAACCCACTGTACTGTAAAGAATGGTATACTTATTGGTGCCACGACATCGGTTGCTGTCTAAATCATGTGTGTAACCGACGCGTCACCACTTTCTGCAAATAATTATCAGGAAATGCCAATACAATACAGACCCACATTGTGTATTGTTAGCAGACCCACAGAAGTCTAACTACTGAAGCAGGGTGAGATTTGAGTGCTCTGTAGTTTCTGTCAAACGCTGGCATCAATTTACACTGTGTGGCACCCATGACAAAGTGCCTAGACTCAGACAGCAATTGCTGCTCTCTCTCCCCCAACTTACAGTTCAGTGGCCAGTGAAACCCAAATGACACAGCCAAAATCAGGCCCATTTTCAAGACATTAAACTCTGCAGCACGACGTGAGATACAGTAGCTGCAGTATCAGAACTGCTTCCTTGCTCAAGCTGTTAGTGTTATGTTTCACTGCAAAATGCCATCAAGTGAAACACATTGTTGGATATATTTGGCCTGTCTGCTGGTTGTTAGAGGGACAGTTCACCCTTAAATTAAAAATACATGTTTTTACTCTCACCTGTAGAGCTATTTATCAGCTAAATTGCTTTGGTGTGTGTTGCAGTGTGTTGGAGGTATCGGCCATAGAGATGTCTGCATCCTAGCAGCTGAAATAAGTTTCCTCCGTAGGGTGGCTGGGCTCAGCCTTAGATATCGGGTGAGGAGCTCAGACATCTGGAGGGAGCTTGGAGTAGAGCCGCTGCTCCTTTGTGTCGAAAGGGGTCAGTTGAGGTGGTTCAGACATCTCATCAGGATGCCTCCTGGGCGCTTTCTGTTGGAGGTGTTCCTGGCATGTCCCACTGGTAGGAGGCCCCGGGGCAGACCCAGAACACGCTGGAGGGATTACATATCTCATCTGGCCTGGGAACACCCTGGGGTCCCCCAGGAGGAGCTGGTAAGCATTGCTGGGGATAGGGACGTCAGGGGTGCTTTTCTTGGCCTGCTGCCCCCATAATCCGGCCCCAGATAAGCGGATGAAATAAATGAATGAATGGCTAGATGGCACTCAGCTTGTGGTGCTCAGAGCACCAAAAAAATACATTTGAAAACCTCAACAGCGATGTCTTTTTCCAGAAATCATGACCTGGTTACTCAAGACAATCCACAGACCTTGCTGTTGGCAGTTTTATTTAGGGACTATTTTCTTTCTACCAAACTACAACTGCAAACGTATCACTGCACAACAGGAAGCGTGCATCCAGTCATGGATGAAAGGTTTGTGCTTGCGACAGCGTGAGATGTACACATTAATAGCTTCCTCCTCAGCTGAGCTGTAGCATTAGCTAGCTTAGTAGTGCTAGGTTAGCTAGCAGTAGATACACACTACCTTGTGCATGGTGATAACGTTTGGCGAATGTATTCTGGCGGAAAGAAAATAGTCCCTTCAAGGTCTGTGGATTATCAGGAGCAACCGAGTCATGGTGTCTGGAGAGAGACGTTGCTGTTAATTTTTTTTTTAAAAATGTATTCCTTTGGTACTTTGCATCGATTTAAAAATTCTGCTACTCTTTCATATCTACGCACCCTCCTGTACTCTCAGATCCTCTTCTGCCATCCAACGACTCCCTTTCAAATCCCATCTGGAAACACATCTTTTCAAGCTGATATATTCGATCTGATTTGATGGTTACACATATTGATACTTACACTTGTGATGACTTTATTCTTAATATTAATAATTCTGATATTTGTCTGGTCATTTTATTAACTTTTATTATATATTACAAAAATGTTTGATTTTATTATCTGTGGATACATTGCTGCTTGTTTTTCATCTATGTCTTGTAAGGTGTCCTTGAGTGCTCTGAAAGGCGCCTATAAATAAAATGCATTATTATTATTATTATAACTTTTAGCGCCACAAGCCAAGTGCCATCTAGTTTCATTATATTCAAGAGAAGGCAGACATCTGCAACACTCTGCGACTCACTCCAAAACAATCAAGACAGATAAATAGCACTATGGGTAAGAGGAGAAATATGTATTTTTGATTTTTAAGTGAACTGTCCCTTTAAGTATAGAAAATTAATTATCAAGAACAACAGGTTATAGGCAAGATTTGTCCTGCAACAGAGGTCATGTAAGGTGTGATGCTTCCATATCTAACACTTTAGTTAATGAGCGTGTAAGAGATGATATCTATATTACCTTCGTTCCATTTGGCCTTTCATAGATTAGAAAATTAGCAGCGTCTTTCATACAGGGTTAGATTCTCAGTTGATCCAAAGGATCTATAACACCATAGTACAATCTCAGACAAAATGTGAACACGGCAAGACCTTGACATTTCTCCACATCACATCCCTCTGCCTTCTCACATCTATCTAAGGCACAAGAAAAGCATGATTAGTCCTGTTGGATGATAGATGCACGCAGTGAGAAAGGTCAGCGGTTGTCGGTCCTTAATGCCTCAACCTTTAAATTGGGGGATGGGTGAAGAGAGATGAAATAAAAAAAATTGAGCAGTGAGAACGGGAGTGGGTGACGATGATTTATAAGAATCAATAATTACTCATTCTATGTCAAACACATGTGAAGCATGGTGGAGAAATGTAAACAGCGCAGCTCAGCTGGCAGAAAAACTCTGCTTTACATCCTCCCATCTGCTTATAAAAGAAACGATATGAATGTGAATGCAAAAAATCTGAAAGTCAGACATCAAGAGACGCAGATGAAAAGAGCTGATGTGATTGATTTTATTACCATCACATAATGTCACACCTCCTTTTCTGTGTGTAGAAAAGTTTTTTACATATATATATATATATATATATATATATATATTCAAGCTGTGTAAAAACAACATGTGAGTCCCTCAGAAAGTCCAGATGCATCAGACAGACTTCTTGATCTATCTGGTGTATTTCTGTCTTAGGAAGTCTAAATGTGCCAACGAAAATGTCACATTGATTCCTGTGCTTTTAAATTAATGCTTGTGTGATTTTCTCTCAGGTGAGAACAGGAAAGTGTGAAGACGTGAAAGGCCAGCGTGGCACTGGCTGTGAGCAGAATTAACAGCACAATTAAAATAGTCTCCATCACAACGGCCATTAGTCCTCCTCCATCTTGGAATATTATTCCTTGGGTGTTAATAAATAACACCTCATGTAAAATGCAGCGTGCAGCGAGGCTCTTAGTGAAATTCGAACAGTTTTATAAGTACAATGTCGGTGGTGATATACAGTATGCTGCAGTACACTGTGCATTTAGTGTAGCTGCTCTTTCTGCACAGTGACAAAGACGTGAGGTGATAAAACAGTGATGAAACGCAGAGCGTGTAAGACAACGTGATTAAAAAAGAGATCTAGAAACTTTTTCTATGAGCCGTTTTATCTTCAGATAATTTCCTTTCCAGTCACTTCACACAGCAGAGTTCTGGTTGCATTAGGTTAAAAAAAAAAAATCACTGTAAACATTTCATTTTCCACTTTACTGCCTTTATGAAGACAAACCTTTTGTACTGGGAGTGTTAGTGGCGCTGCACATCTATCTTTTAAAGATGTCAGTTTCACAAAAGGCCGTTGACGTGTTTTAAACTCCAATAGTAATGTCTTGGCACACTTTTTTGGCGGAGGACATTCGCCGAAATAATGGATAAATCACAGCAAGTCTAAAGGGCCCAGTGACCAGACAAAATCAAATATGCAATCAGCGCGAGCCTTTGATGCAATGGCTTTAGCTAATTACTTCATTAAGGGGAAGACATAACTTTTGCCCTGGGGTTGCCAATTAATGTGAACCCTGGAACCAAATGTGTTATGGGTGCTTTTCTTACGTAGCAACGATAAACTATAAATTGTGAGTCCAATTAATTTAGGATTGGTGTAATTAAGCTTTGGGAACTGAACGCTGCTGCACCTATTGCTCCTCGGGGAGTAGTGTCTGGACATTTCCACAGTAAATAATGCTCCCACTCTTCACTTTCCACCTTGAAAACGCTCTGAAGAACTCATTAAAACACGTCGCTCTCATCAACCACTTTTGGGATACGGGTGCCTTAATGTTGCCTTATGACCAGCTGGGGTCCAGCCTGTAGCATTTAAGGTTATTTCCACAGTATAACAGACGGCAGGTTGCGGGAGTCACCATCAGGGCATATTCACAGCTGCCATCCCAGGGGTGTTGTTGCTGTGCTGCGTAATTGGATATTTGTCTTAAAATCAGGCTGTCTGTTTTGGCTTCACAGCTGAACCTAACTGACACTGTGTTAGGTTTATATGTACAGATCCTGATCGCATTTATAGCCTCAAAGGGTTCCACAATGGCCTGTTATTATCCAATAAAAACTGCTCATGTAAAGGTGGCGATAACAGCTTTGCATATTTGTCCTATGTGAACAGTTGTTTACAGGGGAGCGGACTTCCTGTCTTTCTGGCAGCCAGAGAGAATGTGTTTCTCTCTGGCTGCTCGGATCGAACTCAGTTGACCCCTCCTGACATGGTTCAATTTTCTAAACACTTCTGGTCAGTCAATACCCTGATGCCCTATAAAAAGGTGACTAAAATGCAGTGTATGTTTAAAGGTTAAAGTCTCATATCAGTGGTCAGCCTACATCTTTAACGTCCTGCTTGAGACAGACAAGTAGCACTTTAAACTCCACTTCAACTAGTTAGACTTTGAGGGAAGGGACGGTGTTTACTCTTGATGCAATAAATAATTAATTCCCATTAATTTTTCTGCTTTCTTCTTTCCTTTGTGGCAAAGCGGGAACACACCAATAGCGTTATTGGTGAATACGCCTTAATTGCTGCTGGTCTCAGTGGGACGGCTAACTTGTTTCAATTTCAACACCACAGTTCTCTTTAGAGTTTTCTCTCTGCCAGTCCCGACAACACACTTTTTTTCCTCCTCTCATATTATGTCGTCTAAAGCGAGAACTAAAGTATCTTCTGACAAACAATCATCATTCCGAGAAAATGTAGAAAAATGGTTCTTTTGTTATTGGTTTGGCATTTTTTCAATGTTTCAGTTCATTTTCTTGACTGTAAACCGGGCAGTAACACATTATCCACCACAAACAAGACTGAGTGGTTTTCACCATGTAGTGCAGAACACTGTCTGCTACTCATTGTCCACGATTTTATTTGAGTGTCCAAATTGAGAGTGTGAAACTGTCTCTTCATAGTGTCCCTCAATATTCCAACAATGGAACAAAAGCAGTAGTGTCAACGGCATGCACAAAACTGTCTACTAAAAATCCCACAATGTAATGTGCTGCATTTTACAGGCGCAAAAACTGAATAAGCTTTTGATTATTTGTTTCAAGGGCAAGTTCAGTATTTTTCAACCTGGATCCTATTTTTCCATAACTCTGTTTTAAAGTGACTAATGGGAACAGCGATCTTGGAAATTGGTCCAGTATTGATTGAGAGCAGTGCAGCCAGCAGCAGCTAAACCGGCTGCGGTGAAAATGCATGCATGTGTGTACCATCAATTTACGTCCAATTAAAGTGCTTGTTTTTGCCACTGATGGGCTCAGATTGTCATTTTAAGTGTCTGACAATGCAATGGAAATATTTCCTACAGAGACAGACCTTCAGACTTTTTTTTTGTTAAACCATAAACAGCCCCAAACCCACCAGACTCCATTTAGATAAACAATAATTTTAGCATATTTTCAAACCTAACTCGTTGAATTAAGGGTTTATTTCAACCAAATCTGAGCTGGTGACTGTGGAAACGGTAGAAAGCTAAACAAGAGGGGTTGTTTTTTGAAGCTGTTTTGTTTCTGTCAATTTTGAATTAAGTTTGAATGGAGTCTGGGGTGTTGGGCTATGGTGATTTCAGAGCTGTTTCTTGTTACACAAAAACAATCACAACTTTAAGAAAATGTCTACTCTGTAGGGGTACTTTCTATAATGCTGTCAGACACTTAAGCTCAGTACAGACCAAAGATTTGCGACGAGATGAAAACGTTTTAGAGCGTTGCAGAGAAAAGTTGCAGCGGTGCAAACTGGCCATCTGAGCTCGTCTGATGGTGTCACCTGCAACTCCGCTGGTAGAACATAAAGTTCATCACCTGTTTCTACAGCCAGTGAGCTTGTAGTGTAGTCCGCTGGTCAAGTCAAAATGACCGCAGACAGTCGCTTGCTGCGACAGGTGCTCCGTCCCCACTGAGCCCTCTGTTTCCATCCTCACCGTGTGCTGGTGTCGGACTGTAGGTCGCTGCTGCTGCTGCTGCTGGCTGTATGTGCTTATGCCCCCCCCACACAAACATTCTCATTGACTGGTTAATTGATCCTGGTTATTTATATTATTGTGGCGTATTTACTTTGAATCCAGTCCATCTGATGCTTGTTTGTTTCTGTTTTTCGCTGTGTCATCACTACTACAAATGCAGCTGTAGCCAGTATCTTACTATCACTATATTTTAAGAAGCTACAAATTATATTCAGCCACAAAATAAGCCTGAAAAGCTGGAAATCAGAAGTACAGAGAGTTGTTGCATAGAGATGATACACAGTCTCATCTAGTTGCATTGGTGTGAACCAGCAGGTTTTCAGAACATAGTTTGAGTTGTTGACATACAGTGATAGTGCAAACATGCCTTGAGTGTTTACATTGCCGCCCCACTTCAAAACGAAATCATGGGAAAACAGGGTTCAGGTTAATAAAAATACTGAACATACCTTTCGAGAGGGATACACTCCAAATTTTGGATGATACCTAGCTCTTGCTCCCATGGTCTGAATGCATGCATGGATGCCCTTTGGACATAATGAACATAATGTAATGATTCAATTAATGTCTGAAATATAACAGTACAGTAAACTGAGTGTCTCTTACATTGGGAGTGCGGGAGCTTGACTGAGTAAACGAGGTAGTGACCTCAGACACAGCAGCACACGTGATTACACTCCATTCAAGCACTAAACTTAAACCTTGGCTGACAATGCTTGACCCTAACACCACACTCTCATCCCCACCACAAATTACTGCTACATTGTTAAGCACATTTAAAATGCAGTCACTTAAAAATGTACAAGCAACACAGAGGCCTGGCATTGTAACACTTGGAAGTACAGAGCAACCAGGCAGATAATCATATCATTTCACTGGTTCAGTGAATGGATTGGGAACAACAACATATGTCTTTTTTTTTCCTGCCAAGTTAAGGTTGAGCAGTCGAGTAAGGTTTAGATGTGTGATCGGAGAAAAACACCTAAGTGTAGCACACACGCATAAAAAGACATAGCAACAACTAACATTTTTAAACTCAGATGTGTTGCTGTGTGCTGAATTACTCATCAGAGCTGCGAGTAAATCTTCTGCCAAAAACCTTTGCCACCCAGATGAGCCAGAGGTTTGAGGTAATTGGCTGGAAATGGTAAAGCAAAGAATTTCTGGATTATTTGCCATGGTAACAGTTGTCTCGTCTCTTCAGCCAACACTGTTGTGCAACTTTAGTCTCCACAGGTTTCCTCTTTATTGCTGCCCCTCTTGCCAGAATTAATTCACTGGAGCAAGAACTGAATTCTAAACTGAATGAAGTGTGTTGATATGAATTTATATGCTGCGGGCAAAGCTGTGAAGTTGTGCTTTAAGAGCATTTGGGCAGCACTTCATTTGACAGCACAGTAATTACAAAGAACGTACTACTTAATGAACAGTCAATGGCCGTATAAAAGACAATGGCGATCGCAGCAGGGAATTATGTAATTACAACAGCCAGATGATTATTACCAATTTTTACAAAAAGTGAATGACCTGTTTTTGATGCACAGTAATATGTAGAGCAATTACAAATAAACAAGTAGCACGTGTAATTAGTGTCTATGTGATTACCACTCCACAAAAGTAATTATCTAATGAAATGTTAGAGTACAAGTAATAATCAGTAATAGTTAAGGGGATAAGTTGGTATCTATTAGAGACAGTAATATGAAGCATATTAATCGGACTATAAAACTACCGCAGCACAACAGAGTATGGGTTAAGTCAGGTTAAGTGAAACTGTAGTAAATACACGTATTGTTATGAATGTATTTTTTGGGGACCCCACAGTGACAATGTCAGAGAGCTGAGGTTCTCAAGAGTCCACACTGAGAGGGAGATCGTTATACGAGATCAGCAGGAGGCATGAGCCGAGGGGGGGGCGGTGCAAAGTGCCAAATCATCCTCCATTTGAGGCAGAGCCACATCCTCCCCTTCATTTTCTCCTCTCCCCACCCCACCAAAAGTAAAGCTCCCCTCTGGAGAGAGAACGGATGGCTCCTTCTGCTCCATTAATCTAATGACAATGCCCCGTGACTAAGACCAGCTTAGCAGGCATTGCTCATCCCCATTGGCTCCTCTTTCACTTAGCATGCCATCTATGCATGAATGCAACAGGGGCAATGACAGCAAAGGAGGAGGAGAAAGAAAATAAAGAGAGACGGAGTCGCTGCAAACAATGGCCAGATTATATTGCACTGGTGTCCATGGTTACCGAAGGATGTCACATTCCAGTGCTGATAAAGGGTTTGATGGAGTGTATTTAGAAAGCTGTCAAAATAGTGTTGAGACAAGTTCTCAGATTTCCCAGAACTTGCATCTGTGATTGTCAGTGTACTGCGTCGACGCAGAGAGAGGAAAGGAATGTACCATTCCCCTCAACACATAATCCGTTACATGCATAAAATCAGACACAAAATAAATGAATTGATTAAATCTGAAAGGGCCACTTCACATAAATTGGTGATTTTTGTATTGTCTACAAAGCCAGTGAACATCTAGAAGCCATGCCGGCGATGTAAACCCAAAGAAAACTGTGATAGATCTCAATAGGTTGGTCACAATCTCGCTTTATCATTTACGCAAAACACCCTAGCTCTTCATCATCTAGCAATTAAAGCCTCTCCAGCCCAAAACGTGTCTTTGCTGCTGCTATAACCAGCAACATGAACAAGTATGTGCTGAAGTTGTCAGAGCAACAGCTCATGTGCCCTCTTTGGCTGTGCTGCCCCTGTGGAAGAAAAAAATAATGTTTTATTTTTGCTTTTGTGAAAGAGAAATACCAGTGAACCATAATCATTAAAGTTAGACCAAATTGTGAGAAAATAAACAAACAGAAAAAAGCCAGTGGAACAGAAGGTGAAACAAAGCGATGCCCTCCGACCCCTGTCATGTGATGTGGAAATGAGTAACAACAAATGTTATGAGCACTGAGATGCCCAGTGAATAAAAGTCTCCAGATATGCCTCCAAACAATGTGCAGCTTGTTAGGTTTGCATCATGTTGGGCAATGTAGCCTTATATTGTGCTATAACAATCATATTGTAGCTATCTATAGCTATCTGGCTAACATATAGTGTTAGTGCATAGTGTTGTGAATGAGTTTCATCTATAACATGATGTTTAAGACAGTGCTATTCTGTCGGGGGCAGACCCCAAAAGCTCCAGTTCAGAGCACTGGAGAGACTGGTGATCAAGTAAGATACCACCAATGAACCTCAGCATAAGTTCAATCAGGAAGACTTTCTTTGTGCTCATCCATTCACAATTCTCTCCCTCCTATTCCCACTGCTTCCCCTAATCAGCTGACTGTGGGTGTTCACTCTTCTAGTTATCCAATCAAACTTTGCTCTCTCCTCTGCTGCTGTCAGCTGACCCTTTAGGCAGAACTGTTGCGCCCTCCTCCACCCCTTTCACCTCCAGAGTCCAGGACAAACTCAAGAAAGGCTCATTCCTCTACTCATCCAGATCATCAGCACTCTTCTGCACATCTTCTTCACACCTCTGCCACCACCAGCGTCTAGATCCCAGGGGGGTTCGCTATTCGACTATGGATTCATCACCCTTCTTTAATTATACTATCTTGATAGTGTCTAATTGCCAAAGACTTTTCACATTTTCGTCTCTTTTGATTGAAATAGCTCTAGTAAAATATGAAAATATATTAATGATGTCCTATATTGAAGGAGAGTAATTATACGCGCATTATGAAAATGCAAGGCTATCAACAAACAGCGTGAATTAAGAAAAAGCAACGCCTACACACTCACTTAATGCCACAGAAGTTTAACAAAAAATTATCAGGTCACTTTGTTTGAAACACTCTAAAGTAAAGTAAGCACAGTATTGGCATCATTTGGTTGATCTTTAAAGAATTATTCAGCTTAACGTAGACAGATGGCATAAATACAGTAAAAAAGGTGCACTTTCAAAGTAACCAGGTTTACTTTGGACTTTGGCACTCTGATAACTCCACTGAAACATGATGACATTTTATTTCTGTAGTTAATGCACACTAACAATGTGTAGCTTTTTTTTATCTTCCAAATTTAAAAGGATATACAGATTTAAAATTGACTTGCTGTTTACACCATTCAGATCACAGTCACGACCCTGACTGTAATCACTCTGTATCTCAGAGAAAATGAATGGGACAAAATGTGCATTATTACCACTTTTCTTGTAGAACAAATGCATAAAACTACAATCTTGTTTTGCAGCAGTGCTATAACATTCAATGTTACAGTCTAGACAGAAGAAAAAATCACTAGTTATACAAGATGCACTTGTGACATCGCTGTGGCGCTGCCTCAAGTTGAATTCGGACTTTGGACGGCTATGATGCACTTTTAGTTCAGCCCTGTGGAGTAGGTAGTAGAAACATCCCCTTCCATCTGCTCTGTGGTGTATGTGTTGCTTGCTGATGTCCACAGGAGCTCAGGCTCTGTTTGTTAGCCCGGCATCTCATAGGAGAGATGTCTGCTTCAGCCTAACCTCGGGGAAATAGCGACCAGAAGTTGGCTGTCAAATAGCAGAGCTGCTGGCCCAGAATAGCACGAGGTCAGTGTGAAAAAATAGGCCTCCCACACAACAAGAGCAGACACGGCTTCTTAACTAAATGTGTGACATTCTGAGTCAAGCTAACTGCCAAATTTTCGTCCCCACATTAAGAGTTGGTGTAGCAGATCTGTTTGGGTGTGACTTTGCCACATAAACCCGCGGCACTGACTGAAGTTATCAATGACAGTATGTGGTTCTCTCACCCCTGGGGTCAAGGCAATTAAACTTTATTTGTATAACCCTAAATTATAGGTTGAAATATTTGACATCCAGAGCATTAGCATAGCAGCAAACCACCATTGTCTGTGTAAAATGTAGTGGAGTAATGGGAGCAGAGAGTGAAGTCACGCTACCTCTATGTGTGTCATATTTCAAGCTTCTTGTTTTGTTGTTGTGGTAGCTGGTCTGGCCACATGTGCATGTTAATGCATGTGAGTCCTCGTGTGTGTATCATTTTACTGTCACTGGCATTGCAAAAGCAAAAGACGCTATTAGCTCAATCAGCACTGTTGCCGTTGTTAGCGCCGTTAGCTGTTAGCCGTCTTAGCTCAGCCACCTCCATGTTGAGCACCATGTGCAGGCAATCCTAGCTCAGCCTCTGAGTCACACCAATGCTCTCATATGCAGTTCAGTACAGTCCAGCTGATGTGCCGTTCCTTTAATGTTACAAAAGCCTCATGAGGCTTACATTATGAAACATGTAATGGGAATGACACTCTGGAACCTTCTGTGAGAAATGATCAAAAAAGAAAATGTGTAAAGCTGATCTAAGACACCCTCCCCCCTCTTTATGATCAATATGAATAAAATAGACTGTGCGAGAGGAGGTAGACTACCACTCTTCAGCTTGTCATTTTTTTTAAATTAAAAGTTGGAGCTTCCTTGTGTCCTCAGGGTTTTAGGATGCTATGTCTGGTTACTATCTAGCAAAGCAAAAAAAAGGTCCTGAAAATAAAACAATACAACAAAAAAGATGAACAGAATCAAAGGTAAGAGGATAAAATGATGCTGTATACCAGGGGTGTTGATCTCATTTAAGTTCATGGGCCACATTCAGCCCAATTTAAGTACCATCACCTTTTTTGTATGTAAAGAATTACAAATACATTCTGTAGACATCCATCCTCTCACAAAACAGATGAACAGCCTGAGATGTCTTACGAAAAATAAGTGCGATTTCAACAGTACGTCTCAGTATTTCCACATTCAGTCAGTCTGCGTCTCACTGTCATTACATGTGCATTTATCCAAACATTTCCTGATACAGATACTTTTGAACTGAAGCTGCTGGCTGACAATATTTTGCACAATGTTCAATATCTTTCAACATGGTCACAGTAAGTATTTATTGTTATATCAGAGAGCTGTATTCTGGTCACGGTGAAAAAGCCTCTGAAGCAGAATTTTAAAGGAGGCAACACATTGTTTAACTTGCTACTGAAACCTGGCACCTCTCAGTCTAGTCATCTAGTGGGCCGGATTGGACCCTTTGGTGGGCTGGTTCTGGCCCACGCGCCACATGTTTGACACCTTTGCTGTAAACTGTATCAGTATGCATCTGCATTCACATGTATTTGAGGGCCTTAACTGAACCTTTTACACATCTAAATTTTCTTTTTGTCCTTCCTCACCTCAAAGCTGTCCAGTAATTAAAGACTTTAAAATTGCAGTTCTAACGAAAAAATCAATCAATATAAATGTCTTTTTTGGGATAAAGTTAATATTATGAAAGTAAAGCAAAGTTGTCATCCTCAAAGAAGCTTTGACCATAAAAGCAGGGTTAATTCTGAAACAAAATGTGGTCCCAAATAATCCCAGGATCCCAATGAAGGGTGTGAAACACCCCTGGATCACTTAGAACACCTTCTTGCTTATTCCAGCATTGTTTTGGGGTAAAAATGTTCGCACCTCGATGACTCAGTCTTGATTGAGTGTTCTTCTGCTTTATTACCCAGGGGGATGTTTGTTGCCATGGTGACTGAGAAAGCAGGGGCTGACACAGTATTTCATTACTGACCGAACAAAGAGCAAAATGAAACATAATTTGCCATTCTGAAAGACAGACAAGCGAGGATTAAAAGTTTTTACCTTGCCGTGTCATTTGCCTGTTATTGCAGGTACAGTAATAATGAGCTGAAAAAGCCGTTACAATCTAAGTTGCTTTGCTTCTTCTTTTTTTTAAACNCTTGCTGTACATGCTGCCATTAGGGTTGATTTTTAAGAAACACAACATACCTTTTCACTGTTTTGCAGATGATGTACAGATCTATCTGCCCCTTAAACGTCAGCAACTGTTGATTTTACCAGATGCAGGCACATTTACAGATGCATCAAAATGTGGAATATGTGCATCATGAGGTGAACGTCCATGAGGAAGTAGAACCAGTATAATTTTACATTACAAAATGCACCCACTAGCTACCTCACTTCATTTCTAATATTTGAATTTACGGGTTAATCTGTACGTGCACATTTTGTGCATTTTAAAGCTTTACATTCAGTTACACTGATTTCTGCCTGCACTCCATCTTACCTGACAACAGGCTAAATACATATATAACACATATTGTGGCTATACTTCTGGCTCCATTTTAACCTGTACAATAAAAAATAAGATGATCTTGAACTTGCAAATATTTTCTTGCTGCTCCAACATTGAGAGGTGAATGCCTGTATCCAACTAGCACTCTCCACCATAAAAAAGTGTCTTTACAGAAATACAGGCAGTGGTGACTTTTTGTTGTGCAAGCAAGGTTTTCACCTTGGGTTTTATAATGGCGAATGACTATTATTATGTTTTTGCTAACATCCATCCAGCCCACTGAAATCCAAACAGCATACACTTATTTGTATGCATCCTTAGATACATGAGAAGAAAACAGGTACAATTAGAAAACATATTCATAATGATATGATGATTGACGATGGTGGAAATCTTTCACGTACACATGAGTCAAACATATACTGGCGAAAAGAAGAATACACACAAGCAGTGCTAATATATTACAGTAATATATTACGTTTTAGCAGTGACAAAGTAATATCCTCCTGAGTACTGAACTTTTGTTTGGTATGCATTTTTAATTATTCCTTGCTATTTGGGGTCAGAAGGACCCAATAAGTTTAAAAAAAAACAACAACACTGTGAACGATAATTTAGTCCCGATGTCCTCAAACGACACAGCAATAAATTCTCAATGTCTTCAAACGAGTACTTCCCAATTAACAGCAACTCTGCTTGTTGCTGTTGCTAAAATTGGTCAAATTTGTTGCCATATTAAACTACGAACATTATTAATTAGGCATGTAACGATATGTCGAATTTTGCGGTGTCGCGATAAAATAAATTCTCGATACCGTCGTGGGAATGCCACGGTAGTTATATAGCTGCGTTCTCCTACAGAGCCGGTAATATGACTGTGCGACTACATTCCCCATAATCCTTTGCATGCAACTGCGCGCGCAGGTGAGAGCAGACTCGTGCAGCTCAGCCTCTCAGCCTCCGACTCTGACCCGTGCGTGACCGGAGGAAACAGCGAATAAAAGTAAGGAGATTGATTGTTCTTCTCTGTGGATTTTCTCCGCGACCGTTCGTCATAGCGAGAAGCCACACATATCACGTGAAACAGCGGAATCGTGGCTTTCCGACAAGACCAAGCACTTGTCGGTAGTCCAATGTTTTCACAGCGAAAAAAAATGATAAAGTTACACTAAAATAATGTATAACAAAGCTTTCATACAGCTTTGCACACACATTACTTTTGGATGGATTACTCGCGAATGCAGGGTCGCACAGAAATGCCACGCATATCACATGAAAGCGCAGGACCAGAGCTTTCCTCTCCTCATCTCCTGTTCTGAGAAAGTGTTAGGGTCTCCTTGATGTCAAGATTGTCAACCTGGCGTGAACAAACAGTGAATGTGTGTTTTTGAGTTTTTCTATGACTTCCAGGGAAATGGCTGGGCTTTATCTATTTTGGTTTTCTTTTACACACATCTCTGCCCACCTCTCTGTCTGTCTCTCTCTCTCTCTCTCTCTCTCTCTCTCTGTGTGTCTCTCTCTCTGTGTCTCTCTGTGTATCTGTGAGTGAGGGATTGTGTGTTATTGAGTTTACATTATTTCTGATTTGTTAATTTTGTTGTTGTTGCAGGGTCTGATTGTTCTAAGTTCTGTATATTTGATGAATATTATGACTACTCTATGCTCATAATTTGATGTCATTCAGATGACGTTCTAGTAACAGTACTACACTACTTTTGTTCAGAGTAGGTTAAAAAATACTGAATGTTTCCATTTTCATATTCTGTCACTATAGTTTTAATTGACATGACTTTGTTTTGGCACTTTAATGTCTGCCTGCCTAGCAGTAATAGGGGGGGAAATGAAAGCACATGTTCAACTGTGTGTTGATTTGTTTATGATACGCTTCCAAGTTAAAAATAACATGCTGTACAGTGTACATGCACTATTTTTGAATAAAATAGCTATTTTTAACAATAAATTTTCTCTTTTTTTCCCTTTGTATAAATATCGTGATATATATCATATTGTGGACTCTTTATCGTGATAATATCGTATCGTGAGTTTCTGGTGTCGTTACATCCCTATTATTAATCATAACTAAACAAGTTTCAATCATAAAATGTGATCAGGTTTTGGACCTTGTCCACTTTTGTTTCGGGATCGGGTGCAGACTGACTTGGCAGAGATGGCTGCCATCTTGTTCTTACATGGATTAGTGTATTGTGCTCTCACTACCACTAGATGACACAAAAAAAGTGTCCACGAACAAGGACAACAGGTCTAAGTTAAGTAGAATGAAGTATAAGGTCAAGTAAACCCAAAATGCTAAGTCCTCATATAAGGACAAAGGGTCTCAGGAGGATATAGCTTGTTACCAGCAGGATGTGGGGCAAAATCCTAAAGCTGCTTGAAAGCAGTGGGGATAAAGAGCTGGCCTACTGATTTGTTTTTTCCTCATCCCAGTGATGGGCACATCTGGGTGATGCTCTCAAATGTGCATTAGTATATTGGATGTTTTTTCCATTCACATCCTCTACAATAGCAGAGCAGTGCTGGCACACCGTCCTGCTCTGCATAACTCTCTCTCAGGTGAGGCTGTAGCTGACCAGCACACCAGGAACCGACAGCTGTATCTTCTAGCTCCGGTGTATTAATTTGCGCTTGCCATAGTAACTGTCTCACATGCCATTCCATTTGTTGTGCTAACCTCAGCATTTGTCCTCTGCATGACCCTCCTTGTGTCAAGGGTCATTTGTTTGTTTTGGTCTAGGCCAATGGTTCACAGGCCAATTCTGAATGGACCGCAAGTGGCTTGCAAACATTTGTAAAAAAAAAAAAAAAAAAAAAAAAAAAAAAACACACATCATTTTTAAGTACAGAAATTTTCCACCACAGGGCTTTTCTCATGAAGTGCCATTTTCTGCTGTAGAATGAGTGACTAACCAACAGCTACTTGACAGAGTAGCTCAACAACTTGGCCAAACACACGTATGACACTGAATGTATTAAACTGTGGGACCACAAACTAATGACTAAGGAGAAATATACATCCTGTGGCTGGAGGAGTTGGGAACCACTGGTCTAGGCAATTTCATGGGTGTATTTCGTCACCTTATTATTAATATAAGCACAGGGTTTCAATATAAAGTGGTAACCACTGTGTGTGGATGCATGAATGGGGCCACACCTGCACACCACTGGATTTGAAATGACCTGTAATAAACTGGAGCCTCTGTGCTTTGATGACCTGCTATGAAACATGAGCCGCATCCATTTATAATGCAGTCGCTCTTCTGAGGTCACCTTGGTGGAAGTAACACAACAGTAGTATTGTAAGTAACGCAGAGAATAATACTGTAAAGTAACTTAGTAATATGTGGTGTATTACATTTTGAGAGTAACGTGCCCAACACTGCACACAAGTGAATCCATTCGCATACAAGTGCATGATTTCACTGGTGTGTATGCGAGCAGTCGTGCAGTTGTGTATGCGAGAGAGAATCTAAGTCTGAGTAGCCTTAAAGCTTGGCAGAATACACAGTAGCCCGCGGCCAACATCACATCTGTGTGAAGCAGCTGTATGACACCCAGATGTACGCACTCACATGTCACCAAGTTACTCTTAATTTCCAAGTCGAATAGCTCTGTACAACATGTGAAACGACCCCCCCTGTGGCTGCCTGTGATGCAATGAGATCAGACCAATGAATGCATATGGATCAAATGAACCCCAAATAACACACATTACACTCGCAACACACACTATATCACATCATACTATATGCACTCATTAATGCATATTAGAGCGCTCGCACACAAAAAAAGGACAGTTTGTACTAACAATATTAGATAGTCCAATAAACTGTGTTTACTGCATGCATCCCGGGAAGCAGCGAGCTAATGTGGCTAACTCTGGGTGGTGTGGTCTGATGATCAGAGCAGCTAGCAGGAGGGTGATACATGCTTGTGTGCCTCTGTGCGCTTACATGCATTTGCATACTCGATGAATCAGATCAAAGATAGTGTGATGAGCGTGCCTGCCTCATGACTATGCACAAGGCAATGTTCTGCTTGCATTACGAGTCCGTTTAGGCCTGGGCTGCACTGCCGTGTTTTCCCTCCGAGTTGCACCTTATCCAGGATATTCTCTTCACCTGTAACCTTTGCTAAACAAACCACAACTTATCTTGCTTAAAGTCTTGAGAGAAACTGGGAAATGGAGAGGCGAAAATAAATAGACAAAGCACAAAAAGTGCTGAGAAGAGAGATAAGGCTACGTTGGGTCAGAGAAGAGAGGAAATGAAATTAGGTATATGTCCTGTTTGTGCTTGGCTGGATTTATGTTCCTGGTTTATTTATTTAGTTTGAGTAAAAAAGCAGCAGCAGTAGCGGACATGTGGATATGCTAAGAGCCGTGGTCATGAATTTCCCAGGCAAAAATAGGATATGACTGAACATGGACCCCAAAGCAGGTTAATATATGAATGAAGGCACAATGTCTGGGGACAAATTGCAGGTGGGATGTCAACTGCAAAACTAGGACAAATGTGACAGGCAAGAAGGTGTCTGTTTATAGATGATATTGGATGTATAATGTAGTCACAGCGTCTGTATTTATGTGCAATCATTTTGAATGTATATGACACAGGCTGCTTTATAGCTGAGTAGCTTTAAGAAGACTCGCTGTTACGTGAACCTCTTGTACTTTGAATATTTCATCATAAGGATGAGGAGAGAACTTTTTTACCTTAATGACCCCCCTTCCTGCCTGCTCCGTTTTTAAAAAAAATTGTAACACCATCTTAATCATCTAAAAAGGAAGATCCCAATTATCTATAGTGCTCCTCGCTTGAGCAATGCCTCTCTGTTGGTGCCAAAATTCCCTTCCTCTCCAAACCTGTCACTCCACATTTGACAAGGAACAAATCCCTCTCTGCCCATCTACTCTATTGTCTCATGATTATTGAACAAATGCCAATGTGTGTTACTTGATATCTTCAAATTGCTATGGTGATTAGGGAGGGAATTGGGAAAGCGCTTTTCAATCCTAACTTGAACTCTGGGACACATTGGGTCTGATGCAGCACTCACAAATTTCCTCTTGTTTTTGTTCGTATTTGTGATTTGTTCTTATTTTGTTAGTACCCATTAATTCCTGGAATTCACTGATGTTTTCTTATGTTTTTGCTCTTCGGTAAGAGGAAATTTTAAAAGTGGTTAACGGCACTCTTAGAAAGACAAGAAAAAACATCTTGTTTTCACAGTCCACAAATCATTCAACACAAGGAAACACAACACCTAGAGGAGCAATTCATATACATTACACATATTACAAATAAAGCCATGAGCATTTTACATAACGTTGGATATAGGGAGCACACGAACACACTGTTTTTAAAGTAACATGCATTGAAATTTGGGGACTTAGTTAAATTTAAAACAGTACAAATAATGTACAGAACAAGAAATAAGCTACTTATGGGCAATATTCAAAAAATGTTTTGTGACAAGTAAGAGTAAGAGGAAAATTAAATCTAAAAACACACTGTGTTCGTACAACCTTGAAAAGTCTGTGTATTTCTGGGTGTGTGCTGGATGTATGGAATGGAGTTAAAGGGAAGCACAACTATAGCGTACTTTAAAAAGATGTACAGACACAGTGTATATAGGAGGTATGCAGATGAAGAGGGGTGATGCTGATGGGCTGGTTTATCTATTTATCTGGGCTTGGTTGAGATAGGGTTTGTATATGTAATATCTAAGGCTATTGTTTTTTTATCTGTATTAATGGTTGTAAATAAGGTTGGGATAGTTGTTGACAATCTCCTTATTAAATGAGACATGAATACTGAGAAGGGGGTAAGATTATGTAAGTGTATACTTCTTCCTGTGCTTTTTGAGCATGTCTGTTGATGTTTTGTTTGTTTTGCTTTTATTTTGCTCAAAATAAAGTCATTCATTCATTAAATCTGAAGAACATAAAAGAACACATGACATAATCAAATTTAGTTTCAGAATAATTATGGTTGGATTATTAAATTTGTGAGCTATAGAACCCAGCCAACATTTGTATGTGAGGCCCATATGGGTCGTAAATGGACAGAAAAATGGGCCCTGTGTGAGATTATCCACAGGGTCACCATTGGCCCTATGTCAATTGCCCACATGGGTGAGTTTACCCAAGTGGGCCCCAGATAAGAAGCCCATTTTGGGCCCATACCCACTTAATACCTAAGTACCCCTACCAAAAACTATGTTGGGCCCACTTGATTAAACCAAACCATGTGGGCAACTGACATTTGGAGCCATTATGGAACCCATGGACAATCCCATATAGGGCCCTTTTTAGACCATTTACTACCTACATTGGCCCCACATAGAAATGTTGGCTGGGAAATACTACTATACTTGGTCCATTGATCCCAATTACTGCTGATCAATGCTGGAATGTAACTAAGTGCATTTACTTAAGTATTGTACTTGAGTACAAATTTGAGGTACTTCTACTCTACTTGAATATTTTAATCTCATGCCACTTTCTACTTTTACTCCACCACACCTTAGAGGGAAATATTATACTTTTTACTCCAGTACAAATATTTAATAACCCTACTTACAAGTTACTTTACAAATTAAGTACATTTTATAAATTAAGTAGATTACTGTACAGCACTGTACTGTACATGAGTACAAACATGATGTACTTTTACATTACTTGAGTTTTCTAATCTCATGCCATTATGCTTCAGAGGGAAATATTTTACCTTTTACTCCTCTACAAATATGTGATAACTTTAGTTGCTAACAACTTTGCAAATTAACACTTTCATAAGTGCAGCTGAAATGATTACTGGATTAATTAGAAAATTAATTGGCAACTATTTTAACAATCTTTTAATCCATTTTTCATGCAAAAACATGTCATGGTTCCAGATTCTCAAATATGAGAAACTGCTGCTTTTCTTTTTAATTCTTCTAATTATTTTTGATTTTTTGATTTGTGAAATGTATTTAAAACGTTCTGCATTGAAAACCTTTTAATTTTAAAACTCAAATATATTTCCTGAGTGTCCTCACATACTTTTACTTTTAATATTCAAATACATTTTTCTGATTGTCCTTACATAATTTAACTTAAGTAACAATTTTAATGCAGGACTTTTACTCGTAACAGAATATGTTTTACAGTGAGGTATTTGTACTTTTACTAAAGGATCTAAATACGTCCTCCACCCCTGCTGCTGACACGGCATTTACAGCATCACAAATGTTTTGCCATTGCTGGGTGTTGATTTTCTTGTAACACCAGTACAGATGCTCTGGAAAATCACAATCTACCTTTGTTTAAATTTAACACTATGTTGATTTCACTGCTGCTGAAGTGTTCCTTCCTCTTACAACCTTTTTGGTGTCATCTCTCCAGTTCTTGGGCATGTGCCAGAGTCTTTGCACATGGCACAACACCTGCCCTTATAGAGTGTAAAGAGGGCGTTACCTGTGCTGATAGGTTACTCATGATCAAGTGGGATTTAACGTGAGCAGATTTGGAATGTAAGAACACGCATCAAGACTTAACTTCTCTTATTTTTTCCTCTTAACATAAATTTAAGAGAAAACACAGGAGAAATGTATGAGGATGTTGCTGCATGAGGCCCAGTGTGAGGTCACTTGACATGCAGAACACAGACTTCACCAGAGATTTCCGAGACTCATACATTCATATTTGTCTGATATAACTTTAATGCGATATTCTTTGTTTTTCTTGATTTCCTTCCATAGCAATTTTCTTTCCCTATTTCTTTCATTATACCACTGAATAAAGCGAGGCACAAGTTACAGTTGTTGCTCCTTTCACACTTATTAAGCGACACACTGCGAGGCAAATTTAGTTAACGTAGGGGCAGTCATGTTTCATAAGAAGCACATCATGGAGGTGTTGGTAATGATTATACTTCCACATATATTCTCTCGGAGGATCTAACCTGCAATATATTGTGCTTTACCTTTAATAAGCTATCTGGGGCAAAATCACAGGGTCCTGGTAGGTTTTTATTCTCTCACCTAATTAATCAGCTGTGGGTGGCGCCTGCCATTGCTAGCTTGCGTTATTCTGCATTTGTACTGTGGCAAAAAGCCGTGGCTCTAATTAGGAGAGATGATCTATTTTCCATAATGAGAATTGATGGCTTTTCTTCTGCACCACCAAACCTTCTTTCCAACTGAAGCCCCCATTCTCTCTTACTCCTCCACACAGACATAATTCAGAGGTGTGCAGAGAAAAGGACTAAATGAAGCACTATGTGATTAATGGACTTAATTTCCAGCAGATTTGACTTCACGGTGACAGCCCACTTCCCCTCGAAAGCTTTCTGATTATTAGATTTAAGCCTGTGTCAAAAAGTCAAACAGCTTACAGATGAATGTCTCACCCTGTCCCCTCCCGATCACCCACACAGTGTCTAACTGTCCCTCTCGCGAGCTTTTCATGAAATAAATGTATTGTTTTTGTCATTTTTAAGTGTCACGCACAGTATGGGGTTTTCCATAGATAGCATTTGTGTCACATAATGATGCCAAGAGAACCATAAAAGAACAAATAAGTGCAAACATTAGGAAAATAGTCCTCCGACTGTGACGCTACTTAGTTTAAAATCAGAGACAATTTGTAGAATATTCTGCAAAGCTGCTCCAGTGGAGGACAGATGCATTGTGCCTAAATTGCACCTTGTAAAACAGCGAACCCATATATACTATAATCTCGTCGCCTCCCATGGGTGTCACAGCCTCCTAATCTTTGAACACAAAGACAGCCCCTCTCTATGTGGCTTTGCAAGCCTGTGCTAATGCTGTGTAAACATTGCTGCTGCTGTTTGCCACTGATTTAGCACATGTTAATATTACATGAGACAGAGGGGGCCTTTGATGATGTAAGTGAACACTCAAACTAGGGCTTTCCACCTCAGGGAAGGGGAGAAGGGGCTGTGGAGCAGCTCCTTCGAGATTTCTTTCACTTCCGCATATGCAATCCTGCCTGGTAGGAGTTGAGCGGTACATTTTTCTGCAGTCGCATCACAGAGAAGAATTGTTCTAGTTTTAAATACCAGGACTGAGGCAAACAGTAATAATTAAATGTATACAGTGAAACATACAGGGGCTGGCAAATGGTATCTTAAGATTTTTTGTTAAAAATCCGGCAGCCATTGATGTGTTTGGTTGCTTTTTTTAAGGCATAATTAATAAAACGGCAGAGCGGCTACAGTAGCTTGTACTTAAAAATCAAAGATATGTCCACAGAGACTGCACCCAGTCCCTTACATCAGTGTTTCTAAACAGGAATCGACAATTTTGCTCACTCCGATGCACCTGGATGATATCAAATCAATGCCTACACAGGGCAAGTTGGGTGTTTTGACAGGAGAAACTATTTCCAAGAGCTGAGAAAGTCTGGCAGCAGCTAACGTTGGCTTTTGGAATCAGAGGGAAGATGGTAAACAATTATAGCTGGAAGCGGTGATTCGACCACTGGGCTGTAGTGTAGGAAGTGTTCAGAATGCTGTGTTTTTAACCTTAACACTTTTTTCTTACATTATGCATGCTGATTTTTACACAAACACATTATTCATTTTAAGATACTGATAGTTGTTACGGGACACAGTTGCTGAGATTTTATTTTCCAGGGTTTAATCACCTTCTTAAACATCAACTTCAATGACTTCTGAGCATTTTCCAGGCCCAATTCCTTCACATCCGAGGAGCCAACAAGGCATAGTTTGAGATACAGATCCAGGTTAATTACTGCTACAACACTGAGGATTTTTCTAATGAGAACTAGCAGGCTTTACAGAAGCTCACAGGCAACAATTAAAAGAGACAGAGGCTTGTATGTGGGAGCACGTCTCAGTTGTGCTGTGCTACAGTGACGGCAGACTCAGAATCAAAAGAACTTCAATTTCTGTTCTTCCTCAAAATATATAATTTCAGGCACTTTCAATGACCTATTTCTCTTTATGTGTATTTTCAAAAACATTCAGCTTCTTGATAATTTGCCCCTCAAATTGACAAACTTTCAAGATTTCGAGGAGTTGTGGGAACACTGTCAGTCATGTGAAATCAGGATTGGCAAAATATACCTGAAATAAATAGTTTCCATTCTTTTTTTTTCTTTTTTTTTATAGCACAATATCACAAATCGCAATCTGCCTCAGAGGGCTTTGCAACATACGACACCCTCTGTCCTTGGACACTAAGAGCGGATGACGAAATACTCCCCCATTAAACCTTTATCTCAGAAAAAATCCCTCCTCAGATAAACCCCCAACTGAGGAGGGGCCCCTCTCGCTGGATGGACGGATGTGCGATAGATGTTGCCTGCACAATATAAGCCAACATAATAACATTTCAGTGTAGACAATCTGTTGATATGTTTCTGTGTTCAAACATCTTTTCTCTGTATATAATATTACTATTAACATGAAATCGCTACAAATTTCCAATTCATTAAAATAAATCACAACTGTCTATATACCATGTGTTCCAAAATAATAAGAAAGATTTAGACCTGGGGCAAGATACATAAAACTCTGTGTAGATTCATGACTAAAACTGTGTGTATGCACACATTATTTTCATTTATAAAAGGATGCATAAGAATGATTTTGTTTGATAAATCTCGATCATTGTGGGGCTGGGTGAATGCACCCCATTTCCTCACCAAGTTCACCAGAAATGGAAACGTAAAAACGACCTTAAACAAATATGTAAATATGTTTGCATATTGCTACTCATGCCTGCTTATTAGACCTGTCGATGAGAAATACAATACAGACAGTGCAATTACACCGACTGTGTTGCATCAGCAAGGTTCTCCAATAGTGCCAGAACAGCTAGTCATTATGCATGGCTGTGGATATCTGTAGCATCCGTACCAACGGACGTAAACTGCATTGCAATAAAACCTCAATCATAATTATCAAACGTTAGAAGGATGATCAATGATTCATTTATAGCGCTCATGTTGGATCCTACTTCACAAAGTGCTTCACAGGATAAAATTAAACACAGAAATAAAATAAAAATAATGATGAAATTCATCACTTATAAATGATCTTGAATTAACTGTAGAGATGCGCCTTTGATTAACATTTTACAGAGCGTTGTGCAGTCTGCAAATATAATAACACAATCAGTGGAATCGGCAAACAACCTAAAAACAACTGTCTCCAAACCCATATTAAATATCCTCCTTATCATTTCAACCACAGGTATCTCAGCTAGAACTGTGTGTATGCCTGTGGTTGAACACTGAGTGAGGTGCACACATTCTGCCTTTATAAATACTAGTTTGAAGAAAGGCGTAAGCATGGTTTTTGTGTGCATCCAGCCCCAGATGTACTCACAGCCATAGAGGGAATGTTTAGGCATAAAACGGCAAAGTCAACAAGCTCCTGTTTTCTTAAGTAAAATGAATGTTGCAGATTCTGAAACTGGGTTTAAAAAACCTTAACAATATGGGACCTTAAGTGGTATGCTATACATGGAAGTATTTGCCCTTAAATTCCCCTTGAGTTTCCCTCATAACTCACAAATTGAAAGTTGTTTTAAGCCGTGTGCAGCAATCTAAGCAACAGCACAGTCTTGGCTGTGACTTGCAGGATGCAGTGATCTCTATTTTCTTCTCCTCTGTTGCACCGGTGTGCTGGAACCAATTCCCCTGGTCTATCAGAAGCCTATGGCCAGTTTGTGTCTTCTGGGAGACGTCCTTCATTATTGCTGCACCAACCTCTGATAATCCCACACCTCCCACAGCCACCACTGGACAGCTCAGTGATGATGAAGCCCAGAAAACTGACTCCTTTGTTTGTGGCTCTTCACTCTCTAAGGTCTCTCTTTTCCTCCATCTTTCTCTGACTTCAACCATACACCACAACCACGCGTGTCAGCTTGCCAGCTGGCATCGTGTTACTCTAAATTTTAAATTTTTTCTATGCAAGTGCACACAAAAGTACAAAAAGATGTGTGAGTATGCAAACTAGCGGATGCGTGCTCTCTAACACACACACTCACAGCACAATGTCATCAATAGAGCCCTATAAGGACGAGCGGGCACGAGAATGAGAAGATCAGTTTCAGGAGAGAGAACAGACTCTTGATGAGCCATTAACCTGCTGTCGGTGAGGTAAAATGGCTGTGGAACGTGGTTTAATTTACCCTTTTATAAAGAGGTCGTTGAATTGATGAGCCACAGGAAAAGAGTTACACCCCTGGTTTGGTGAATTAGCAATGCTGACGGTGAACAGGTTGAGTGAGGAACTGGAAGAGTAGTCAATATCCCCAATCAATCTAAGCTTTCAGAGAATCACCGCTACACTCGTGGTCAAATCTATAGGACTAATAATATGGATTTGGGCAGGCCTCTTGTGGAGGAATGCTCCAATTTGAAAAGGAAATCATTTGGAATTTCTTCTGAAGCACTCTTATTTGTTTTTTTCAAGCAAAAGTTATTGGAAATGAAGATGTTATTTGACACAGTGGGCTAAATGATTTCCATTTTTGGAGAATGTTTTATTTTGTTGGCCAGAGCTTTCATTTATCTATCTTTGGGCTGGGCCTTCTCAGCATTGAGTTTAAGATCTCTCTTTAGAAATATCCATCAGTGGGTACAAAGAGTCAATTTTCACTTTGAAATAAGCTGCCAGAGATTTCTATGTGCTCTCCTCGCCGTCCATTACAGTAGCTCTATGGATGATAAATTTTAATAGACAAAAGATGGCTAGCGAAGGTCTCTCCATCAATGAAAAAGAGAGAAGAGAGAATTGAAAATTATGGCCTGTTCTGTGGGTACATGGTATTGCAGGTTGTCTGCTGATCCATTTCATGTGAATAGACCTTTATCCGTGCCCATTCTGGCTCATAAAATTGAAATTAGACATGGGTGTTCAGGTAAGTAGGCAGATTTTTTTAAATTGTCCTGATCATTTTATAGGTGGGGTGCAATTATGAGTCTTGCATTTGCAAATGACACACTACTAAATACTGAATTGGTGACCCACAAGCCTGCCTCATACACTTACTGCTGCTATCTTTGTGAGTATGTTATCAAATGTTCAGTCCCGCCAAGAAGAAAATGTTGGCATTGTACATTTCTGCAAACAATGGATAATTTACATTTGAACATGACGTAGTCTATAAACTGACTGTGTCATCAGGAGATGGAGGGGATAGTGGATGCTGTGTCACCTAGGTGAGACACCTGCCAAGCTGCTGACTAATGTTTGAGTCAAACAAACAACATAACCAGCTGATTTTTAGCAAGTCATCACTGTGTTTCCAGTGGCTTTTTGGCCACCAAATGTGGGTACTTTGTAGTGACCCATTGCTGTGTTTGCTGTGGGAACAGTTCCAAAAAAAAAGCATTTTTTTCTCCACCAAAAAGTCATTATGTTTTCTGTCAGGATTGTGTCAGCAACAACAGCAAAGCGAAAACATGATCTTTTCCAAATAATAACCAAATTATTTTTGTGTCTGAACCTAACCACACGTTAACCCCAGTGTTGTTAAAATGTAGTTTCACCATATCCGCTGCATATCAATGTACAATGCAGACATTTATTCTGGCTATTGGGACGGAAACTGTACATATAAGCAGCTTGTTTATCCTTTTGAAACCTGCTGCGTTCAGACGTCCTTCAAAAGTATTTAACTCCTGAGCAAGTTGGTTTGATTTCTTTCAAGAAAGAAATGTTCTGCAAACTGCAAGAAGTAAGTAGATTTGTAAATTATTTTTTAAAAAGCTGGAAAAAAAATGTGCACAAAACTGTATTTAGAAATATCATAAATATATATTTAAGATTATGTTATAAATTTGCCATTATTTTTAAGTACTTTTTGAGGTCATTGCCTTGTTTGATTTTGTTTTTTAATTTTTTTTTGCTATTTTTGAAATCATTTTTTGGCTTTTTTTTTCTAGATTTCTTGCTATTTTTGGGGGCAATTTCTTCCTCAGTTTCTCCTCACCTTCTTCCCATGTTTTTGAAAGAAATGAAGCCACTTTGCCCAGGTTTCAAAGGTTTAAAGCATGTAGGAGTTTAAACATTTAGGACCTTAACATTTCTGACTTTGGCAAAACCTAATGTCAGTGACAAAAAATAAAGTACCAAACAGCTTTGCATGTCCTCATCCACTAAGAGGCAAAGCATCTGGGCACTACTCCGTTCTAAGTACGCTGCCTCTTAACATCAGAGCTTCAGAAACCTTTTAGACAAATATCTCAATGTTCACACAGTAAGGTGGAATATGATATCACTAAGGGGTTGAGAGTATCTGTATGTTCACTGGATGCTTATGTGAGAAGGTTAGAGTGCTCTAATGCGTTCTATGTTCTTAACTGAGAATAAATAAAGACAGACATTAATTGAGGCTTCATAGCGTGCAAGAACAGATCAGAACAGAAGGTTTTGGCATGATGGGTAATAACTCCTGTGACAGCCTGCTTCACATTCCCATCTGAAAGTTCGCATTTCCTGCTCCCCCGCTATGCTGCAAGAACTGAAAATAGGAAGTGATCTATATGAGGAAGGGCACACACCCAGGGCTTATCATCATTATTACTTTTGATATATCAAGATTAGATGAGATCAATTATGAAGGAAACATACTGAATCGTTGAGCTCAGAGATAACGTATATGCCCTTTACAGAATCAATAGCAAACCGAGGTTCATATTTGATTGGAGTATGAACAAGAAAACAAATAGTGCATATAATTGTGTCCAATGTGATGTTCTTTAAAGATGTGTGTTCAAACACACACCCACGTTTTCCATGCTATTCTAATCAGGCAAGAGCACAACTACAAAGTGGCTGCATTGCCTAGTTGCGAGGTATTGTTTGCAGCACTTTCCCCATTGATTAATCTATAATACAGGTCAAACACAATAGTGCAAGTTTAATATAATGTTCTGAATCGTTCGACAACATGGCATCAAGTTCAAGGTCAGCATCTAATCATTTCTTTACCAGATATTCAGAAATGATTTTGTCCTCCGAACGCATACTGAACATTAATCATCTCGTGACTAATGAGATAAAATCGGTTTTACGTACAGTCTCTACATTAGAGACGAAATGGGACGTGTCTGAATACATCCTGCACCTAGGAACGCTGTATTGTTCACATGCTGGAGAAATGAAGATGATACATGAATCAGAGGCAAAAAGGCATTATGGGACATCAAAAGTGATATGACTAAGCCCCCATGGGCACATGACATAATTAAGGATTTATGCTGGGCTATATATCATATTACCATAGGAAGTCTATGTTCACAGAAGCATGGTGCAATGTCAAGTCTTATTCCTCTGTTGCTTTCTCTTTTTGTCGCACTTAATCTCGTGTAATCCACTTAGTGTCATATCTGAATAACATGACAGGAATTCCTCCGCTCCTTGTCGAGTAACACCTTTACAGAAGCTTTCCCAGCTCTTAGCAGGGCTGCTGACGTTTTTGTCTCAAAGCTAAGCTTATCTCCACGGCAATTTGTTTGGGCAAGGTTTGGTAAAATGTGTCACACAAACATTGCCACCAATGCATGCATTCTGTTAGAGATAATGGGCCCTTGAGTTGACTCCCCTAAGCCTGCAGGGGACGGTCGGGGGCAGTCTTTTGTGAATACATTCTTGATGCCGGTGTAATTTCCATTTGTTTATCTCTCTTTTCCCCTTTTAGGGACAGTGGAGATGTAACACAGAGAATATAAATGTCAGCTTGAGGTTAAAAGATTGGTTGATTGCATCCTAGGGCACAACTGTAATTCTTCAGAAAAAGGGCTGATGACCAATTTGCCTCCGAGACACATTGACTGACTCACAGGGGAATTAACAAAGAAGCCAAGAGGAAAATAAAAGCCAAATGTCAGTGTATATAATTAGAATAACAGTTCCACAAATTATGCACGTACAGTATGCATGTTTTTTTTTTTTAAGATGAGGGGGTTTTTTTGTACTGAATTTTGCTGGTATAAAACTGCTGTTCGAATATCAATTGGTGACGGTTATCCAATATTTGAAGGGGCCACAATAAAACATACAGTGTCATCTTGCAACCCCCCGCAGAAGGACAATTCATGCTGCTATTTGTGGCTATATTGAATTTACATTACCTTTTAAGCTCACAAGCAGGAAGGCACTTAGTGTACACTGTAATGTAATACTGAAACCTCACAAGCAATGTGGGATACTAATGGTGTCAGGTACTGAGATCCTACTTAAGTGTAAGCGCCAATATATTCATGTAAATATTCTCCATTATAAGTAAAAGTTCTGCATTCAAGTCAAAGTACAGAAGTACTATCAACATTAGAATATTATACCGGTGCAACAATGTGTGTGTAATTTTTTGTAGCTGACTGAGGTGGAACAACTTTATCTAATCCAGTAGTTTCCAAACTACGAGTCTCTTCTAAAAGGTCATATGATAAATCTGGGGCATCATGAAACAATTATTGAGGTGGGAAATGAGGAAAAAGAAGGTTGTGCCACAAAAAAAAGTACATACATTTTTAGGCTTTTTCTGCTATGGAAATTTCGATAGCTTTACTTCTGTGAGCTCGGACACTTGAACATTAAAATCATGTGATAAAGGCTGCACAAGCCAGAAAGGTTAGGAACTACTGGTTTGAGAAACCACAAGCGTTTCCCATTGGTATTATTGTTTGTGCTGCTGTTGCCAGGGCAACTGGATCACTTTCTGTTTTCCTTAGAGCCTAGCAGCTACCACAGTTTACTTTCTTCGATTGTTCCACCCACCATCCACCATTAATGCTAACTTACAATGACACTCTATGGCACTGGGGACAGCTACCTATAGCTACCAAGGAGAAGAAAAGAGCTGTCCTTGTCCTGTTTTGGTTGCACAATGATTGACGTACTTCCTTTGTGGTTTAAATCGAGCCTTCATTTTCCTAGGAGATTGTACCTGATGGCAGATAGAACTACAAGATGAAAGCGAGGCTTATAGGAGACCACTTCAAGCGCTGTTGATGTTATTGCTCTACGTTGTTGAACAAAATATGTGCGGTATCACTTGCACTCAGTTTGTTTGAGTAGACTTCATCTCATGTCTTGAGTAAAGAGAACCTACATTTAACAGCTATGACACACTAAAACTTATTAGGCAAAGAATACCTAACGATTTTCAATATATTACACAAATAATTACTTAGAAAGAGTGATGATATCAACTCTTGGCCCCAGATGGCCAATGGATTCAAACCCAGAATTCTCCAGCTGAGAAGTGACAGTGCTAACCACTGTACCACCTTGCCACTTAGGGATTAAACTGATCATATCAGTTTGTTTAATTGACCAAGTGACCACTCTATGCTCAACTGATTAGTTTCCAAGAGAAGGATATGTTGTTTGAATGCAGCTCAACACGCTCCAGCAGTCCAGGGATGATTTTTTATGTTGCAGTTGTTACTGTTAAGAAATAGGTAAAGTAGACATAATTTACCCATTATCAATTATTTTACTTGCTGACTAATATACTTAATTAAATTAAAATGATATGCATGGGTTTTATTTACCCTTCAAAATCTTTTTTTACAGTGTAACGCAGCGTTGCTGAATAGGACACTGGAGAAAAATACCTGATTACAGATTGCTTAAGTAGGTGCTACCTTGCAGTGGGAATCTCCCATTGACTAGGACTTACTGGTTGTGACCTGTAGCAGTATTGATCAGATTACCGTACATCAAGGTTTCATCACGTTAAGGCCACCCTTAATACACTGCTGTCAGTAATGACTGCTGAGGGGGAAGATTTCTGACATCAGCTGATGGATCGATTGAGTTTGTTTTCCTCATAATATTGCCAGTCCTAGCAGGTTTAGCAAATGTTTAGCACTCATGAGTGAATCTGTTTGGCCCGGTAAACTTTCTCCTGCTCCCTTTGACATCGTTTTAATATGTAATTGATAAAGACAAATCTGCCTACAGTTTTGTGTTTGGCTGAAAAATAGCAACTTGCCTTTGGCTTTCAAGGCGGGGAAATTTGTAGGCTAACTTGAAGAGCAACATTTGTGTTCTCTTTTTAGATGTTAAACTGATTATGTTGATTTTTCTTTTTCCATTTCCATTTCTTTTTCCATTTCAATACAATACATTTAACTCTCTCTTTGCATTTTATTGTGAATGCAAAAATGTTATCTCTACATATGTTGGCAGTTTGGAATTACAAAAGTTTTGTGGACAGGTTGTCGAACAAGTCGCATATTCTTTTGTTTTCAACACATTCAACTTGTAATCTGAGAAATTTTGAGGAAATAGAAAGAGAATTGATGGATTAATGATGTATTTGTATATTTATACAACAGCATGAGCTTTTCCCACCAGTTGCCCTTAAGTTCACCTTAAAACAACTCTCCCCTTAAAAACCCTTGGGTCTGTGTTTGTTGTGCAGGTCACATGCAATCATTACCTTGCACTTCTGTACCAATCACACACTGATGGTGTGGTGAGTCACTTGAGCCGGTCCAAGTGAAATCAGCTCAAGTTACTGTTTGTCATATTTTCAGTGTTTTGGTTTGGCTCCTGTAGTTTCAGGCTAAGATGCTCTTGGTATCAAAAATCACTACATTTTGCTACTTCAAGCACCTTAATTGCCTCCATGAGCTGTGTGTCACAGCCGCTGCTGAAACTTCTACTGTTGACCAGCTTGGTAAGTGGGCAAAATCAGCGAGCCCCACTACAATAAGATGACTTCCTGTTGTTGTTATAACACCAGCAGGCAGCTGTCCCTTTCACCTCATGCAGTCTCTTTGCCTCATTTCTCTTCCTCTAAACCCCCCATTCAACTCTTCTGTACGCCTCACAGAGCCCGTCTTTACCTGGTACTAGCATGCATTTGGGTGATCTGAACACAAGTGGACAGCCGAAACACATCGCTGTTCAAGCCTGTGTCTATCCTCTGCCTCCTGCTGACCACTTGTGTTCAGATTTCAAGACTGCCTATGTTACTTACACCAGAAGGTAAACCAACCCTGCATACTGTTATTATGTCCACACGCTCTCTAGCTGCTCGCTAGCACGCATAGGTGGTTGTGTCAGTACAGCTGGAGATATCCAAGCCCAAGGAACAGTGCTGGGTCTTGAAATAAATTACCACCAGTGAAAGTACACTGCCTGGGTCACGTACTATAAAGAGGCCAAAAAAGACTTTATTCCCATTGACTTACACTGTGGAAGAGAAGTCTGTAATTCAATGGATATTTTTTCAAGTGTCCGAACCCACGTAAAATGACTTGTTTCACTATGAGGATTTCAACCTATCGGTCGTAGCAGAGCACTGAACCGGAATTTGGCCGCTCAGTATCAGTATCTCAGTATCTCACTCAGTGGAAATCCACTAGGGTTTCCCGCGCAGGTTCGAATCCTGCCGACAATGCCAAAATATGTTGTCACATAAACAAGACAAGTCTCAGACATTGAGTTGCACATTTGAGGGTTTACTCGCAAGAAAGTCAACAAATTAGTAAATTTATAGTGTCTGACAAACAATCAGTATCAGTTGTACACATTAAAGGTGTTTCCTGCTACTTAAACTATTGTTTTCCCATTATTCAGACAAACCAGCTCCTAGAACAATTGCATCTCCTCACACAATTTGGCCTGAATCAAAGCTGGATCACTGAGCTTATGTCACGTCAGGGTAATAAGTTTATGCCAGGTCACGTACACTATATATTCTTTTCTTAAGTCTTTTTTATGTTACAACATCAGCCGCCGTAAGCCTCTAGTGCACTTGCTCTATGGGCCTCAAGATGTGGAAGACCTATGTAATTTCATACCATGGGAATGAAGCTTTGTTGGCTTCATGTGCCACTTAGCAACTTACATAGGAATAAACAAGGCCCGACCTCCACCTTTGTATCCAGTTCTCTACATACATCCATGGAATTATTGCTGTCTGCAGAATTCAACACGTCTCTTTCCACAGGGCAAAACAATGGATGGTAACGCAACACTATGTCCAACTTGTTGTAAAATGACCAGTTCATAGAGCATTACCATCATGCACCGAGGACGTATCTTTGTCTGGGACATAGAAGAATGCAATAATGTTTACACAACAAAAGATTTGTGGTAAAATGAGTCCCACACCACCTTGTGGGTTGAATAATTTGATCACAATTCATCTTGGTGGTTGTTTACGCTCGTATTTGGTGCTGTCCATTTGTGATCTAATTACAAAAGACGTAAATGTGCGAACAGGCTCACAGTTTAACCTCTTATGTAAAGTAATAACTGTATCTTGTCACCACTGTATCTCACTGCATGGCTCTTAATGATACAGGACGCAAAATAACATCAGTTGAATTCATGAGTTCAGTATGCAGTTAAATACAACGTTTGAGTAGGTCAGCGATTAACATGATGGTCTTCATTTTTTGTCCATTTTCATCTGACCTCAGATAGCCCATATTTTATGAAAGCTTTACTGTACAGAAAGATTTCTTGTCACAGTCAAAGAACTCCCGAGTGATATAAGAATGGCACCTGCTCTCTGGGGATATAAGGGATATTGTCAGCGTATTATACTCTCTTGACCTTAGTCATTGACCAAGGGCCCTCTTGCCCATTTTGGTTCAATCATCACAAGTCTTGACATGACTTTTTTCTTTTTCCTAATGATGGAGCCTACTGTGCTTTTGTTACACCCTATACTTTAAAAACCCTTTTTGTACTAGTCCTCAGAGCAATGCCTCCTCACAATTCTGTCCCTGAATTCTAATGGACTGAGTTGACTGTACACTTTCTTTTCTGACATGCCCTGCAATGTGTTAGAAACTCAGATGTTAGTCCACTAGGCATCTTTGATGGGCAGTAAAGTGCCGAGAGGCATAAGGGACAAGCATCAAAACACTCAAGAGGTACCACAGGGATATATAGGAGTGAAAAAAAAAAAACTTTTCCTATAAAACAGTACAAAGCAGATTCAGTGTCCACTCATTGTGATCCCATCAAACAGCCTTTCTCTCTTTGTTGTGGTAATGTGAGTTTTCCCTCCATTAACTTTATGGTAAACAATAGCATTAACTCTCATCTTCTCTAGTGTGACTGGACAGTGCATGAAAAGCAACACTGATGAGCAGAGTCTCTCTCAAACACTGAGCTGATTTCAGCTTGAAGCACTCAGAGGTGACCTCAAAAAGGAAACACACAGACAGTCAGTTGAAACTGTGAGTGCTCTAAAACCATTAAAAACTATTTCTTTTTAAACAAAATGAAAGCCCAGAAGAAGCCCCGCAGACATACAGTACACCACAACAATAGTTTATTGTATTGCAGCTATATTTACAAGACTTTTTCAAACTCAGTAGAATTAAAAAGCATAGATATACTGTATAAACGTGTTGCATTAGCAATATGGGTAGACTCTAAACAAAAGTAGTGCCTATAAGGGGTTATTTGGCTCGTAATAATGGGGAACCTGTTTGGTGCTTTAATGGCACCTATCTCTGAAAACTGCTACAAAGGATGTTTGTCAAATAGTGCTATATTGAACCATCAAAGGTGCCATATACAACTAAATAATTATTATTATTATCATTATTATTAGACTGGGGGCCTTTGAATGATGCTAGACAATACCATGGATGAGTCAATATGCTTCTACATGACACTTTAACTCATAAATGATTATGAATAATACTTGGAATAATAATACGAAGTGTTGGCTTAAAAGATCCAGATCCTGTACTAAACGCTTACCCAGAAGCACACTACATTACCTTTTAAAACTTCATGCAAAAAAGTTGAGAGCCACTGCATTAACGTGTTATCTTCTGGAAATACATTGTTCGTAGCAGGGCAGCCCCCTAAGTAAGTTAGTCGACCAGAAAGGTCATAAGTCGGCAAGAGTTCATTGGTCCTTTAGTCGCAGAAAAAAAAAAAAAAAAAAAAAAATATATATATATATATATATATATATATATATATATATATATATTAGGGCATTAACAGAATTTGTCGACGTCAGTGGCACAAGTCGACACCCCCCGGGAGGAGTTGACAAGTCGTGTGTTTTATCCCTCTCTCTCTCTCTGTGTGCTTGTGTACGGAATGCAACCGCTGCCTCTGAACGTACGCGGAACAGACTCCGCGGACTCAAAGCGGACATCCGCAAGCCCTGTGCGCACAAAGCTCAGATTTTACGACCACACGGACTCCGCTCCGCGCACCAGTGACTGCTCGGCATGTATTTTTCACATCGCGGGGATTTTACACGGACATTTTTACAGGAAACTACAAGGCAGACTGCAGACATTCCTCGCGGAGTCGGCTCCGCTAATGGTACGCCCGAGTATGTATATATAAATAAAACAAGTGTGAAACTCTATTAGGAGCTGTGCCTTATCAAAAAAAATCAAATCCTGTATGACTGGACAATGGTGGAATTTAATTTGAAAGGACAGACACAGGAAGAGGCAACCTCAGACACAACCTACCGCTGTGCTCTTGAAACCTGGCACAGAAAAGACACAAAAGTAGCACCCAGCACCCGTCCTCGCGTTTTCCAGGCGGTTAAAGACGTGGTATGTGTACGGGCCCTAGTTTACAGGGCTGGTACCTGCGGTTATTCCACAGGCTAGTTAATAACATGTCGGGCAGGAAATCCAAAGTGTGGGATCATTTTGAGAAGGTGAAGGACGAACCCAAGGTGATATGTAAACTCATCTTCATTGGTCGACTACAAACATAATGTATCATCTGAAACATGGAAGTAGCTACATGCCCATTAGCCACTTAGCACAATCATTACTGCTTTGCCGACAGCGTCATTAACAGGTGGCTCGCTCAGTGTGTGACGTGCACTTGTAGATAAAATATAGGCCTATATTAATGAAGGTTCATTAGTACGGTTTTGTATTTCTCTGTAATGTAGCACAGTGTTAACAACGTTACTGACACTATTCTTTCTCACACCTTCAACTCAAACCATTGTGTTGCCCTGCCCAAAATATATCATTTAATAATTAAATTAATATCGTAAACATGCAGGCAACTCGTCGACTAATGGCCTTAAATTTCTTAGACGGGAGCAGCTCTAGTTCGTAGGCTATTTTAATGTTCTGTTTTTGTTCTTTACCCAGTAAACTAAACTAAGCTGAAGCACCAGTAGAGAACCTCTTAAGAAAAACACAGGGGCTTAAAATGTTCCCTACTTGTTCTTCATCTTAGGTTAGTAAGTTCACTGGGGAAAGAACCAGTAGAGAAAATCTGAGGAACCATAAAGGGGCTTAAAGAGTTCTTTGTGTGGCAGCAGTGCAATATAACACCTCAACTCAAGCCAAAGAACTGCTGACTAACAACTGTAGATCAGATAAGACACAGGGTTTTGACCCATTCCATTGTTTGTTATGTACCAATTTCTGTACTCCATACCATTTAATAAAGTTGAGTGCTTAGAATACTCAAAAAGGAAAATGAAAGTGTATAAAATTGGGGGATTGAGTGCTTTATGAAGCAGGTTTTGTTGCTAGAGTCTCGATGACAGAAATCTGTTGTAGTGAGACAACGTTTGAGTATTATTACCATTCTTTTCTGTCTGACATTTTTTTGGCGTGAGCCTCACCTAAAAATAACTCTGAAAAGGGCAAACCTAAGGTGGATTAGGTGGGGTTTGATGTATCTTTCTATGCACCTCAGTGGCTACACCTTCCACAGGCAGATTTCCTCTGAGGCTAATAACTTTGTATGAAAAGAGAGGATTAATGTTGGCCTAAAGGTTCGGGTCATCACAAATAGACCGGTTCCAACAGCGATCCATCCTCTTTCCAGTTAACTGTCCAGTAAAGTGCTTAATGCAGTGGCCCCCAGAATAATATTTACTGCTGCAGTCTGTCTCATGTCGCTGAGCCCTGAAGGCCAATTCAGTATTGGTTACATTCAACTCCGTATTGATTATGCATAATCACTGGAGGTATGTCTTTCCCCTTGACTCTGCTCATGTCCACAGTAAGGTCACTGCTGTAAATCCAAAGTAGGAAAAGCTAATGAACTGATGAAGGTAAAGTGAACAACCTAGCTTAATGTAGCTATATATGGAGGACGCTCCATGACCATGGACACAATGTACTGCATCCCTGAAATTGGAAATACTACATTTGCTGTAAATTAAAGACTGCAAAGTAACGCAGTGACGAGATCACAATGAATACAAATGCAATACAAAAGCACTAAACGGGGGGGTTCAACATGAAACAAATAACATACAATGCAGCTTACAAAGAGCAACAATAGAGGAGAGAAGATTGCAAGCATGTACAATAAAGACTTGTGCAATTCTGCGCTTGATCGTAGAAAGCATCGCAGAGATAGAGCCCTGTTAGAGATAAGGCAGATATAAAGGTGTCCTTCATAACACCACAGCTGTCAAAGAGAAGCGCTCAGAGATGAAGTCAAGGTCAGAGGAAAACCTCATTCTGACATTAGAATAGTGATGGAGCATGACGTCCTTTAGAGGCCCAAGAACTGCTGGCACGTGTACATTCTCACCGCAGCAGCAATAAAAAGGAACCATGGTAACTTTGGAAGATCGGATATTCATCTGGCGTTTAAATTAACAACAGTATATCCATGTGGACAGCTCTAATTTGAATGAAGAGCTCAGCTTGCAGCATCAATGTAAGAGGCAGATATAAGGAAGTAAAAGTGATCAATGGTGATAATGCGCACATATTGAATGGTGTTTAAGGAGAAAGAAAAAGATAACAAGTACATACAGATGTGAAGGAGCTTTTGACCATAAAGAAATGTTTGAGTCTGTGTCTCAAAGGAATGTTTGCTTTGTGCATTGACATGTCGTTGACCTGTCCCTCGCACTTAGCATGTTTTTTATTAAAAGGCTCCTGCCTGTCCAGAAGATAAGAGGTCGACCTTGTTGATACCCCCAGGGAGCACACATACTTTGTCTGACTCTTGTCTGATGACATGATGACAGACGCTGTATACCACTGAAATTATTGTTCAGTACTTTCAGATTTTGGTATATCCCTGTCCGTGAACACGTGCCGTGCCAAAGGCTTCTCTATTATCAGATTTGTGTTGTAATTAAACATATGTATTCAAATAATGCTGTGTTCACACAAGTAGTGACACAGCAACAGGCTACAAGTCATTTTCAATGGAAGCCGTTGACCAGAAGCAACAAACTGACGCCCGACACTTTTCGCAGGTGTGATGCGCAACAAATATGACGCATTCTCAGGCCCAACTCGTCAAATATCGAAGCTTGGTCAGTGGCCTTTACAGGTCAATATATGACGCTCCAGGTACCCTTACAGTGTCCGTTTTGGATGCCCAGGGGCAGTGTGTCATTTCAAAACAAGTTTTCACAGGAAATTAACAGTTTCTGCTCGTTCAATGCATACAGTTTATTTCAAAATTAACTAAGAACTTTGGTAAAAACTTGGCAACAAAAGCACATGGTTATGTTTAGAAAAAAACACCATAGTTTGGCTTAAAATAAGCCAGTGTGTTACCAACATAACGTAACGTCATACATTGCTAGTGTAGTATGCTAGACATAGTAGCACACTATGTTGTTATTGAAATAAGTCGACTGAATTTTGGTTTCAAACAAAAGACAAACAACAGTCTCTCAGGAAGAAGTCCAGAGTTTTGACCCATCCAGCTCCCCTCCCACCGACCCTATGCGGACTCTCTTGCTTATTATACTACAGGAGCTGCTCAGGGTGTCAAACAATGTTGCTTCCTGGTGCGTCACAAACTGTTGCTAAACGGTGCCTCAATGAGTCGGTATCTGACACTAACGGCCACTGACTATGCATGAGTATATGATGTATTGGCAAATCAAAGTTGAGCCGGCCTCAACTTTTGTCAGCGTTCCAATGACGCAGTGATTTGTCAACATGTTAGCTGATGCTACGCTAGTCTCGCTCACCAGACCTTTCTCAAGAAAAGAAAGGTCTGGCTGGGCCGACTCTCACTTTAAGATTGGAGAAAAAAACGCCCTGGCTGCTTGTATTTCTTTCAACCAGTCACAATCGTTCTGGGCGGTGAACAGCAATGGTGCACTTGCAAAAATATTCCCGGGGGGCAAACAGGTTTTGGTGTAACACGCCCACAAAAATATCGCCTACAGGACACGAACCATGGCAGAAAAATGGCTACATCCCCGCAAGATCAAACACCGCAAAAGTTAGTAAAGGACGTGTTGAAAACTGCTACACAACCGAAGGTGGTAGGGCGGGACTTCAGCGGGTGGCTCGTTCCGCCCAATGAGGCTGATCTATGCAGCGAACTTCCGCCCACTCAGACTAATGCTACACTAGCTTTATATGCACTGCGGTGCACACAGGGATGCAATGGGGTGGGAAAATGTGATTTTAAAATGGGAATCAGACATTGATGAAAAGCAGAGATGTCTTTTTGACCAAATACAAACTTACGATGATGCTGGGTTGAGTTTTAAGAAGCAGAAGCATTCGAGTCCACGATGGCATATTGTGTTAACAAGCGCATCACTGTGACTCAGTGATAATGAAGCTGGTCACACCCTTACATCGTTGCTTGTGGTGTGAACACAGCATAAGAACATCTGAGGCAGACTGAGTTTATTTTAACATTCTTTAAAATGAAGAACTGACAAGAGTTGTCCACATTAACAGACATACAGATATAGTAGAAGGAGCAGTAATGGCTGTAGAGTAGTAAGTTTTTGTTTTTTTAAACCACAGTTTTGTATTTGAACTTTTATTTGGAGTAGTGTACTACTATATTGATTGTATTGTATATTCCTTCCCAAAATTGATCCCAAGAATACAATAAATGTCTCCAGTCTAAGAATCCAATTGGCGAATTACCAGAGGTGATAAACAGCAGCGTATAAGCAGCACTGTCACTTATTTGTGTACATGTACTTGTGTTGTGTAATGCTCAAGGGGCTGTGTACTCTACTCCCTTAGCGATATTAGCACATGGTGACAGTTAAATGGAGTGCGATAAAAAAAGGTGCATTATGCTGGATGAGAAGTCTGGACTCTTACGCTTACTGTCCTGATTTTGTAAACTTTAAAGCTTTTAGCTGATCAGCAGGAAGAAGAAGAGATGTGGGAACCATTACATGAGAAGACATGGGTTATATAGTGGCAGCTTTGACTTAGCAATAAGAGTATATCTCCAACACAAGAGCATTTGAATACCTCAATAATGGAGGATGTTAATGGACCAGGATATTCAAAGTTTAATTGAAAGTAATGCTGTACCTAAAATATTGCTGTAGCAAATCATTTAAACAGAATTTTAGATGATGATTTCACTTCCGTCTTGGGAAAAGGAATAATATCTCCATTAATAGAAGCCAGAATTGAGCAGTTGACTTGAAATATTAATAATTGCTGTGATACTTCTCAGCCAAATGATCTGGGCTACACTTTAAAAAATGGGGAATATATGATTCAATAAAATAGAGGCTATATAGAAGTTATGACTGTTAAAGGGAAAATGGAAGTTTTCGGGAGCCTAAACACGAAGCCTTACAAGAGTATTACTCAGTTAATGTCAAAAATGAAATACTGAGAATACAGACTGATGGTTTAAATGATGGTGCATAGTCTAGTAAACATTTAAAAACTTTCCGTTTAACATTTATATCAACTACCACACAGAAACACTAATAAAAAAGGGCGCTTGCTGTTGTGTCTTTCAAACTGGAAAACGCTTGGATCGGTGATGGGTTAGGATTGGGTACTTCTCATTAAAGTTAGCCTTGGGAATTCATTTGTAAAATCCTGAGTTAATAGACCAATGATACGAGGATACTCACAATTTACCTCTCAAACACTGAGGAATAACTAGCTCTCCAATTCTCTGTCTGTACAACATACCCCCCACTTCTTACTGATTCTCCCTCTACAAATATAGATATTATTATACAGAGAGCTGAAATAATCCAACCACTGTGTGGAGTTCAGTTAAAACATCACAATTCCAAAGACATATAGATCGTCAGAAGGCATATCATACAGGCATTATAAGAGCAGTACAAGAGCTTTTTGTCTGTCTGCCAAAATGTCATCTTGTACAGCAGGATTAAATAAAAAAACAGCATGTGTGTTAATGTGTGTGGGTGTAAATGTGTCTGTAAAGGTTGTAGGTGACTACACGCATAGGCAGCATACATGATGAGTGTGCAACTATTTCTATAAATACAGAGCTAAACAAGAAGACATGACGAATACTAATGCACAAATCTAATTCTGGAGTCATAGAGGAGATTTCCCTGACTATCGCAGCCTCATTCCATTAAATTTCACAGATCCATTACACGTCTTTAAGCCAATGATATACCCAGCTTAATAATTAGTGGTTTCCTGTCGCTGGTCAAGATGGTGTAATGAGTGTGATGTGATTAGGAGAGCCCTCGGGGTGAACTTGGCTCGTCACTGAGGTGAGCGGAGAACAATGGTGGAGAAAATAGAGATATTGTACACCGCAGAGCCAAATGGAAGGAAATCAAATGAAAACAAAGCGGACATGACGAGGGGGGCACTTTTTACTTTGACACTCCTGATCATGTCCAAACTCCAGGCTAATGGCTTAAGACAGCTCCTCCCTGACATCAGGGGGAGATGACTGCAGTGACATTGATCAGGGTGTTAATTAGCCTAATATATTAGAGGATTGTGATGGTGGCGGTTATGATGACTGTGTCTGTGATGGCGCGAATAATGATGATGACAGCAATGACAATGATATTGCCAAGTATATAGGATAGCCTTGAGTGTATTAGCGATTCAGCTAGCAAGGTCCAGTAATGTGCATTCTCACCCTGACAAAAGGATAAAATTCTGCACTGCACCTCATTATAGCTTTTGCTCTATATTTGCCAATACGTGGTTTGATAATCTTTGGCTGGAACAGTAATGAGGAAACATAGTTGTAATTTCAGGGGGAAGGATGGACGGTATGTGCTGGAGTTATCAAGTATTCATTCATGCAGAGGAATCACACCATGACCCACCTTTTTTTAGTACAAATAGTGCTACACATAACACCTGGTGTACTTCTCAGTCCTGTATTTGCATGAATCAAAACAACATTTAAGATGTAAACATCTCACTCAACACCTCCTTTGTGATTCTACAGTATTCGAGTATAAAACACTGTAATGAGATGACCCCCCGAGTTTCCACAAGCTCCTTTGACAACTTTGTTTCAAAGAATTTACTTTTAATGCACGACAGCTTAGCTCATGTCCAAACAGACTGATTACTAATTTCCATCACTTGTTCAAAAAAGACACTATGACCCTGGCTCTGTGATCGCAGCTGGAGATCTCTAATAGGACTTTATTGACAAAGCACCTCATCATCTCATGAATCGGAAATTCGTATGCATGTGCTGCTCTGCCAGTTGCAGTGTGATGAACATATTTAAAGGAATATTCCACCCGCTCCCAAATTACCATTTGCACAACAATTACTCACCCTGTATTATATTGAATTAGTGAAGAAAACTTTGTTTTCTCAAATTAAATTCAGTTGGGGGCTGCGCTTAACAAAAACAAAACTTAGGCAAAACATCAGTTCACAAACTCTCATACGACTCCTGCAGTATAATTCAAGTCTCATTTATCCGGTTGTTTGCTTAGTAGTTCCAAAACAGACAGCGCTTTCTGACTAAAACTAAAAGTAAAACTTATCCATGCTCTCTTCAAAGCCAGACTCCATTGACAAACATTACTTTACCCTCTGAACCTCGGAGCTGCTGGGCTACCACTGCCTTGATCGGTAGTGTCCTGCATGGCTGTCAGACTAAGTGGGTTGGGCTTACCCAGGTGTAGGGCCTGTGTTAGTTTGAAAGGGGGCATGCCAAAGTAAGTAAGAGCGACGATTCAGACCAGGTGTGGGACTGCAGTTGATGAGAGATGTTTCTGAGTGCAACAAGGAAGACGAATCGGGGAGTTTCCTACTTTTCCTATGAAGTTTTGTTTGCAGTTATTGTCCGCGTGTTTTAATGTCTCCAAATGAACTGTCAATAGAGTGCTGAAGCTAAGCAGTGTTGGACCATGGAGAGCGAGCTGACTGAGTAATGGCGGTTGGATAGGAGCTGGGACAGCAAGGCAAGAGGTAGGCCCACACCTTACCTTTAGCCTGGCAGCAGCATGCTCATTCTATTGTAGTACATGTTCGGGCAGCCGAGTCCTGGAAGCCATAGATGAGTGTTTGCCTGAAGCAAAAGTGTCAAGTGCAGAAGGTTGTGTTTGTCGTGACAGTAGTGTTGTGTTGTTTTGCGACTTTGGTGAATGCAAACTTACCCCTTAAAACACCAAAGTCACACAACAACACAAATTAACTGATCAAGGCAGTGGTAGACCAACAGCTCTCATGTTCAGCAAGGTAAAATTAATGTTTCGTCAATGGAGTTTGGGTTTGAAGAGAGCATGGATCAAGTTTTACTCCTGTTTTCCCAATCTGAAAAGGCTGTCTGTTTAGGATGTACTGAACATATGACTGGAAAAATGAGACTTAGATTATAATGCACAAGTTGTGTGAACGTTTGTAAAGAGATGCTCTCATATGGTTTTGCTGTTGTTAAACGTGGTCCCCAAGAATTTTCTCAGTTTTTGGATTCAAAGATTATCTAAAGCATGCGAGAAAAGCAGCGTTTTCTTCACAAATCCAACAAAACATGGGCTGAGTAATTGTCTACAAATGGTCATTTTGGGTGTGAAGTGTTTCTTTAACCCTGCAGGCCAGCAATATGTCTCTTCTGATAAGTCTTCATTGATTCGTCAACCAACAAGTGCTCATTTACATTCTCTGCCTTTGACCAAAGAGTTTATTGTATTTGAAACATGCTTCGTAAATCTATAGACCTCTATCAGCTTAGTGAATGAAACCAGTTCAGCTCAACCCCTTCCTTGACACTGACGTTAATATGCTATGTTACCACTTCAGCTAAAAGTGAACCACCATCCAACATGTGAGCCAGAGAGGCGTGAGGGGACCAAGGGAATTTAACATCCTGTTAACATGGGTCTACCAGCCCTGATTGACTCTGAAACAGTCTCTGTGGTACCCCAACACCTTGAAACTTGTATTCCTCAAGCTCAGGTTCACTGTAAAATCCACTGAAAGGACAGAGTGTAAGTAACAACCCTGCACAGATCATTGCCACTCATACCTTTAAAAAAAGGCTATCAATGCTGTTGTGCTGTGTAATTTTTTTTTCTCAAACCATTTTCACCCACCACTTTTTGAAGAACAGATTTCAATTTTGTTGCCACACATTTGCTGCTACAAATGGTCCCCTTGTGATGAACAAAGCTGAGAGAATGCACCCACTAAAGTGCAGACAAATATGCAAATGAGCAAATGGAATGATTATGCACCATATTCCATTTAAGTAACATTTTTGTGAACATTGGTAGTGTTTATCCCAATTTCCCCCACTACGCTGAATATTAATGCACACACATCAATTGCCTTCTTTAAATAAATGAAATGCTTCGCACCACAATTGCGCACAAATAGCTGCACAGGCGTTAATGTCTGCCAGCACACAAGCTTGCGATAAGCTACTGCACAGCCAATAAGCTAGTCCCTGCTTGAACAACTGCTGTGTACCTCACTGTTGCCACATGCTTTACATAACAAACCACAAAAAAATGCACAGGACAGAAGCAATGTGCCATTTCCTCCCCCCTTTTTTCCTTCATCAGAATAATAGAAAGTGCCTGAGATGTCCTTGGGCTAAACAAAGTTTTAACATTGTTGGTTGCAAAGGACAGATTTTAAGTGTGGCATCAGTCAGATCCTCCCTCATCAGCAAACAGCTGGGGCCGACCGAAAGGGCACACAAATCACTCACTCTCTGGCTGATGTCAAAGGAAGCAGCAGTGCTGTTTTAAGTGACAGTATGTTAAGAGGGGCCCACATAAAGGGTTCTAAAGGCTCCTTTCAAAGAGCCATGAGAACAAAAGGCAACGCCCACTGAAGGGCAGAGGAATTTATCACAGCACTTTTCCATCTACCCCATTGCAGGAAGGGACAAGCAAGAAATAAACTCCTCATGTGAGATAGTTCAAGTATAAACCTTAACACAATGTGTCACCTCTTTGAATAAAAGCTGTAAAGAGTACAAAGCTAACCTGAGCAACACAACATCTCCTCCTCCAGCTTATTTGCCTGGAGAAAATGTTTGAACTGTATGTTCCTACAAACCATGACTATGTTACATTTGCATGTTTGATATGAATCATATCAACATTTCTAAAGTGACACAATATATGAGCTGACTCTGTCACCTGGAGGTGGAAGGGATGGTAGATGGCGTGACTTCTAGGTGAGATGCCTGCCAAGTGGCAGACCACTGCAGTCCACTGTTCGAGATCAACAAACAATAAAACCAGTTGTGTTTTAGCGATGTGCATGTTTTTAGCAACCTATTTTATTCCACCATGGATAGTGCCACTAAAAGCAGTTGGTATCTTACAGAGACATTGCTTCATCTCCCGCTGAGACTCTACCCCCAAAACAGGGTATTTTAAGCCAAAGCACGATCTTTTCCCTGGAGCCAGTCCATGACGTCAGGGATCAGCATGCCCGGGGCCCCGCCCCTGCCTGCTGCCTGGCACGCAATGCACCGAGCCCCGATTCCTGTCCCTGTAGGTGGTGGGCAAATCGGGTGATGGCTCCCAAATACTTATTCCGGCTGAGCCCGACCGAGCCCCATAGCCCAAGGACCGGCCACCAGATGCTCGCTGGGGAGCTCCCTCAAGCCCTGGAAGCCCTAGATCTAGTGTCTAGGTGTCCCCATACCGGCCGAGGTGCTCAAAGTCTGAATATTCCTATTATTTCTTGAATAGCTCTTAATCTGGCCCCTCCCCTGGGGCCACTTTGCCTTGGAAGTACCGCTCCAGGTTCACTAGCCCTGGACTACACAGCTCCCAGGTTCACAAGGGCACGTAAACCCCTCCGCCGTGTTAAGATGGCGATTTTTGAAGAGAGCTCAGAGTAGAGCCACTGCTCCTTCACTTCAAAAGGGGTCGGTTGAGGTGGTTTGGGCATCTGGTCAGGATGCCTCCTGGGCGCCTCCTATTGGAGGTGTTTGGGGCACTTCAGACTGGTAGGAGGCACTAGGGCAGACCCAGAACATATCTCATCTGGCCTACGGACGCATTTCAACATATCCGCTACATAGCGTACAAAACATATCTGTGGTTTGCAGAAACATATAATGCAACAAGCATACTTTTTTTTTGGTGATTTGGTTGGTCCTCCATATCACCTTTTCACAGTTTGCAAAGATAAACATGTGCCTATAAATCATGGTTTGTTTGCACAGCACTGGCCGAGATAGTCTTCAGTCAATTTGGTTATACAAGGACAAGATGGATCCTGGCAACAGTTCTGACACCATGTATTTCCACAGTACCTGACCAAGACACCACAAGCACTGCAGTCATAAGCCCTCTTTAGGTGCAGGAAACACGTGTAGACTGGATAGGCTGAATTGCATGTCATAGGGCTGCGGTGAAACTGCGCTTACTTAGGGCAACAAAAAGTTTTAGGTGTATTGGTACAATGGGCAACCAAGAAAGGACTGCAGAGGAGACCCCCGCACACCAATGCGACTGGGCTGGACACAAAAAAGGTTCACAGGCTGAGGTCAATGCAAAAAAATGTCAATTTATTTAGGACATCCATGCACAGAAAAAAAGGACTGATGAAAGTCAAGGACTGAAATGTTTGCTGCTGTTTTTATTCACTTTTAAAATGATTTTTTGCACTTTGCACCCTTCTTTTTGTGCACACATATCCTAAATAAATTGATATTGTTTGCATTGATCTCAGCCTGTGAACCTTTTTTGTGACTGTCCAGCCCAGTCGCATTGGTGTTCGGGGGTTTCCTTTGCCATCCAAACCTGCATGTCCCCATCCTCCGTCAGGATGGAGTAAATGATTCGGCACGATAAGCACAGATGTCCGGTAACAAAACACCACTCAGGCTTTGATCTGCAAGGCCGTTCCTCCCAATCACCCCCTCAAGGATTCTCTGTAATTATGTGAGCCAAAGTTACCCAACAGGACTATCAAGTTCGCCAGAGGAACTGTGTCCACAACCACACGCACAGAATCCAAGAAACCTGGATGCTTTGAACTAAGCTGAACTTTCAGGGTGGCAGAACCACATTGTCATATGTTGTTTATTTCTTTTACTTTGGTCTCGTCGTGTGCCTCACTGTTTCTGCTTCATTAATTAATGATTGTATCTGTAAATAGATACATTTTCTTGACATTATGTCACAAAGTTGGCTTCAAATGTGGAAGCTGGAAAATATATTTTATTACATCTCAAAACATGATAAAGGAGAAAATATCAGAAAATAATGAGGACTGATGTTGCATCTTGTGACATCTTAGCAACTTGAGTAAAAATAAAACACTAATTGGCACCTAAACATGTAGATTATAATTTCAGGTTGAAGCAAAAGGAAGAAAAACATGGAGACACACACAGATAGTGGTTAGATGAAGAGGAGAAGAAGCTTCTTACAGTTTGAATCCCGCAAAAAAATTCAATATGTAACAAAGCTGAGTGACACCTTTTGCCTTATCAACCTGTCCTATTGGCAGTGTCAGTGTGCCTGCAGCATGTGGCAGTTACATGATGTGTAACTTACTCTTGCTGCAGGATCCTATCTTTGACTGTGGGCTTTTTTAAAGATTAAATCTGCCTTCATATGAGTAAATGCTTATAAAGTAGGAATCAGATTTATTCATAGCATCACCTTACAGGTATGCTGCAAACCATGCCAAAAGAGACAACAGTAGATCTGTTTGTGAACAGACCCTCAGAGCCTGTAGCCTCACATAGGTAAACAATAACCACCCGCCACAAGCAGAGGTACATATAGCCTGAAAAAGAAATCTACCTTACCTTTAGAGAAGTGTTGCAGTGAAAGGCAGGCACACATTTATGTACACGTGTGCCTCTAATGGAGCATTTTATTGTGTGAGACATTTCAGTTGCACAGAAATATTCTTTTAAATGTATATTCATAGCAACAGAACATTACTGTTAAGTGATGTATATGTACACAATTTAGTCTGAAATGTATGTAATGAATCAGCAAGTCAGAAATTCATCTGTTATCCAGTACTGTCTAAATCAGAGCTGAGCTGTGATTGGCTGTTTGCATCACCACAATGAAATACAGTAGGGGGGAAAAAAAGGAGACAGGTCTATTTTTCTCTGCAACATTACACGAAGTGGCTGAGCTCTGCACGCCAAGCTGCACACCGAGCATGTTATTTCTAAAATTAAAATAAAAGTCAATGACGGTTGAAGCTTGAAGTTGTGGTTTGCAGTGTGGTTTCAGCCACAAACGTCGGCACACGCAGTTAAGATGAAGAGCACGTTTAGAAGCGAGATGTACCTCCATTCTGCTAAGTTACCACATTGCAAATAATTTAATAACATTTCCACCACTGTCTGGGAGAAGAGCTATTTGTATGGCATTCAACCAGTGAAAGGAAGAATGTGCATACAAGATCAGTGCACAATTCTACTCTGTGTGTGTGTGTGTGTGTGTGTGTGTGTGTAAGATGTAAGAGATTTTGTCTAGTGTTAATTGACAGATTATTTTAATTACATTTCTTCATTTCTGGTTTAGAGCAGAGATTTGACCATGTCATCGTTTCACAAGTCACAATAGGCATAATGTGCTAATCAATGAAATGCCAATATTAAATTTACAAAAATCATGAATGCCTTTTAAATTTGTAATTATTTGTTAAAACAACATTCTTAAAAAGTGCCTTACCTTTTAAGCTAACATTAGCTGAGCATAAGTTGGAAGTTGTGTGTCGTCTGTAATCTTCGACAGGCACATTCTGCATACAACGGGTGCGCCATATCATCTTGTTCACGATAATACCGATCTAATTTTTAATATCATATGAAAAATTCATTTTGTGATACCAGCAATATTTCGACTCGTTGACATATTGACATCATACTGCTACCCACGGGAACAACGAGCATGGCTGAAAGTGGAATTATTACCGACTCCGCAGTGGTTCCAAAAAGAGGAGCAGCTTCAGTAGTGTGGAATAAACTGTGGTGCCCTGAATGTTTTATGAACAGCCCCAGACTTTAGTTCTGGTATCATAACAGCCTGTCACAGGTTACAGCGTGATGATTAGAGGAGAAATGGCAGAGCATAAAGGTCCAGGTGGGAAAAAAAAAACAACTCAATCATTTAGGATTTTGTTAAAAGAAGGAAATCACCTGTTGATTTATATATATATATATATATATAGATCCCAGAGTACATTTTTTTTGTATTTAGGAGCTGTTTAAATGGGTAATTTGTGGTAGATTTTATTTTGTTGAACTATTAATATGTTACTGCTGTTGTTCACAAACTAAAGAAATGAGAGTTTAGTTTTTACTGAATATTGAAGGCAAGCTGTAAAACTATATCACTTATTTTGTTGCAATTCTATTTTTTTAAATTAATAATATATATAAATATACATACATATATAATAATATAATAATAATAATAATAATAATAATAATAATAATTATATATATATATTTTTTTTTACTAATTTGTCATATCGTCAAGAATATCATTTCCGCAAAAATACCCTGAAACATCGTGATATTATTTTAGGGCCATATTGCCCACTCCTCGTGTATACCGCAATTCAATTATTGTTGACCACTGCATATTTTTTTGTATGTGAACCAAATCTTTGGACATGGGGGAGGTACCTTTCAGTCAAAAGGCTCAAGTCCAATTGAAGTCCAGAGTCACTGGTGTTAAAGTCCAAGCTGAGTCTTTATTAAGTCTAAAGTCAGCAAACTTGTGACAAGTCCAAGTCACATGACTCAAAACCACACATCTGCTTTACAGTGCTACTAATTAAATTATCCAGTGGGCATGTTCAGGTGTTGTTTCTCTAACTGCTATCAGATAATTAAAAAAACATTTCTTTATTTTTTTTTTCCTACCTATATTACACTTAGGTACGCTACATCTACGCTTTAGACATGACGTAATGACTGTAGTTTCTCTCTTGCTATTTAATGAGGACAGTTTGTACGGCTCAGTGAGAGAGAAACACTTCTTTGTGCCTTTAATCTTAATTCTCGGCAACATCATGGTGGCCTTACCTGTATTGGTCATTTATTTGCGCATAACTATTTTTAAGTTCTAAACTGGAAGATAAGAATAGCTCTACGTGGGTATATGCATGTGCCCCCATGTATAATGCATGACTGACCTCCACCAGCTTGTTAGCATGTTCACGGAACACCTGGGCGTACTCCTTGACCTCCTTCTCGTTTCCACTCTTAGCCGCTTCAATGAGCACCAACAGAGGGACGTTGGTCTCCAGGAAAGAGTCTGAGATGTGGTCCATCACTGCCTTTCTCAACTGGAACACAGAAGGAGAGAGATGGGGAAGAGGTCACATTGTTAATAATATTGCAGATGACTTCACTGTATTACATTTGGCAATGATCACAAATCACTTAGCATTGTGATGAATACGATGTAGTAACATAATAGGGTGAAAGGACGGCGCAGAGAGAGAGGCAGGGAATGAGGGAGAGCGAAAAAGAAGAGAACTCTCAACGGGTAGGAGTGTAAATTGCTTGTAAGGTGTCATTTTTCCCATAAGGCCTTTTACTGGGGCAGACTTTGAGACTTATATCTTTGTTTATGGAACCGTTTTGAACCAAACTGGCAGGGGACTGGTTGTTTTATAAGACAGTAAATGGACCCTGATGCTCCTCACTGGGATATGTGATGAGATGCCAGAGGGAACAGTATAGAAAACACAACAGACAAGTCCTTTATCTTACACAAAGAGGGGGTTAGTCACATGAGACCAGCAGTGAGACAGACACGAATGCAATACAGGCTCAAAAGGTGGATTCTCGCACATGCAGCATCCCCATTCTTATGAGGCAACTTAAGGTCTCAAAGCCTCCATCATTATTAATTTGGACTAAACCCTGTTTATAATTATTAACACAATTAATTCAAGTTTAATATTCTGTTTTAATATTGTTATTCCTGTGTTATTCTAATTTTAATAGTAACATAGCAATAACTGCAGAGTAGAAACATTAGTATTAGTAATAGTAATTAGTGGTACCAGTCAAAGCACTGCAATGCCTATAAAAAAGCTGCAGTGGCCAGAAGTTTAAACTGCAATAATCATGTTTAAAGCAAAAAATAATTCACTTCTGGGGAACATTCAAAAAATGTTTTGTGACAGGAAGGGGGTTATAATTTAAGAGGAGAATTTAGTTTTAAAAAACAATGTGTTCATACAACTAAGAGGAGTCTGTGTATTTCAGCGTATGGGGTGGACATGTGGAATGGGCTGCGTGATGAGTTGAAACAAAGCACAAATATACAGCAATTTAAAAACTAGAAAAAAGATATTTTTGGCAGATATATAGATGAGGAAAGGTTGTGTTAGGGCAGTGCATATTTATTTTGTAACACTGGGTGGTACTTGGACTGTAATTAAACTGGGTTTGTTACTTATTTATTTAATTGGGTGGTAAATAGACAGGGGATAGTTGTATTCATTCATTCATTTTCATGACATTGGGCGGGAGGTGGGGTACACTCTGGACAGGTCGCCAGACTATCACAGGGCTGACACATAGAGACAGACAACCATTCATGCTCGCATCACACCTACGGGCAATTTAGAGTAATCAATTAACCTGACATGCGTGTCTTTGGATTGTGGGAGGAAGCTGGAGTACCCAGAAAACCCACGCTGATGCAGGGAGAATGTTGGAATAAATTTGGGAATTTGTTGAAAGAATATATGAGTTAAAAGAGGAAATGTAAGAAAGGGGTAGGGACACATAGTTTCACTTCGACCTAGTCTTTTTCGGACACTGTTATCTTTATCATGTTTGTTTTTTACAATTCTTTGGTTCGAAATAAAGTCATTCATTCATTAGTTTAACATTTCGCAGCAAATTTCGGCCAGGGAATACCCGCAGCCAATCAGAAAATAGAGTCCTGTGACTCCTGTGACACTATGTTACTATTTAATAATAATTTCTTCCCACCCACTTGCTGACCTTCCTACAGACAATACAGGTGGCTGCCAACGCTGCCACCCAGACGACGGGGCATCAAAGCTGCACTCCACCCTCACATTTATTTATTTTTTTGTTTGACATTCAAAAAATAAATCACACATAAGGTAAAAAGGATCCAAAGATCTAATTCTAGTGGTTGGTCTAAAGTAGATGTACCACCTGTAGTCCTGGCAATGCAGTTCGCCTTAATGTCTTCATCATTGAGTAATTATCACAGTCGGAACATGCTAGAGGACTGATGGATACGGTAGTGGTTGATAATACGTTGACAGCACTAGAGTAAGAGAAAATGAAAAGGCAAAAGCCATTCAAAAAAAGGAGAAAAAACAAGACAAAGAACAAGGACAAAGGAATTATTCCAGCAACCAGCACCTTGCTGCCACTGCTTAGTGTGTTTTTGCTGATATTCCCACTTTACTACAATTTCTTTAACACATCACCATCACCAGGATTGCAAGATTCACCGATTCAGTAACACAATTAAGGTCTGTACAAACTAAAACAGCATAAATTGTATGCACACCACACAAAAATCTCAGTTATCCCTTCCTCACACATTCAAATGATGACATTAAAGTGAAACACCATTTAATTAACAACATGGATGACAGAGATTTGTTTGACTTTTCAAGCCATCTTCTATAATTAGATGTAGAGCAAACACTGTGACCATATTCCTGAATTAAAAATTTTTAAGCAGTTAGGGAGAAAGAAGGCTCATAGCTGTGACTGACAAGGGAAAAATTCATTTAACAGGCAAAAAAAAAAAAAAAAAAAAATCACATGTAAGTCAATCCCACTTAAATAACCTGCAGCAATTACAAACTTGATTGCCAGTCCACAGAGTGGAGGAGAACAATAGTGAATTATGCCTTCCTAAGGGCAGATAATCCATCACTATTGCCTCTGGAAAGAGAATAGATTTGGCCAGTCTAGTGGACATGACAGGTCTGCAAATGTTGTAAACAACCTGAAGCCCACACTCTCTGTAAGCACTGCTTTATCCAGAAATCCTACATCACTGATTTGATGAGATGTGTAGTGAGATTCAATGCAAAACCAAAACGTCAGGTTTTTCTCAAAGGCTGATAAACTTTGACACTTTCTGAATTGTGAATATTGCATCTTTTTCACTCAGCAGAGAACAGACTTGCATCAGTGCAATTGTGTAACCTTGCTGTCACCTGGTGCAAAGGGTGGGGAATCAGGGGTGATAAAAATCTTGCATTGCCAGAACTATCTTCACACTATGTTAGTGCTGTTGCTGCACTGGATAAAGGTGTGACAGAACACGTCGTCTATCGCTCTGGGAAAGGTGAAGAAGAAGATGTTGGTTGTGTGTAGGCCTTAGCTGTGATTACTTCACCAATGATCTCACTGCAGCAACTGAAATAATGGAGTGGATTGGAGGGGGGCATTGTTGAGCTGCATTCTGCAAGTGGAAAATTAATAGCCTCTTCCGCAACCTATCACTGTGTCATAAATTACTACTTAATACTTACCAGATTTTGAGAGTGGAGTGTTAACATTGGCAAAGTGACAAAGTTAAGTATACTCAAAGGTGTAAATATGCATATTAAATTGCACAAACAAAATGGAATAGCTGTGAGTAATTGTCTCAGCAGTTAAATTTTAACACAAAAATGTGGGTCTAAGATCAGGGAGATAATAAACAATGCAGTGCTACTGATGTCTGTCACATGTTGTATCATTTTCTCACAGTACATTAATTTCCTGCACACTAAAACAGAAATGGGTGGAACTGGAACACAAACATGTTTTGATCTTGTATTTTTCCATCAGTAGGATTGAGCACATGGTGATAGAGCAACCCGGTCTCATCCCCAGTTCGTCAAATACAGACCCATGGTCAGTCAACATTCTCACTTCGACCTTGATGTTTGCTCATGGACTTTCCATGTCCAGATACGATGTGAAAGGTACCCTGGGTGCGTTGGTTGTTGACATTCTGGAACGCCGTTTCAAGTTCTGCCTGTCACATGCATTGTCTTCTTTCAAAATACACGTCCATTTGCACAGGAATTTAATGTTAACATACAGTCTCTTTCAAAGTAAACGCACTACATCGGTCCAACAACACAAATTGACTGTGCACGTGATTGGGTTTAGGAAAAAAAAACAGGGTTTGACTTTATAATCTTACGGGACACAAACGCCACTCTCCCTGGTGAAAGTCGGTGTTTGTTGGACCCATTCACCACCACTCCCGCCTGCCCTACTCACACTTTCGCTGCCTTAACTTGAGTTCTTGTCCCGCCACATTTCCCCCTGATGCTGCAGAGCACCGTTAAACTATCATGCCGACATGAAAGGACAGCTTTTTTCATCAGTGTCTGACGTCAAGTCATTGACCAAGCGCTGGATTTCGATGACTTTGAAGGGTCAGTGGCCCTTGGTGTCAGATACCGGTGCACAGATACACCCTTTGGCAGGAGTATGAAACGAAATGGAAGGCAGCATTTTTTGACGCTTTGAGTAATTGCTGTGAGTAAAAGAGTGAGAAAATCTGTAAATAGTGGGTGGAAGGGGAGGTGGATCAGTCCAACAAACTCAGGACTTTTACCTGTTAAACCACTGTTTGATTTCCCGTGTGAAACCAAAGGTCAATTGAGTTATTTTGGTAACAATGTAGTGTGCTGGCGACACACGTGACATATGTAATGTGATATTATATTAGCAACAAATGTACTATGTTAAGCAAAACCATGATGGTTTTTTTTTACCTAACCATGTTCTTTTGTTGCCCAAACCATTCTTAGTTTATTTTGAAAAGAGAGTGTATGCATTTAATGAGTGGAAAGTCATACGTTTTCTGACGCTGGAGGGTACTTTGAGCGTCAGAGTTTGACATTTAGTCACCAACCCAGTGTCAATATTTCATGAGTTGGGAGTGAATGTGTTCAATGGAGACTTCGACAATGGTGTGTATGAAAAATCTGAAAAATGGTAGACTAGAAGCCAGAACAGAAAGTACCAAAATGCAGGGACTAGCTGGTGGAGGGCTCGTCCTATCAGTCCAAATATGTACATTTAAACAGACTAGGGTAGCAAATGTATTTATATCTGATTGACAGACAACGTCAGACTTCTATTACATCGAAAAAGATTAGGATCAGGATGCAATAGCTGATATTTGTGGCATTCCAACATTTCTGGTTGTGACGCAGATCACTAAGGTATGAAAGCCAGCTGAGTCATAAAATGATCCTCTCTCTGTTCAGTGTGTCCTGATCTCTGTTAAAATGGCTTTCAAAGGCTGTGCATTATTTCTGAGTCAGACATGAATTGATTTGAATCCAATGTTAAAAGGCCTAGTCAATCACGCTGCTTTCGGTTTGAGTGTAAGACCAAAAACAGATAAAAATCGCATAATATTTGGATGTCTACTAAGTAGAAAGTATCCTGTAAATTACATGTTGTTATTGTTGTCATCACTAGCTGACGGCACGTACAAGCACATATGCATAGGGTAAGTGTAAGAGAGCGCTAGGCCTCAGGATACTCATGAATGCCCAACAGTGAAACTGATTATGACGGTAGGTTTGAGTGGTGAAATGATGCAGACGAGTGATTTCCCAAGTCAGAGCCTCTCCTGCACCATCAGCATTCTAATGCCCACACACCACTCCCACAGAAATCCATCTTCAATCTTTCAGATCTCACCCTCCTCCATGCTCCACCCCCGCCGTCTCTCCTCTAACACTCCCTCTGTATTTCACTAACACTTAAAGGAAATAGACCTGGAATTCCAATAGATAGCGAAGGCTCTGCTCATTATAAGTTAGTGGGGCAGCTATTTTTCTCCCCAGTCGTGCAGTGCCACAATGGATTCCAAGCTCTGAATGCATCAGGTTTTTGTTTTACATATTAATGTTTGAGGCTTTTTGAGAAATATTGTGGGTGCTGGTATTGTGGCCATATTTTTTTATTTTTTCCAAAAATGGTATTGGCAGCACGAAGAAAAGACATATTACAACTGAAACATAGCAGTGAGCCAAGCCTGCTGTAATGATAGACACACCGACAGGCAGATACAGAGATAATAGGACACACACAATGGGCAAAAGTATGCGGACACATAGGGTTGTTTGGATGATTTTGGCTAGGCCACTTCATTTCACTTAATTATTCAAGCGGCTGGAAAAGCAGCAATGTCCCATTTCGGATTTGTGTTGCTGTATCTGTTGCTGTAGCTGTGTTTTTGTGCCTCTTGTTCTTGGCTTTTGATAGTATGTTCACTAAAGACAACTGATTTTGGATTTTGGACTACAGCTGAGATATATCTGGCTTGACCATCGCCTCGAACCACTCTAGAACACGGACCCGAAAAATGATGCTGGTGGGCAGTACAGCTATCTTGGCTAGTCAGCCTAGCCTTGGGGGGTCAAACTGGCTGTGGTGGCTGCTGTAACTTTTACTACCTTGCCACGTATGTTGTGCATACATTGCACAATTACACAAAATGCCACGGAGGTACTGTGCAATTATGGATGTATGGACGAGTAAGTTGAGAAGTGAAAGAAATGACTCGACTTTATGTCAGGAGAAACTGCAACTGTCTCTAAGCTGCAGAAAATTATAATGTACTTGATGGGGGAAGTCAAGGATTTGAGACGACAAAATGCTGAGAAAAATAAGAGGATGGCCCTCCTGGAGTGCCGAGTGGCAGACCTGGAGCTGTATACCTGCATGAATGACATAATTGTCAGCAGGTTGGAGACCTAGCCCTGATCATACGCCTGGGTGGTGACGATGAGGGATGGTGGAGAGCTCACTGAGCTCTCAGTCGGCTTTCAATTCAAAGCAATAAATCTTAATGTTACAAGATACAGTGACATTTAAGACAATAGCATGCTTCCCACTGTGCTAACAATCTGGTTTGGAATTGGTGTCAACTTCCTGGTTTCAAAATGCCAATGCCTAAGTGCATACATCGAGGTTCATTAGACCAGTGTTGATGAAATTACATTAAAACTGTAGTTTTCCAAAGTATGGAAAGTATTTTAGCTATATCTTAACTGCTCTCAAAAGTAAGTTCAACTACATCCAAACTACAACAGAGGAAACAATCACAATCTGAATCTGAGATCTCATTATGTTACACAAAGGTACAACTGAACTGACACTGGGTAGGGTGCAGGTGTTGATTTAGGGACTATGGTAGGCCAGACCTCACCTAGGCAGCTCAGGGATGTGCTTTAAGAAGAGGATAGGGAGCTATGGTGGGATGGAATCCTGAAAATGGTAAATTTTTAAGGAAATTCATAGGTTTCCATTGCAGACATTTTGGTTGCAAATCAGAGGTGATTTTAGTTAAGTAGCAGGTGACCAACTGTGGCCAATGAGCTGTAGCATTGTGCCAAATTGTATGGCAAAAAAAAATGTCATGAGAATACTCTGAATACGTAGGTTGCTTTTACCTACATGAACTACATTACCCAATGTAGTTTAATACAAAAAAAGCTACTGAGATTCAAAGGTGGTTAAACTGCCACTAAACTACTGCAAATTGTAGTTAAACTAGCAATCAAACCACATGTACTTAACTACTTCCCACCCCTGCATGAGACCCTGTTGAAAGCTCCAAGGTCAAAACTGAACTTTCATGCATAACGAAATGATTTTCTGAGTTTGGTGTTTGACTCTTGGCTGGACATAGCCCTGACCTCAACCTCAGCCTGACCTAAGGGGAATTGGAAGATCAATTGTGAGCCAGGCCTTTTCACCCACTGCCAGTGCCAAACCTTACCATGCTGTGGCTGAATGGAAGAAAATCCCTGCAGAATCTTGCAAAATCTTGTGGAAAGCCTCCCAAGAAGACTGGAGGCTGTTCCAGTAGCATATTAACGCATATAGTTTCGCAATGAGATGTTCCAACAATTAAATAAGGATGTAATGCTCAGATGTCTGCATACTTTGTTTGGGCATCCATACGCTTGTACCATCAATGTTACATTGCACCCTAAATGTTTAGCAGTATTGCAGAGGTATTTGAATGATCCAGACTCAATTAGGCAACAGATAGCAGGCTATCTGTGAGTGAGTGAGTGAATGAATGAATATGAGTTCCCTAATGGAAAATAGTATAATCACACCCCCACTTATCCCTCCATCATGCCTCTCATCCTGTACATCTCTTTACTCTATCCACCCAAAGAGGGGAAATGGCTAGCATTAACGGCAGCGAGTCCCACCTGATACTGAAGTGGCTAACATGAAGCTCTGTGAAATAATTAAGATGATGCATATGCATAGCAAAACCTGACAGACGAATATTTGTGTTGCTTGCTGATAAGTGGGAGGGCTGTGTGATCTTCAAAGATAAGATTAGCATTAATTTGGCGCATTTGCTTTTTAATGGGGGAAATGTTTGTATTTTGTGGGATTACAAAGTAACAAATGACTGAAAGTATATAGAATTATCAGGCATTAAGAGACAACATGACTTGGTAACAATTCAATGACCCTAGCACATGTAAAGGTTGAATACCATGAATTTGAAAATGAAAGGAAACAACACTGTGTTGGATTTCTGAATGTTTACAGTTGCACTTTGGTTTCCGTTATGTTTCACTTGTGATTCAGAACACATAGCGGTCGGTACCTTGGGGTCAGCACAGGAAAGTTTCTTATTAAAATGTCAAGAGCAATCACAGCATAAACGGCCAGAGTCACGGCTGAGGGGAAACAGCCCGAGCAAATCAAAAATTAAGTAATAGCTCTCATATATGATATCCATCAGGGAGCATGGGAAGATGATTAGTAAGAGGAGAGTGGAGAAATGAAAGGGGGGAAGAGGGGCTGACTGATCATCAACAGTCTGAGGACAAACACATTAGATACCTCATCTCAGAGCCTTCATTGAATGTGTCCTGCAAAATAAAACACTGGCCAGGGGAATCCAGTTTTAGAAACAAGACAAAGGGAGCATAAAGGGTGCTCAAACATTGAAGTGCTTATATACCCAAAGGGGAACTGGTTCATGACAAGACTGTTGATCATCTTCATCTACCGCGGTTTTTTGAATGAAGGTGGGATCCTGGTAATCTGATCAAAGCATGTAATTGACTGTCTACCTTACACTGAATCATAAGTGACAAGTTTCCACTGACTACAATCACATGTAAGAACATGTGCAAATCCAATCAGTGTTTGTGGTGGCAGGCAGGACCCTGGCAGCCATGCTTACCTCAGGACAAAAGCCAGGGATTATCGGACTGTTTAACACCAATAGAGGTAGCAGAGCATTCGCTGGGTAGTGATTTATCAGTGAGACACCCTTCTCAACCTTCAGGGCTGCTACGTTCTTACTGAGTGGTCAAACCATTAGGAAAGTGTCCCCCCAACCTTTTTTTCTGCCATGGCACACATCCTGCGTTAAAAAATGTAATGTTGCTCTTCTAACCATTAACTCCTAAGTAATTATAAAATAATACGCACATTTGGAACTTCTAATGTGTGTATAATTTAGTGGAACTGTGAAACTTGAGCTTGTCTTGATGAACACAAAATTGGCTGGAACTCATGACAAGAACAAACGCTGTCATTGAATGCAGTCTGGGGTTTGCAGAATCTTCACATATCAACATTCTGTCCGGGAACAGGGTTGTGTGGGCATGCTTAGTCTGTGATGATGCAGTTTGGACTCAGCAAGCTGGGCCACTTACTGGACTAAATCGTTTTGTACATTGTTGAGAACAAAAGGATGAAACAACGGTCAACGGGAACAAAAATCAACCCACTGAGGGCTGGATTCAAAATCCCAGCGAAAATCAAAGTAAAAAAATGAAATGTGATCCAACTTGTGTGAATTCTATTACGGCAACTCATAATGTGACTCTGTAGTGTGTATGGCCCCCGTGTGCCTGTATGCACTCCAGGTAATGTCTGTTCATGCTCCTGATGAGCTGGTGAATGGTGTCATGGGGGATCTCCTACCATACCTGGATCAGAGCATCAGTGAGCTCCTGGACAGTCAGTGGCGGCACTTGGTGGCATTGGATGCACGATACAAAGCGTCCCATAGGTGCTTAATTGGATATAGGTCAGGGGAACGAGAGGGCCAGTTATGGCACCAATGCCTTCTTCATACAGAACTGCCTACACACTCTGGCCACATGAGGCTGGGCATTGTCCTCCACCTGGAGGAACCCAGGGCCCACTGCACCAGTGTAAGGTCTGACAGTCTCTGTGAGGGTTTAATCCCGGTACCTAACAAAAGTCAGGGTACCGATGGCTATGACATGGAGGTGGGCAACCTGATTGGGCTGCAGGTACTGCCTCATGCTGCCAGTAGTGACAAAGACAATAGCAGAACTCAAAACTAGAGAAGAGTCGGTCAGGAAGGATAAGGAGAGAGCAACTATGTGTGGCCACCTCATGGAAAACCATTTCCTTTTGGGGGGTTGTCTTGCTTTTGCCTCTCTTTTGCACCTACTGTCACTTTAATTTGCACCAAAGCAGGTGAAACTGATTCACAATCACTTGTGCTTCCTAAATGGACAGATTGATCTCCCTGAAGTTTAACTGACTTGGTGTTATACTGTGACCATTAAGAGTTCCCTTAATTTTTTGAGCAGTGTTGTATTGTTTCTGTTAATGTTGTATTTTCATATATTTTTGCCAAACAATTTACAAGTGCAATCATCCTGTAAATGTTGTTCTACTTGAAAATCCAATAAACAAACTGGGGGGGGAAATGTAATTGGTAGTTTGCAATGCTATGCAGTCAAAGCAGCGTCTCAAATACTGGATACTTGTGAGTATGGTTGCAGTTATAATTGTGTTTAAGTTATGTCGACATGTATGTATTAACTGATATTTTAGCAGTTGAAATAAGGCGTCGAAACAGCACTGACATATCATCACCTTAAAAGACAGATAAAATATTACAGATAAAAAGCAACATTATCATTTATTTTGAGTCATGTCTCAAAATGCAAATTACTTAGGGAAATACCTTCCATACTAATTGTGTGCTCCTAAACAGCTGCATCTGAAATTGATGTTGATGAGAGCTGTAAGAGTGAACCATTACAGCAAAGCCTCCAAACGTTTTGCAGGAAAAGACAGAGAGGATTCACAAATATTCTTGAACTGTTTGTCCAAACAAAGAGTTACTAAACAGCTGACAAGTTCCTTGGCAGCTGTTCCTCCTTAACATGATAACCCTCAACGATTAGAAACAGCTGTACTAATCAACAAACTAATGGCAGACATGGAAATGATTTCAACATCCCAAAGCAAAAAGAGAGGGAGAGAAAGAGAGATAAAAAAAATATGTGAGGCAGTTGTGCTATAGGGAATCCTGGAATCAGCCATCAGTCAAAATACGGCCCAGAGAGATGACTTGACAGATGCATTCATTACAGACAGGATGACAGGGGGTAGAACACATGGCTCATTTCCAACAACTTTGTTGGGTTGGTTACCTAGTGAATACTGATTAAAGGGAGGAAAGAAATTTCCATTTTAAGAAGTATGCCTTGATTTTAGCATTCAAGCTGCTTTTTATTTCATTTTCACAGTGAAAAAGTCTCCTTCTTAGTTACACTTGCACTGTTGATTATAGTCATGGTTTTAAAAGCAAAGAGAATGTCTAAATGTATAAAAATAAAAAATATGCTCAGGTTGTAGTGCTTGTTCTTTATCTGCTCATTCTCAGTGCGTAACTCTCAAAAGGGGCAAAAGGCTAAAGCATACTCATGTCTGACGTGGCTGTGCTGTAACTATTTTTTAAATAGAGGCATTATATCTGTTGAGTACGTACATATTTTGCACCAATTCTCTGTTATTGTGAAACTGAACCAACCACTCCATGTCCTTGTATTTTAGAAAGCCCAACTGAGCCTCCACTCTAAGAGTCCTTACCTAAACAACCACTGCTTTCCACATTTCAAAGACCTCTAACTTGAACAGCACTTTATTTCTACAAAGAGAAGGATCATGCTTTTATGTCGTCGGCCTGTTTTGAAATGCAACTACTGCTGACATTCAGGTAAAATGGAGAGTGGTGGCCTATGTGACTGACCAAATTTCAGGATGGTCTCATGATCAGATGCACAAGCACTCAAGCATAAGAGGCAGCTACTCTCAATACTTGTTCATTAACAATGGAGAAACTTACTTATGCATTAAGTAAGCAGGAGATTTATTCAAATGCATTAACTTACTTAACTAATTTGGAACAGTGATGTAGGCTTCATGAACAGACTGACTTGGTTAAGTCCAGTCAAGGATGATAGACCTGAAGAGTTGATAATGCTGAAGTACAGCCTGAGTCAAGGGAGAAACCACAGTCTGGGTTGACTCCAGGAAAGAGTGTTGGGTTTGTTACCAAAGGATCTTTAAAATAATGGCATTTTCATATAGGTACGATTAATTCATACCATGCCCCAGTACGATTGCCAAACTTCCCTCTGTGTCGCTCTTCAAGAGGAAATACAGCGAGTGCTGGGCGGAGCTATGATAACAACCCAGCCCACATTTAAGAGCACTGTTTGCACTAGGGCGTGGCTGGCAAGCTGTGGAGTAGCCAATATTTCACGAGGCTCCACTCTGACTTCTCACAATTTAAAGACTCTCCCCTTCAAATTCTGTCTCTATCATTCACAGCTTTTGACACAACACTGTGAAACTATGTCCAAGTCCAAAACTAACAGGGCTTGTGAAAAGAACGAGAAAACAGCTGAAGGTGTCGAACAAAGAATGCTGTATGTGGTGGAAACGTTACACAGACCAAAGGTCTAGGTGCCACGTCTGAAGGGTAATTTTTGGTTCCAAAGGTACTATCCTGAAAGTGTTTGGTGGAAACATGGCTTTTGTTGTGCTATAGTGGAAAAAAGGGTGCCAAAGATGGACACTACTTTCCCCGGGGACTAGCAGAGCAGCGAGGAAAAGCTCTACTTATGGCCAGAGAAGGAGCTGCTGCTGTCGGGCTCGGAGGGCTCAGCCTCCAGCCAGAGCTCCGACTGCAGGTTGAAGGTGGCAGCAAACCCAGATCTAGGTCTGTCCACGACAGGCTGCACTGCTATCTGATATAGAGGTGTCAGTATTGAATTGAGACTGTTTCATAGCAGGTTAAATACTCTCACTGAATACCAATCCAATTCCATCTTTCGGTACAGATGGTGGCCACACCAGATTCGTACCATACAAGAGTACACATGAACTATATTTGAGACCACCTTTTCAAGCGGACTCAGGCATGGATCAGGATACTGTGCGGTACGGTACACAATGTTCACACTAATCAAGAAAACTGGACTTTGGAGTAAAGTGTACTCATATTCAGCTTGGATCCTTTATATGAAAGCCCCCTTAGTCAGAAAATAAGACCTCATCTTGAAACATGCTGTTGCATATTTCAGGCTCAAAAATGACATCAGCTGTGGCTGAGACAAAATATTGTTGGTTTTTGTTTTACATGCAAGTAAATGCACATGCACATTCCTGATTTGTTATGTCTATGAATAAGCTGAACTTTAAAAATGGCCACTATCCTAAACAACTGCCAGTTTGGATTGCTAATTTTCAAGCTTGAGTTGGTGGGCTAATTACTGAGCTACAGGATCACTCATTAGCTTGTCTTGACATTTTATTCCTGTGATCTGTCAGGACAACTCATCCGGCATATCAATTTTTTTTATGAGAAAATAAGGTTAAAGCTCAGCTGATTTAAAGTTTAGCTTGAATTAAATTGATTAAATTGACTAAAAACAATGACTTAGCATTAAAACCCACAGTTTTATAGGAGCACGAGCTTTGCTCTGTAATGGGGCTTTATGGGCTCAACCACTCATCCACTGGCACACTGAAAATTTGCATGTAAATGCTTAACAAACGTGGATAAGAATACTCAATACTATGCACGGATCAGGGGCTCTTCACCAGCAGGTGAGTTGTTTAAGGACAACAGTTCAGGATAATAAGCATTTTGTGAGGAGCTGTGGTTTGTGCAAGCTTGATTTCAGTACAGGTTCTTTGCATTTAAAGTGTAGGAGTTAGGGACTTTTAAAGTTCAAATGTTTGGCCTTTAATGCCTGCACTAGTCACCACAACACAGTCTCAAAATACGCTATCCCTCCAAGCATTCCTCCTCTATGCAAGTCTGCAAAAATAATGTTTAAGGTTCTCCAGCTAAAAGTCTTTGTAAGGTTAAGGAAAGATCAAAAGTGGTTGCAGTTAATACAAAGGCAAATGTAAACATTCTGTGTCTGTAGGCGAACTCCTGCATTAAAGCTAAGGTTGCTGCAAGCCCACCCGCCTCCCCTCCATCTCTACACCTACACCACATCTAATGTCCTGAGTAGCATCAAAACAGCACAGACAGTTTTCCTTTTAAGTCCTCGCCCTCATCACATTTTCAATGACATCCAAGCTATGCGTGCACGAATATATAAAAGCAATTGATTTATTATCAAAAAAGGCGATATTAAATTAGAGAAGACATTATTATCACTATCTATATCAGGCCAACAACAGTATAATGGATTAACATTAGTAAATCAGAATTATTAAACTCTTTCATTTCACTTTCATTTCATCTTTCACCTTTAAACCGCATTAATGTGCGATACAATTCAAGAAGCTGCGCAGATAACATTATTGACTGCTTCGGAAGCGTGAAAGATAATTAAATAAATTTCTTTAGAACATCAAAAAAATCTTGCCTTTAAAACCAGCAAAAGAAAGGTTACACTCTTCAGTGATGCAGCATACTGGAATTTAGCTGAGTGCTCTGTTCTGACACCATTGGATCTTAGGTGTCTTATTGCTTTCCAAATGTTCTTCCTCTTGTCCATATCATTCACAAATACAATATATTTTCTTTGTAATGGAGAGCATGGAGGCACTTGGTTATTGCCTCTATAAATGCCTGAATAATTACTTCAAAATATTATATCTCACGTATGTCCTATCTTGAAATGTCCTTATCTTGTGTTTTGAAAGTCACAATATTAGTATTTTATCATTATAATAACAATGCACAGAGCAGAAATGTTCACTGTCGCTATCATTTCTGGCTACATCCTGTACCAGAAGGTCAGTATGAATGAAACTCCACTGCTGCCAGCACCAGACGTACAGCAGGAAAGCAGAGGCTCATCTGCTGTTAAAAGGCTGGTAAGGCATAAGGGGCACTGACTTACTGAGATGAAGTTTTAGATTAAGACAAACCAGAGCATGTTGTCTTGGTTTTCAGGGGATAAAAAGTGCATAAAGTTTAGTTTTAATAATCAGATAATATGGATGTTTATTTTTTGGCTTGCAAGAACATTCATTCATATTTTCAATTTTTTATTTTTGTGTCGTGCCAAATCATTTGGCCCATCCCACATGGGCCCCATTATTTTTCAAAATTTCGTCTGGTCTTCCACAAGGAAAGAAAACAAAATAAAACAATATCCTAAGGCCCTGATCACACAGAAAGCATATTAGCAGCTGGAGGTGCCTTTTTGTAATTGTATTTAATGAGAAGTTTTTTGCCCGCGGTTTTTGTGTTGCAACGCACCTCGTGTTTCTGCGCTCTAGGCACCTGGTGTTTTTGCCGGAGCGCTCTGAACTCCTTCAGTTGAAAAACTTTAACTCAGAGCGGAAAAGTGCCCCGAGTCATCTTTTTCCCCATTGACCAATCGAATTATTTGAGAGGCGGGCCTTCTGTGGTGGTCACGACAACAAGTTTACAGTTGGTGAACAATGGAGGGGAAACTGGTGGTAGCAGTTGCTGGATACCCAGAGCTATAGACAGCAAGTTGTCAAACTGCCCCCGAGTCATCCTAAAATATGCCTGGAAATGGCCATCATGGAGGAGAAGCTCCTGGACCAACTGGTGGTACTCGCCATGATCCACCCTCTATATTAGGCTCTAATGTACCCACACAGATCTCTGTTTCCCTGTGGCCAACAAACTATTTACTGACAGCCTCTCACCCTCAACCAGAGCTAGAACAAGTACCCTCTGCCTGAACATTTTAGGAACTAGATACAGGGTTCCTACACATTTGGAATTTCAAAATTCCATACTTTTCCATACCCTAATTTCCAGACTTGTCTGCGTTTTTTTTTAGAGAATATGCGACATCTGAGTAAATATATCAGTGTATTATATTTCACATCATATTTAATTATTCTTAATAGGCAATTGTAGCCAAGTACCATAATGGCATGCAAATAAAAACTCAGGTAAGTTCAATGTCTGGGCTGAGGCAAAAAAGTTGGGACTCTGGGTGCAAGCGATGCAGTAACGAGATGTCGGTGTGTTTTTCCTTTCATGTGGCTCAGAATCGCCTTCTCCCCCATGTTGGCAATGTCAAACGATTTCACACAAAGCTTGCATCTAGCTCTGTGTGTGAATTGGGAATCCTTGGCCAACCAGTATTTACTATATACAGCATTGTCAAGCCATCCATCCAAAAACTTGCATCTACCCATTGTGAACCACGTCAAACTCGTCTTCTTGTCGAAGGTGCAGTGTTGGAGTGAAACTTGATACCTGGGGGGCTGGAGGAGGGTCATGGGGCAGCGGACTGGACATACCACTTGTCAATCAGGTAAAAGGAGCGGTATGTTTTCTGAGACGTTTGCTCTCACACAAACTGTGCTTGGCCCGGCATAAAACACGATCCGGACTGATTAAATTATTTTTGGAAATACCTAATTTTCTATTTTAGAAAACAGTACTTTAGAACAATGGTAATAGTCTGGAAACATAAATATTTTTCCATACTTTATTTCTCATTTTCCATACTTTTTAATACCTGGAAATTGATCAAATTTATTTCCATACTTTTCCATACTTTCCATACTTGCGTAGGAACCCTGTAGATATTACGGTCAGTTGCTTGGCAACAATAAAAAGGTGCAGCAATTGTTTTTTTTGTTTTTTTTTTTACTACTGGCATTAAGTTAAAAAAAAAAAGGCAATGTAGCGTGTCTTGCATTTTGCAGGTTGCAAAACACGTTCTCTGTGATCAGGGCCTTAATGTTCTATTGTGAGAAAACCACTAAATGTCTACAGATCATCTCGACAGATTGCTTTTTACCTCTTCTCCGAGTCTTTGTCCAGATAACTGGCCAATTTATATATTTCATATGTGAACAGCCATCTTGGTCTTAATGCATCTTCCATATTTACAAAATCAATATCTATTTTTATCTCACTAAACAAAGTATTGCACAGTGCACAATAAAAAGGACAGTAAAAACAAAATGGAGCCCATCTTCTATAATATTTAGACAGTACATTGGACAGATCAGACAGACAGCTTTTCTTCTTCTAAATGAACATACTGTTCAGTTTCAACAGTCAAAGGTAAAAACCACCCTCACAAACATTCGGAGAGAACTCTCAAAGAGTTCCTAACTTAGCCCAAAAAACTCTAGCAAGGAGTCCTAGCTTAGGTGTGATTCAGGAAAATCCTCAGAGCAATTGAAGCGACAGAAACTTTTACCTTAGTGAGGAGGTGTGATTGACCTTGTTGCTTAGTATGACACTCTCTTTTAACAGATGTGATTGGTTGCCCTTTTGTGAGCCTGCAAGGTGTGGACATTCAGCGGAAAGGAAATGAACCTCATCACAATATGAGACTGTGAAAGTGTTGTCATTGTTAGTACGATCACTCTGCTGATGGAGGAGTGAGACAGACTCAAGTCATCACTGCTGCACTGTTCATTTTTCCAGCTGCCAAATATCTTAGTGCTGTGATCACTTTATTTCTGGTGTTGTATCGTTACTGCATTGGGTGAGAGTTGTGGGCGCATCTCTTAATGAGATCGATCACAAACATTATCCCTGTGCAATTTAATCTGTAGCATTTTATAAACTCACTGTCATTCAATGCCTGGAGGATATTTCTCCTCCTCCTTTTGTCTTTCTGTTGTTTTCTCCTCTGCTTAAGAAACTTGTTAAACACAGAAACCTTGTACACCGATTCCGCTAAGTTTTATTGTTGTATTCGGTGCGAAAATTCACAGTATGTGACAAAATGAAAAGACACATTTCCTTCTTGTGCCTCTCTCCACTGGAGTTACCTATCTAGCTGTCACCACTCCCTCCCTGTCTTGTATTTGGTACTGCGGCTGCGTGAAGGGGCGGAGCTGTCCTCCCTCTCTGTCTCAAAATTCTGAGCGCAGTCCACATCCTCATCGCCATCATCACCATTCACCTGAATATTACTATCTGACCTGTTAAAAGTGAGCTATCTGAGTTATGAAATGATTCTGTGCGCCCCGTTCTTCTGTCTTGCCCCGGATGTGTCCCACCGTCACATTTTCTTCACTGATTCTTGGTCAAACGTCTCTAAAGGCTTCTGATGGATGCAAAAATCCCAGAAAATCGAACCTGTTCTGAAAATTTTAATGACAGAGAAAAGTTTCGGACTCAGTGTGGAAACATGATTGACACAACGTGAGGTTGTATTTATTTTTTTGACGTGCAACAATTTTGGATGAAAAAAATTGACTCAGTGTGCAAAGGTCTTTAAGCCTCTTAAAAGTCTTCCTCCCTACTAACTAAAGCTCTCTTAAGGGCTAAGATGCATTGCGAAATACTTTTATTTTTTACTTTGTCTTGACTTTTAGGGGAAATTTATAGAAAATGTCATAATTCTAATGATTTCTTTAGATTTTTGTCAATAGGAGAAACTCTTTGCACAACGAACCTTGGTGAATACCACCCCAGATCTCAGATGTGCACATGGAGATCTTTGCTTTTTAGGCAAATTATATACACAAAATTCTCCATACCATATTCAGTTTCTATCATTGTAAAAGTGCAGAGTTTTGGTTTAGTTCAGTGGTTCCCAACTGGTCCAGCCACGGGGTCCAGATTTCTCCTTAACTAGTTCAAGGTCCACACAGCGTTTGTGTTTGGCCATGTCATTGAGCTAGTTTGCTGTCTCTGTTAAGTAGCTGTCCGCCACTCCCTCACTCTACAGCAGGGAACGGCACTTCAAAATGAAAGCTCTATACTGGAAATTCACTGTACTTCAAAATAAAGTGTCTTTTTTACAAACGACACATTTCCAAGCCACTTGTGGTCCATTAAGAATGGATCCGAGACCCACTTTTGGACTGCGACCCACCAATTGGGAAGCACTTGTTTAGTTCATATATTGTCAGCCCATTGTCTTTAGTCCTTGGCAAAGACAGACTAATAAAAAAACCTCACTACACTGAGAGTTGCGGAAAAAAAATCTGCATTTATCTCTGGACTTTAAAACTAATAAGATATGTAAATTAGAACATATGCAAATTTCATGTGCTGGCCTGCTGAGGGGCATGGTCAAGCCATCAGGGAGCCCAGGGTGAAGACTTCAGTTTTGTTTTTTGTATTTGTTTTACATTTTTCACATTGTCTGTGTGTGTGTGTGTGTGTGTGTGTGTGTGTGTGTGTGTGTGTGTGTGTCTTTGTTCACATTCACATGAAACTGCAAAAGAAATACGGGTAAATGACATATTTGCTATCAGGTAAATCTCACCAAAACCTGGCTGGGGCATGGCTTTGAATACACACTTCAGTGTTGATTGAGGTCTCTTGTCAGGAAATGCAGATGATTAATATCTATTGTAAATAAAGAGCAACTGCATAATCACTGTGGAGGGAGACAGGAATAACCACAGGTTGCCAGGGTGTAATTTTTGAGTCAAGGAGGTCTGTTCAACACTTGCTTGCGCGTCCTTCATTTATCTGCTTTGGATAGAAAACAAACTTCAATGTCATGTTTGTAATCAACATTTGCATGATGCAAAAACGCTACATTGTCTTCGTCACACTGGGGAGTGTTGTTGAAATTTACATTTATTAAGAAAACAAAATGGGGGGTGGGAACGACATGCCTGACATCTACAGAATTCGCCCTGGATAACAAGACAGCTTAGCATTGTCTTGTATGTATACAACAGCATGAAAGGGAATAAAAAAATAAATAAATTAAAAAACAGTGCCGCATTTCTCTGAGCAGCGTTGTCACAAGGCTTGTTCAGTCTTACCTGCTCCCATTTCACAAATGCTGTCTGTCATGTGTGCTTGTCTGCTGTACTATTTGATTCCCCCTTTTCACAATGGAGACGGTGGAGACTGAAATGCTGAGACGCGCAATTGTGCTCCTCCCCTCAGGAAGGTCTTGTGTCTCTACACGGCGCCACTGACTTGCTAAACTTGTAATTACAGTATCACAGCTCTATGTAATGCCTGCATGTGGGCTACAAGTTTGCCCTCCCATCTAAATTCGAAGCTCAAACAGACCGCCCATTCTGTCAAGCCGAACCCTGAGTCAATAGAACATCCTGTCAGAGTGAGTACCGCCTGCCAGCCTGTCAGGCAGCCCCACCAAATGCCCAACGGGAGGGTGACTTATAGCCTCCCATCTGGAATGATCCCCTGGTCTTAAGAGGTCAGAGAGGACACAACCGCAGCGACTCCGTGAAGGTAGTTGCTTTTGTCAATTTTGCCTGAGTGTCTCTCCAGCACACAAAAAAATATCCTGCACTGCATGACAGGAAAGGGTTGTCTGGGACTGAAACAGTATTCAGGGAACACAACTCATGTCGTGATGGTTTATGAATAGGTTTGCTTTTTTTCTGGGGCAAGATGCCTGCTCAGATACACTCCAATCTTTACTAAAAGATGTGTGGTACAAGTCATGAAAATTTCAGTTTTAATTAATTAGAATTGAAGGAGTACCTCAGAAGCACGCTTGAATTATTGTATTACATCAACAGACACTTTGTGAGTGCTCATTAAGTGTCCCCTTTTTTTGTTTTTGCAAGGATGGTGCCGACATTTTTTTCGTACTCTGCAAGATCCAAGAGTGGAAAGCAAGATTAAATTTGTCCTTAAAGACGATGATAAATAAATCAATATTGCTTTTGAGTTCTGAAGTCACATATCGCAGCATGAATCGCCTACTTATTCATCACTAATGGAGGGTAATTTGGAAAATAATTTTACTGCACATTTCTGATACCCTGTTACTAGTGACCTGTACCTGGCCCCCTGTGATCCTTCATAAGCATGGAGTATCAAGCTTTTTTTTGGCAGTGAGGCTCAGTGAGCAACAATATTCCACTGTGAGACCTGTGTTGCCCCCAGAAATATTTTGTAGGGGATGTCAGATGGGGCCACTGAAATTTTGGGGTGGCATACCAAAACCAAAGGCCACAACTGGATTTCAGGATTTTGATTATGCTGTTGAAGTATATAGACTAGATGAAAACTATGTCAATGTGGAGAGCTAAGGAATCGCATCCATACTATAAAACTTCAATCAAAAGCCTAGTCCCCTTTACTCGCCAGGTAGGGTTACACATTTTGACAAATAAAGGCCTGTCTCAATTAGAGGCTTGGTCTGGTTGCCAAGCAGTTCATTTTGTTTTGTAGACGTTCTTTGGATGTACAAAACTGGGTTGTTGGCTACCTCAAATAATGTGTGCAGTCCTCAATTATCTTGTAAGTTATTCATATTTCTTTAGCCTGTAAGGGTCCACAGATCAAAAGAAACAAAAGGGTTTTCATAAAAATTAATCAAAGTTGTGAGTATTGTTTTAACAGGATAAAGTGGTGTTGTGTTGGTACGCCAGGTGCTGTAACTCTCTCTCTGTTGCGCTGTCCTGGCCTAACTTTTTTATAAGTAATATTCATACTGGTTAAAATGAAGAATTTAATGCTTTGTCACAATCTTTACCGAGCAACAGTGTTGTGTGAAAGGAATTAAAGGCCTGACCCATATAGTCTCCTGTCCCAAATATAGGACCGTTGACATAGGTAAATAATAGCCCAGGCTACTAACTGAAGCTTTACGGTACAATCCTGTTTTAATGTGTTTTTTATATATATATATATAGATATATGTATATATGTATGTATATATGAGTTAGGGGATTCATTGCTCTTCAAATAGAGACAGAGTGTAACGCGTCATAATCTGAAAGCCACACCCCCAAAAGGAAAACGAGGCCCGCTTTCCCCTCCACTTCTTTGCTCGTTCGCTGTCATTCTGCCTCCGCAGCCGCACCTTCAAGTCTCCACGACTGAATTGCTAGCTAGCTAGCTAAAATGATTAGCTATAGCTAACTAATAATTAGCTAATAATAAGATGGCAAAGGATTATTTTAGCACGCTATGCCTACAAGGGAGGCAACGGTATATTGATAAGCTTAATATTGCTGGTCTACCTCAGTGTCCCTTCTCCTTACCTTGCTCGTCTTGGAAAAAACATGATGTGGAGATTCTTTTTTAAGAAGATGAGCATTTCGGCATGCTCAGCCATCAGCCTGCTCCTACTACCGGCACACGTTGTTGTTTTGAGACATGCCTCTACATGCTGGTAAATTGATAGAAGTCCTAGAGCAGACTGGACTGCTTGAATTGCGGAGCGCTGGGCCCAATTATAACAGAAGTTGCATTCATACTGTCAGTGCTTTAGCTTAACATACATACATACAGTTAACTGTTACTCTAAAAAATACATTTGGAGGGTTTGACAAAGTGTTTGCTGCACACATAGGCATACCGAGTGTCAGGATCTCACAATTTCTTCCCTGTTGAAGCCTCACGTTTTATTACCTGTATCCACTTTTGTCTTCTACGAGGTTCTGTTTTTCTGCTCAGCAGCTGATAAAAGCTAAGCTCTGGGTTTTTTATTGGCCGTGCAGCCCACCACACAGCAACTTTTTGGCATTTGGACTTAGGGAAAACTCAGCAGGCTGGAAACGGAGGGGTAAAGTGTGAGGGGAAAGCGGGCCTCGTTTCCCCTTTGGGGGCGTGGCTTTCAGATTATGACGCGTTGCGCTCTGTCTCTATAGCCCGGTTGTCCTTTTCCTAAAAAAGTCAAATATACAGTTTTAATCTAAAGGAGTGCATTGATTGTATGGAACAAAATATTTACTGGGAACAAGCCATCTGAAGTTTAGGGGAGATGCCTGGGTGCCCGTAGAACGTTGAAAGTGTAAGAGGCCCCTTTAAAAATGGCCATGCCAGTCATTCCCTCACCAAAATCTAGCCTAAATATGGAGCATATTTAACCCACTTCCTGACAAGCTATGCCAACATGGTTAGTATCAATAGATGCCTCAGGTTGTCTACTTTAACAAGATACCACTAGCTAAAATTGAGCATGCCACAGCCTCTTAAAGACAGTGATATTGTTCCCCAATTAGTTTCACCAAGGGGGGCCTGTAATTGTATCAGGGCGGTGTCACTGTGTCTAACATGTTCTCTAATTAAGATGAACATGGGCACTGTGGTTTTAATTTGATCAGATTCACATATACTCTACTTATTTTTCTAAATACCAATTACAGCACAGAATCTGCTGAAAATAGGCCCAGACAAATACACTACTTACTCAGGTTTGAGAGACATTTGTCAGAAGCTACAGTGTCCAGCTGTTTTAGGACATCATTTAGCCTTTTAAAAAAGTGAATGAATATATGACCTGTTTTTAAAGATTCAGGTGCTTAGTATGAAAAGAATGGGCTCATGGCTGAGTGCCACAGGCAGCGTAAGAGAGTATTAAGAGACGGACAAAACAACAACATAACACTGAGATGTTGAGAAGTAGCGTGAAAAATGCACTCACCTGTCTGCGCAGGTCCCTGGTCTTTTTGGTCATCTTATCAATGGCTGAGTTCAACGGGTCACCTTTCTCTTTCCTGCCAGTCTGTGAAAGAAAGCATACAAACACCACATTAACACAGTTATAGTACAATTCATTACAGTCTTCCAAAAGTGCACCACATATTTCACAGTGTACATTTCCTGTTGAAGCAACCGAACCAAAGGGTATGCAGCATATTTAGGGTCGACTGCCAATTCCAAAAATATACTCTGTCACAGAACACAAAACATGACTCAAACATTTTGGTATGTTACCTAGCAACCATCCTATCTGGCAAGTATCAATTAAGTTGTCGCCAATTCCCCTGTGTGCAGCACTTCCTGCCGCTGCCAACTCCTACTGGTGACTTTAGGAGAGTGTAGACTACCATGTGCTCCACCTGACACACACAGAGTCACCAACTGCTTCTTTTTCACCTGACAGGGGGGAGGTCCACGGGGAGAGCAGCACGGAGCTTCTCGCTTTTCCAGATTCCCCTACTCTCCGGTTAACGCGCAGAAACTAGGACAGGATCTCGTGCCGTCTTTCATACAGAAATATTGCCAATTGTGCTCATTGAAACACCCGGCCAAGAAAGAGGCTCCGCTCTCCGCTACGCCACCTGGGCGCCCCATTTACCACTTACAAGCTCTACTGTTTTTGCTCAGAAACCATGGAGAAGAGTGGGGTGATTTATACTACTCCAGTTATTAGATTTTGACTTTTACTATCTAGCTCGGGATGGCAGCTTGGCCCGAAGGTTAGAAAGATGCTGTCAGTGTCTTGGAGTGAACCATTTCTGCTCCAGGACACATATAAATGATCCGGTGCTCTGATCCCTCTAGAGAAATGCATATGTGTGTCTCAGGCAGCGGGAAGTGGTAAAATTCTAATGGTGCTGTACAGAATGTACTGTATGTGAATAAAGGTTAAGTTTTACTGAGATAAATGAAAAGTTTTGTCACTAATTTATTAAACAGATATCTGCACAACACTTAATAAGTTGCCCCAGCATGATAAGGATGTTCCCTAATTTATCCTCAGGGACTCTGGGTATTATAGTCTCTGTTTCTGTCAGAACAAGACAGAGCTTTGAATGACTGCAGTAAACTGGCTGCTTGCGTGTGGAATTTGGGCTGCATTGATTACTACGATATAGTTGAAAATTAGGGGGGAAATTAAACGTTTATTTTACAGTATGTTAATTTTTTGGGATCAAACCCTTTGCTTCTTTACAGGCTAATGCCTCCATACACTAGAAGACCTTGAAAAATTCTTTGAAAATATGTTTAAAAGACAAAAGTCTGACACCCTGTGAGCTTTTGGTCACAACACTACAAGATTTGCAGAGACTGGCATTCTTGCAGAGTCACATTTGCAAGAGTACAGCGAGATTCATTTTGAGATTATTTTCCATCCCTCTTAGAAATTCAACATAATAACAATTTCGTATGTGTCTGCAAAAACACATTGCTCTGGAAACACAAGATGAAAGGCGCCATATATCGACTGATTCTTACCAATTCGGCATCACTATGATCCATAAGAACAAACTGTATTATGTACAAACTTTACATTTGGAATTTTGTCAAGTCAACTCGCTAACAGTCTCCGTTGGTTAGCCGTACTGCTTTAGCTGGAGGAGATTGTGGGAATAAGAGATTAACTGTTTTTAAAATTAGGATTCGTCACTAAAATATGTTCCATATGTTGGATCAGATGAAAGCCAAATTAAACCAACACATTCTCACTCTGACCTCGTCACATATCGATGTTTGGTCATGGACTTTCTACGTCCAGAAACAACATGAAAGGTACCCTGGGTGCGTTGGTTGTTGATGTTCTGGGACACTGTGTCAGGTTCTGCCTGTTACAATTATTGTCTTCTTTCAAAATACACTTTCGTTTCCACAGGAAATTTACCATTTACGTACAGTCTCTTTCAAAATAAACGCACTACATCAGTACAACACTGCAAACTGACTTTTTATTTCCTCCAACAACTAACGCATATGGTTGGGTTTAGGCAACAAAAGCACGTGGTTGAGTTGAGGAAAAAAGAACAGGGTAACGCCTGAAACTGTAAGTGTGACCGACTGCGTAGGACGCATACATTAAAGGACGGCTTTTGTCATCAGTGACTGACTCCACAAGTCACTGCCCAAGCGCTGGATTTTTGAGAACTTCAGAGTGAGACCCAGCTCATTAAACATGGAGTCTTTTCACTCCAAAGCGTCACCAGTTTCTCCTAATTTTCCACAGTACAAGAGAACCAAAGCTTGTTCTTTTGCCGCCCCAGAGCCCCTCCTTGTTTACTATCTACCCAGCTTGCTGCTTCCTGTTTGGTGCTGGAGCTATTGGTTGTTGACAATGTTAATGTCATTGAACGTCAGTATTTGCGTGAGCCAAGACTAAAAACTTAAGACAGCGTTAACATGTTTGATTTCATCTGAACTTCAAGAGGAGAAAAAGACCTATGACAGATGGGCAGTTTTATCACCGTAGTACTCCAAACAATTGAGATCATGGGAACGCGCACCAACAGAGGTAAAATTGCTTGAAAAATAGTTTGGTGTAAGGCTGCAATAAGTAGAGTAAAAGAGTAAAATGAATGGATAACAACAGCAATATTAGAAGTGGAAAGAGGTGTGAGGAAATGGGACACAGCTAAAGACTGTGCTCCATCTTAGAAGTGAAGAATGGGCTACATTTACTGCTATGCTGATAACCCTCCCTCAGGTGCTCTCAATCAGCTACTGCACGAAGTCAAATACCACCACAGCTCGAATTAAAGGTCTATAAACAATCATTCATGTTAATTATTCTGTCCTTTTATTTTGACAGCTGACAAATGAAAAGGCGTGGCTCGTCTCTCCCTTTTGAAACCTGAGCTACATATAAATACACAATTGATCCTTTTTAATAAAGAGGAAGTTGTTTCTGGATGGTGCAAATCATGTATGCAAATGCTCTGCTTCATTTTGACAAGTTAACACAAAAAGACAAGCAATCAAATCTGCTGATTTAATATCTTCAAGGCAGTTGTGGCTTCTTAAAATATTTTTTTTGGGTTTGCAGAGAAGAAGAAGAAGAAAAAAAAATGGTTAGCAGGATGATCAACAGATTGTAAGACACGGTGATCTCCTGTCAAAGCAATACCAGCATACAAAATTAGTTGTGTCGTTGCCAGGCAACCATCTGACAGTTCTGCCCCGCATAGCACGAAGGCGAACGACCAAAAATGATCATCAGCCTTTGCAGAAAAACACACACCTGGTGTCATGTATTCCCATTTATCCACGCCTGCTGATTCCTCAAATAAGGATTTCTTTGAGGCAAAATGACCACAGGACAACAGGGCTTTAAGTAAAGGAGCTATTTAGTCATTATCCTGTTTAATGAGACACAAAATGTGGTTGCTTATCTCTCTGTTGCTGCACTATTGTCCTGCCCTTTTGATAATTGAGTGGAACAGAGCGCCTTGTATCTGAGTGTCACGAAGAACTAAATGAGACCCCATCAAACGCCCACCTCATAGTAAACTCACATCAAGGTTAAAATTGATTGTCACTCTCAACACCTTGGTCACTATCAGGTTGTAAAACTGCTGCTTCCACATTAGTCCTGAATATGTCTCCTATCAAACAGAGAGCGAGCAGCAGCAGCAGCAGCGGGGAGGCTGAGCTGCTACTGTAAACTCAGACCCACAACATGGTGACATTGACTACCTGAGCTCTTTCTTTGAGGTTGTATTTGGCTGGGGAAGTACGTGAGGCTGTAGCAAAGAATTTTAGTCTACTTGTGATGTAACTGTCAGTGAGCTGGCACCACTTCTGGAAGTTAAAAACAAGTAGTCCAAATCCACTTTCTCTTCTCCTGACTTACAAAAGACTTGACATTCAAGGAGACGCCAACTTGAGGACAAACAACCGCAATCTTTCAGCAATTTCTTCATTTTAGATTTGTCACACTTCGAGCCCAACATGCGTCTCAGTGTGGCTGTGCTTGCTGTGGGGAATTCACATGTGTGCAAGGTCACTGACGTTAAAGTGCTGCTCAATGAAAAGAGCCTGTAGCCATAAAAACAGATATGATTCCCTTTTCGGGCTAATGTATTGCTGGCTTGCCCTTGTCTAAGGCTCATATAGCACGAGTTTTCTCTCATATGGATGTTAAACATTAGGAATGAGTCATTTGTCTCCCAGCTCATACTACAGTTAGTCACCCCCTCTTCTAATAGCAATCACACAGTGCAGGCATTTCTTTGAGGAGCAATGCACCAAACTGAAAGGAAGAAAACTGTTTTTCATAATAAGAACAATATGTTTGAGATTCCATGAAAAGGAAAACCCACCTGACATTAACCCCACTACTGTACTGCATGCATTTGATGTTGTTATATTTGAAAGTCATATTCTGAAACATACACAACATGTCTTTTAAAGAATTGCTGATTGACGTAGAGGAGGAGAGGAAATGAGGATAGCATTCAGTTGCCTTCCATTATGTGCCACACACTCATACAGGCACTCTCACTTTGATGTGCAAGTACAGACAAGCTCTTCTATGCCAAAGCAGAGGACATGACAACATTAGTCATTGTGCTGCCTAAAGAGCCTAATGTGTCATTAAGGCACCAGAGGGACGCATAGGATTGAAGATGCTCACTGCCAAAAATAAAAAGAGGGCTTAACTTGAACCTTTTCCGAGGACACTTCAAATATATTCACACGATTTTGTGTATAACTGACAGCCTTAATTGAACTGCAAGAAAGAGAAAATGGTCAGGCTGCTCATGACACAAGCAAACTCTCATTAAAAAGACACACCGCTGAAACAAAATTGGTGTTTTTTTTTTTTTGTTTTTTTTTTTCATTTTCTGGAATCTGAAATCCCAGCTGTTTTATTTCTCAAAACTCTGAACTCTTTAATCTGACTTAAGGAGATTAAAACAGCACAGTGATGTCAGTCCACAGGGGAAAAAAACCCATCACCTGTTATTCTGACCTCCTATCGACAACCGAGTAGTAGTAATTGGTGAGCTTATTTTCTTATATCTAGCACAGTGCTGTGTATAATCTTGTATCATTAAGATCAATGCAGCATGCATGACAGTTACAGTAAGTCAAGAGGGCTACCATTACTAAAAATATGCTTCCTCTTATACTGTAATTACTCTTCCGCTTTGATATGTCAAAACTCCTTCAGCATGCCATAAAAAATGTATTGCTCATGTTGGGTTTCCTGCAAAACATAAAGCACCCAATTAAAAGCACTACGCATGAATCCCCCATCACAAATTTTATATACAAGGAAGTCCACGAGGATGAATCATAGGTTAGTCAATGCGTCAGGCTCATATTCAGCCTGGGTCTGCCCAAACTGTGGTACTCTGATATGTGTGTGAGAGGGAAAGAAACAAAGTGAGGAAGACAAAGCGAGTCACGTTATTGAATTTGTGTGTCTATGGTGTTTATCTGGGAAACTATTTGACTTCCCTCCGTTCCCATCCAGGTGTGCCCCGTGTGTGCAGGCAATTCCGCTCTCAAATTCACAGCCATTAAAAGCTTGACAACACAGTTGCCTGTTGATTCAATTGTCTCCCATACAGAAACATTGATTGCTTAGTTTTTGACTGCCACATAATGGAATGTGCATGTTCGGTTTTGTCTGGTAAACACAAGTCCCCGTGGTGTTTTGCAGACAATGTTCCCAACTGTCCCCATCCATTATTTTCCACCCCCCGGTGTGCACTCATTCATTCTCAGTTGGGGAGAGGAAGATAGAGGAGGGTGCCTGAAAATAAGCATCAAGTGTGCGGGGTAATGGAGGCAGTAGCGTGTGGAGTTATTCTTGCCCGCTCAGGAGACGGCTGGTGGACGGTGCATGCTGGTGGAACGGCTGAGGGCACTGAGCGTGCTCGCTCTCTCAGGCCCTCCCAAAGTAAGTTGTGTAATTCAGTGGTGCACTGCTGCGCAATCTGCTTCACTGCATTTCAGACCCTGTAATGGTGGAATCAGACATACAGTAGCAGCTGCATAATGTGCAGAAAAACATGGCGCTTGGCTTCAGGTATGTCGATTCTCTATTTTATTTTGAAATGTAAAGTGAGAGCTAGGCGTTATTTTTAAAGGGGAACACCACCAAGACTGAGAATTCCAATATGTTATTTCCATGGCTGTGGAGAGTTCAATCGATATTTGTGAACATGAGCTACTCTCTCAGAGCCAGAAACCAGAGAGGTAAGTCTCAAGCTTGTGATATCATTGGGTGTAAAATCCGGAGCTGCTGGAGCCAGGTTTTGTAGAAACAGATTATTTGTTGTTGATGATAATGTCAATGATGATTGTAGAGATGGAAGAGGGTTGTTCCAAAGAGATGGTCCTCTGTAGTTCAATGAATATTGATTACAAGAAGTCCGACGATATGGACGATAAAGGTCCTTAGAGTGTCTTGTGGAATATGAGTAAATGTCTGGGGAAGACTTTAAAGAGTTCTGAAAAACGCTCGGCAGGTCATGAGCGAGATGTACAATTTTTACATGAATACACAAGTCTGGTGTGTGTTCACATTGGAAATTAATAAAAGTTGATGTTTTCTAAAGAGAGAAAGCAGATGATTCACATATTCTGAGCAAAGTTAGTCACTCTTACAAAATGTCTTTTGAATGAGAAAAGTCTTATTGTAGTGCTGTCAGTTATGAAACAGAAACAAACTCAGAACATTCTCCTGGGTGCTCTCAGGTTTGTTTACAAAATCTTTTCCAATTCATTGTCTATGAAGCAGCTCCAGACTTTATTCTTGATGACATCACAAATTTGAGTTTTAGCACTTTGAGTTGTTCATGTTTAGTGATATTCTCTGACTGCCTTAGACCATAGGAATACCATGTACATGTATGATTTTTGAAAATGGGCGTATTTCCCCTTTAAGTATTGTTTCAATGACAGTAAATAAACAGGTGTATTATCTGTTTTTGTAGCTGAATGTTTTATAGTGGGTGGCACGGTGGTGCAGCGCTTAGCATTGTCGCCTCACAGCAACAGGGTTGGGGTGTTTGCATGTTCTCCCTGTGTCAGCACGGGCTTTCTCCAGGTACTCCGGCTTCCTCCCACAGCCCAGAGACATGTAGGTTAGGTTAAGTGGTGACTGTTAATTGCCAGTACATGTGAATGTGAGCGTGAGCGTCTGTCTCTTTGTGTCAGCCCTGTAGGGCTGCCACGATTAGTCGACTAATCTGTGACTAATCGACTATTAAAATAATCGGTGACTATTTTAGTAGTCGACTAATCGGTTTGAGTCATTTTTCATAGAAAAGTACTATAAAAGTACCCCAAAATACTCTTACTGCAGCTTCTTACGTTCAGATATTGGCAGCTTTACACACTCTCCCGTGACAGTGAACTAAAACCCTTCGGCGTGAGTATGAAACAAGACATTAGATGACGTAATTTTGGGGTTTGTGTGCGACAGACCGATGTTTTTCAACATTTTAACACATTTTTCGATGAAATGATTAGTCGACTAATCGAAGAAATAATCGACAGATTAGTCGACAATGAAAATAATCGTTAGTGGCAGCCCTACAGCCCTGTGATAGTCCAGTGACCTGTCCAGGGTTTCGCTCAATGTCAGCTGGGATAGACTCCAGCACCCCCAGTAACAGGATAAGCAGTTACAAAAAATGAATGACTGTTTTATAGCCGTGCTGGAAGACAATTTGTTTAACCTTGTAGTTCTTTGATTTCTTGATCCAGACTGTTGTCTATGTTTATTTTTATGGTATTTGTGAGCATTATGTGAATAAATGTCCAAAGCTTTTATTCCTGCCATCAACGAAAAGAACAGACTTAATGAAAATGCAGGCGATCAATATATTTCTGACGCATTAAAAGGAAAATGCGACTGCATTCAGTCTTTAATTGGGACTAAATTCTGTTTTTATCGCCGCGTCTCTGTACCTCCCTTGAAACTAATGCAATAAAAAAATGACAATAGCGAGAAAACGCTGAAACGGAGGGATGGCGAAAGAAGTGAGGAATGGATCTGGTAATTCAGGCAATAACATGGCAAATCAAAGGAATGGGCAGATGAATCAGAGGGAAGAAAATAGAAGACAGGTGGGAGGAAAAACGGGGGTGGGGAGGTGTGGGGGGGGGGCATGAGGCATTCTGTCTCATTGTCTCCAAAGATCAATGTGTTAAATGACATCAATTCCGGCTCCTTGTCAATTCAATTAGGCAGGAGCGAGAGGTACAATTACTGTCCAATGTGGTTACACTGTCTGCAGCGGGCTTAAAGGAGAAGGCAAGCTGATAACGAGCGGGTGAGAAAGTGTTTGTGTATGTGCGAGCCCCGGGGTGGGGGTTGATAATAGTGGTAACATGTTGGGTCGGGTTACCAGCTGATAATGGGTAGCTAGATCCTCATTAAGATAAGTTGTGCTCCCTCAGCTGTAGTGCCAACGATGGGCCAATTTGACTTGTTCTCATTAAGTGGAACTTAAAGAGGTGCAGCGGTGGCTATCAGCTAGTTTGATTACAGGATACTGAAAAAGAAAACACGCTACAATGCCTGCAGCTGGAAAAAATACTTCCAGATGAGTGGCTCCGATTAGAATTGTTTCTTTTCCCCTTTGACTAAATGAGATGACAGAGCAACATGGTACAGAAATAGATGCCATATCATAATCTCATTACAGCCATTATAACCCTCTAGGAAAATAATAGATATACAGCTCGTGCACAATGCAATGCTGAAGCAAATAAGCACAGACATGTCATTTACAGAACGTGTTTGTGTGTTTCTAAGTGAAACAGGTTAGTTAGCTGAACATTGTTCTGAGGGGACCACATGTGGAAAGATTAGATGTCATTTTGTTTTTCCATCCATCTATTTTCTATACCCGCTGATCCTGTGCAGGGTTGTGAAGGGGTGGAGCCCATCCCAGCTCACGTTGGGCATACAGCCAGCCTGGACAGGTCGCCAGTTTATCACAGGGGTAACACATGAAGACAGACAGCCATTCGCAATCACATTTAGATCTACGGGCAATGTAGAGTCTACAGTTCACTCTCTCACTCAATGAGAGAGAAAACAGCAGGAGGAAACCTGAGACATGGAGACGACATGCAGACTGAACATCGACTAGTAGCCCTTACTGCTTTTTCTATAATTTAATTTACTTATATATGATGTATCTGTTGAGCTGTACATCTGAAATCCCTTCCCAGAGAAGCTTTGAGCTTTGAGACTAACTAAATAACTTAATAACTAAAAGAAAATTTAGCTCCAGTATAATTTGGGCTCCCACCAATCACTGAAATGAAAGAATAAAATGATTCTACTATGGCTACCCCTAATAGTCAACCAAATGTTAGTCGACCTGAAAGGTCATTAGTCGGCAAGATTTTATTGGTTGCTTAATCGCAGAAAAACAGCAACATGAGCTGCAGCTTGTCAAAATAAACCAAAACCTATATGACTGAACCATGTGGGAAATATAATTTGAAAGGACAGACACAGGAAGAGGCCACACTCAGCAGTCAGACAGGAGTCACATTACAAACCAATCACAGCCAACAGATATCTTTCCCTTCTTGCGTAAATATTCAGTCTGATAAATACGGAAAAGTTGATCATGTTAGTGCAGGGCTACCCAGAGCTTTACATCTGTCCAACAGACGATAGGCCTCCACACTTTTAAACAGCGCCTGGAAGAAGATCAGCTCTGCACTCAGGATTTCAGGTAAATAGGCTATACAATTCTTGCTTAACAAGCAACCTGCTGCAGCCACGCTCTTAAATGCTGGCACAAAAAACGCACAAAATTTGCACCCGGTACCGACCTCGCGTTCTCCAGGCGGTTAAGGGAGCGGCATGTGTATGACCCCTAATTTCCAGGGCTGGTACCTGCAGTTATTCCACAGGCTAGTTAATAACATGTCGGGCAGGAAATCCAAAGTGTGGAATCATTTTGAGAAGGTGAAGGACGAACCCAAGGTGATATGTAAACTCATCTTCATTGGTCGACTACAAACATGACGTATCATCTGAAACATGGAAGTAGCTACATGCCCATTAGCCCACAGCGTCATTAACAGGCGGCTCGCTCAGTGTGTGACGTGCACTTGTAGATAAAATATAGGCCTATATTAATGAAGGTTCATTAGTACGGTTTTGTATTTCTCTGTAATGTAGCACAGTGTTAACAATGTTACTGATACTATTCTTTCTCACACCTTCAACTCAAACCATTGTGTTGCCCTGCCCAAAATATATCATTCAATAATTACATTAATATCGTAAACATGTGGGTGACTAGTCGACTAATGGCCCTAAATGACGACTGTTGGTCGACAAGGAAAATTCTTAGTCGGGGGCAGCACTAGATTCTACCCATCTATATGACTTGTACAATATATTTACAGTCGATGTTACATAAAAGTTTATCATATGAAAAGAAGTTGATAATAAAAATGTTTGATTATCTGCACTTGTGTCCCTCGACACAGATCACAAAACTGATCAGGCAGGAAAACAGCCGGGATGCAGACATAGCTTGACCTTTATTTGTGTTACACTGCATGTAGGAGCTGCAGATTGGTGTGCAGCCTTGCACTGTACACAAGATTTTGGATGACATTGACCAGACACATTATTTTTACATCTCGCCTCAAGGGGCTTCACGTGCTTCGGCTATTTTTGTAGCTGTCGAAAACTGTTTTTTTTTTGTTTGTTTTTGTTTTTTTCATGCAGCTGTTTACAGTGAAATAATAAGGGAATGAAAAGTTAGTCTCTTCAGTCATGTGGAAAAATCTTGTTGTAGGCACTGATTAACAGATGAGACACATACTGTTTATGTAATGTCTTCAAAGGCATGCATATAGGTCTGAACACCAGACTCTTTTTTATTAATGAGGTTTAATGAAAGTGATAATGACCTAAGGCAGTGGCTCTCAATCCTTGTCCTTGGGACTCCTGGTGCACCACATGCAACTCATTATCCTTTATGTTTCACAAATTATACACATCAGTTACAATTCTGAGGAGGGCACGCAGAGTGCTCATCCAGCCTATTTCATTATGAGCAAAGCAGACTCTTTTTTTTTTTTAACAGGATTACCACGAATCACTGGTTTGTGTTTTTAACTGTTACAACAAAACAAATGGATTAAAACTACAGTAGGTAACTTCTATGAAAAAATAACTTTCACTGTCCCTGTATGCTGACAGTCGTACATGAGACAGATAATCTGAAAACATCAGGTGCCTATGACTCCTCCTCATGCTTTTAATGAGATGTCAAAGAAGCCACCTCGCCTGAAACGAAAACAACCAATCAGAGCCAGGAGAAGTCACAAACACAGTGCCAATCACTGCTCGTGCACATGCTGCTGCTAACACAACCCAGTCGCATACTGAAGTCGTCGAATACCGGCGCTTAGGCAGTGACTTCCGGCGTCAGACACTTTTCACGTCAGCATGATAAACGGCCGGTCGCTGTTATTGTGTATTAGTGCCCAATGCCGTCAGGGGGAAACAAAGCGGGACAACAATGCACGTTAAGGGGGCTGACAAGAGGGGTGGTGGATAGGACTTTCACCCAGGAGGTCAGTGTCTGCTTCCAGTGTGATTTTAAAAGCAAACCCTGTTCTTTTTTCCTAAACTCGACCATGTGCTTTTGTTGCCTAAACCCAACCACGTGTGTGTTGGCTAAACATAACCATGTACATTTGTTGTTGAAGGAAAAAGTGCATTTATTTTGAAAGAGACTGTATGCAAACGTTAAATTTCCTCTGAAAACGGAAGTGTATTTTGAAAGAAGACAATGCATTTAACAGGCTGAACTTGACACGGTGTCCCAGAATGTCAACAACCAACGTACCCTGTGTACCTCACACATCACATGTCGACATGGAAAGTCCATGGCCAAATATTAACACATGAGAAGGTAGGAGTGAGAGTGTGATGGCCAACAGTAGCGTACACTGTAAAGACACATAAACAGACTGATCATGGGAAGGCTTGCTTTCACTTTCACAGAAGCTGTCTTTTGTTTACTTATCTTCACCATGTAAGGTTTCTTTGGCAAAGGAGGTTGTTGGTTGGTTGTTTCTAAACCTTTGTGTTTTCAGAGCTCCTCCTGAAGCCATGTGCTGAGGATACTAAGCACAACTAATTAAGAGCATGTGTGGTGGAGGAGGGGCTACAGTGTCTGCAACAGCAGTGATTGACACTGTGTTAGAGACTCCTCCTGGTTCTGCCTGGGTGTTTTCATTTAGGCACGGTGAATTCTTGCAAATGTCATTTTATTAAATCAGTTATTAAATCACTGATTAACCCTTTGAACTCGCGATATAAATGGTCAGCTAATTGGCCACATCGGTATATTTGCTTATTGTGATGTCATTTCTTGGAGAATCTTAAAATACGTAATATCCCTAAGATCTGTACAATGAAAGCTAAAGCAAAAGTATTCAAGTTTTGTTGTTAAGTAACATGTTTGTTCATCAAATTTTACAAAATAAAAACACAAGAAAATATTGATCCAAAAGATTTTTGAATGTTGAAACATAAAGATTTCTTTCCTTAACACTCCATAAGTTATTTGAACTATGTACATTATTTAGTTTTCAGGATATGCTCATTTTCATAAGCAGAGTGAAAAGACATCCATTCATTCCTCTGATGCTGGCACATGTTTTTGTGCCGTTTTGCACCTCATGTAACGTAGTGCAGTGAGGTCATTACTGTTGTTAAACATGAGGACATGGAAGAGAGAAGATTCCTAACACCAGGGCCACACTGCCAATGAAGTGCTGCGAAGCGCAGCGCACCGAAACTCTCGCGCGTGCCCGTTCATATCAGACGTGCATTTCTCCACGCCGGTCGACAAGCGCTTCTGCTCCCAGCTGTTGTCTCCATCACATTTGGGGCTGTTTTTCCATCATGGGTATCTCTCTCTGTTTGCGTGTGTGTGCCCCAACCCCAACCCCCTATAGCCAGCCTACTCTGTGTGTGTGTGTGTCTCTCTCTCTCTCTCTCTTTCTTGTGTTTGTGGGTGTGTGTGTGTGTTTGTGTGTGTGGGTGTTCATCTCTCTCGTGGTGTTTAGATACCACTGACTAATATGTATATAAACACACACACATATATACATCACATTTGTCAAATGGGGTGTTTTATTTTGAAATTTGTTTTATTCTGAAAATTGACCGGATGCTGTTGTTGTTCCTTTATTTTACTTCCTGCCCGGCTTGACACATTTGCTCGCGACTCACGCAGAAAATAGACCAGACGCCGAAACGATCGCTGCAGGGCTGGCCACGGAGCTGTGTGGCGCGGTGCGGCGCGGCCGGTGTGGATGACACAATCGGTTAAAATGGGTGCCGAAAGGAAACTGGCTTCGCTTCTCTGCGCTTCGAAGCTATTCGCAGCGCTTCTGCGTCCGGTGTGGCCCTGGCGTAAGTATTTAGGGCAAAATACTTAAATTGCACCGCATTCATGTAAGGTAAGACTTTTCACCTTTTTGCTGCATGAAGTATGAATGCTCTCGCTATTATGGTTTTTATTTTAAATTGATATATATCCAGGATTATGCTAACAATGACCTCCCGCAGCTATTACAGGGAAATTCTGATGTAATTACGGCAAAATACCACAATTGCACAGCAAGTAAGGTAAGGTAAGGTAAGGTAAGGTAAGGTAAGGTAAGATAATATAAGGTCATGACATGCAGTGGGGACAGAAGCCTCAGCTTTCTGCTGCCAAAAAAAGAAAAAAGAAGGCTTTAGCTATTATATCTTATTCAAACAGGATCATGCAGTCAATGACCCTATGGACCTCCTGCAGCCAACCGCAGGAGGTCCATTTTTCAAGGATTAATGATTTAATAAGGTGTATTTTATCATGCTATGTATAAGCAAACAATGTTCTATCAGGTCAATATTCTTTTAACTGACCATATACATTACAACAATTAATGTTAAATGAGTATTTCATAATTTATTAGAAATATTAAAGGCACCTGTATACACACACACACACACACACACACACACAGAGTCTCAAACCTTAAATTCTGCAGTGGGAGAATGAATGAGTACCCAGAGCTCCTGTGTGGAGCCTCAGGACAGCCAGTGAACTGCCAACCCCCCATGTGCTGCTTATACGAGGGCTTCATGTCTCCTCTCCTCTCACATGGTTGCCCATGGTATCTGTAACGGTGCTGTTTGAGCCTGGCAGTCTCCTGTAAGTTAGAGTTAATGCAGCCTAGAACGGCGCTGCCCGAGGAGGAGCCGGAGTGCCTCCTGGCACAAGCTCTCTTATGTTTAATGGCTGATGCCGTTTGCTTACTCCTCTCATTACACTGGCTCATGTTTAGACTGAGGGCCTGTCACTGGCTATTAGCATCTGTGGTCAAGCAGGCTGTGGATGAGAGGAAGCATCTGGCTTATCATCAAGCACATCGTAAGTACGAAATGAGCAGTTTGTTTAGGATGGGGTAAACACAGAATGAAGGATTAACACACTGTGTGCATGGATACATGGTTAATTGGTTGACTGATGTAACACAATAACAACAATCCTCAGTCATAAAAATTAGGACTAAAGGATAAACTCGTGTACATACAGTGACTAAAGACTGAATGCACTAGAGCTGATAAGACAGGATAGTTTCCAAACCTGCCTTTTTTGGGGACATATTTGCATTCATATGAGATGACAGCAGGGAATGACAGGAGACATGAAGAGAGCAATGAGGATGACATGCAGCAAAAGTCCCAAACCAGAATCCAACTGGGGACACTGCAATGGTCCGCAGCTCAGACCACAAGGACACGGGGATGCCCATCAATCCTGCATATGTTAACATAACGTTAACATCAGACTTTGGCTGAAGGCTGGAGCAAATCTAAATTACCCAGTGGACCTTTATTTAGATATTTACTGATGGCTTCATGCAAACTGGGTAAGATAGGTGTTTATATAACAGTGATAAGTGCACAAATAAAAATCTAACTGGACATAAATAAAGGGAAACAGCAAGGGCAGAGAGAGGAGGCACGAAACAGAAGCTGCAGCAGTGACAGAGGCAGTGGCAGGAACTGACAAAAAACAAACAGAAACAAAGACAGACGCAGAGCAAAGGACATCTAGCTGCGTGTCTTTCTTCTTACTGTGCCCTTTGTTTGATTGCCATAATCAGATCGCTTTCAAGAAGTATATGATTTTATATTTTTAACTGGAATACCATAGGAAGTTATATTTTGGGGACAGCACATTAAGGATCCTATCTTACACCTGGTGCACAGTAGGGGTGCAACGATCCATCGATCTGGATCGATATATTGATTAAATGATCAACAAGTCAATGTGTTCGAAGCAAAGAAAAAACATTGATCCATATCGTTACCTTTAGGATATGCTTTTATTTTGAAAGTCTGTATCACGGTCAAACAGTGACAGGCAGATGGCAAGCAGACAAGAGAAAGACGAAGATGAATTTTCTTGGGAATAAATCAGCAGGAAATATTTTAGATTTCAGAGAAAAAAGGGAGCAACAGACAAACCACAAGGTATATGAAAGCAATACTGTTATGAGATAGAACACAATGTAATGTTACCTGCCTGGACGCATCCCACTCCGCTAACCTTTTACTGTGGCAACATTCGTGCATGCAGGCTGGAATTCAACCGAGCTGTTCTGTCAAGAGATGCAGTGACTTTAACCAATGGTAAGTACGAAAAATAATAACATACATCTGTTAAGCTATGAGTAGATGAAACAAGGTCTGCGAGCCGCTAGGCTAGTTTACGCAATGTAAACATGCTTAAGCTAATAATGGGTCACTTGCAAAACAACAATTTTGTTGTCTTTGAACCTTGACAGTTATTACTGAGCTGAGTTTGATACTTTTGTTAAATTATATTGTTATTAATCCATATTTTATGGCTGTTGGGAGAAGTTTGCCTTCAGGACTTTAAGCCAGATAGTCTTGAAGTTGAAGGCATATAATAATATTTCATGCAGATCTGTGCAGCCCCCTGAATTGCATCGGATCAAACTTTATTGTTGCAGACTTTGTGATATCAGCAAATATTGTATCATTTTCAAAAAAACTCAATAAAATGTCATTTTGTGATGAAACTGGTGATTTACACCCCTAGTGCACAGTACAGCTAAACTATCATTGCTGGTTTTAGGCTGATGCCGTTGTCATTTTCATGGCCAATGCTCATGTTGTGTAAGTATGCACTCGTGCCTATCTGTTCGGCCATTGGTGTGAAAGTCTCAAAAGGAGGTGTGGTCAGGTGTATGGTTGGCCGATTGCTATTTTAAGACAGCAGGAAGCAATTCAGCCAATTGTGCCAACCAAACTCTGGTCTACAGTCAGAATGGCACAGTATTTCTTTGCTATTTAAAGGGCGCATTATTCTAATAGTCAGATACGCCTACAAAGGAGGGGTTCACAGCATGCGTCCAGTCACACACAGGGACATACGGATGGGTTGCGGGTGGGTGGAATAATATATCATTAGTGAGAAAAATATCAATCAGGAGCAGGAGGACCTGGCTCTTCAAGGCAATTGTGAGATGACACTCACACGCCCAAAACACACCTATGATTAATTAAGGGACTAAATACAACCCCTCTGCCTCTTGCACCTTACTTTGTATCCAGATTATGTGTCGTTCAGCTGTGAAAACCGGAGTTGAGTACACCCTAAATGCACTTACACCATGCACTTTAGACCAGTGATTCCCAACTGGTGGGTTCTAGTCCAAAAATGGATCCCAGCAAGTGACTTATAACATGGCAAGTTTGTAAAAAGCACACTTTATTTTGAAGTACAGTGATTGTCTGGCACAGAGGCTTCATTTTAAAGTGCTGTTTCCTCCTGTAGAGTAAGTTATGAATGGATAGCTACTAACAGAGACAGCAAACTAGCTCAATAACATGGCAAATCACAAGTATGGTGGTAAATATATTCAACTGTGTGGACCTTGAAGTATTGACTAAGGAAAAATCTGGACCCTGTAGCTGGACCAGCTGGGATTTACTGCTTTAGATGATGCGCTATAGATAGTTCAAATAGGGATCCAAATGTTGCAGAGATTACTCGTAGTAATGTTGAATGTGTCTGTAATTGAATAACCTGCCGTTTGAATTCTCAGACAGAAGCTAGTTCAAGAAAATTCAGACCTTCAACAGCCTTTTTCACATAGAGGGAGGTTACAGACACCGTAAAGACTTTATTATCCATCTCCCTAAGTCAGAGTCAGTACAATGGCATCAGGAGGCTGTAAACTATCAAGCTCCATATTTCTGTTTTCACAGTAGGAGGAAGCTATCCCAAAACAGCCTGAAAAATAAAAGCATGCCAGCAACTGAGCGAACACAGACAGAAACTTAGAGGTAGCACTGGAATATAACAAGGATGTTTGAGGGCTCCACAACATACTCAAGGCATCCCTGGAAGATGTACCCAGTGTGTGTGAAGATACTGAACTTGTCTAAAAAATAAGGTTGGCCTACTTGAAAAGACACTTTCCTGCTACACATTTAAGGCTGAGACAAAAGTCATCATAAGAGTAAGAATGGTTTGAAAATGCCAGCCTTGAATGTACGATGTAAAATATCTCAAAGGGGAAAAAAATTTGGTTTGGTTTACTGATCCTCAGTCAGTTTATGCGTTCCTGAAAAATACCATCGAACATAGTTACACGCAACGGGACGTCACGCAGCGATGCAGGGGTTTAAGAATAGCAGCATGAAGAGAAAGGGAAGGGTTAAATATAAAGCGTGTTGGGCTGTAAGCCAAGGTTTTAGGTGCATAGTTTCAGGAGAATAAGAAAAGGAGTGAGGGGAAATGTCTGGTTATCAGACAGAAAGAGAGAAAGCAGGGGATAAAAAAGTCTAGTCCTGCAGCAGCAGTATGGGGAGCTAGAGCAATGCTGCCTGCAGCCTCCCTGAACTGAATAGCAAGTAGTTTGCGAGGGAGGGACTGAAGGAAGGGCAGCAGGAGAGGAGAGAATCAAGGGAGGGAGAGGCTGAGAATAGGTTAGAGAGGGTGAGAAAATAAGAGAGTGGTGTGATATCTGTGAGAGCAGAACGGTGGTGAAGAGAAAAAAAGCGAGTCAATGGGGTGAGAAGAAGGTTTGAGTATCATTGATGTACTTTTGTTTCACCGCAGAGCTTTAAAAAAAGTCAATTTATCACACACACACACAAACACACTTGCCTACACATGCAAACATGACGTGGCTTTCTGTGGGTATGTGTGCTTGTTTTTTGAAAACGAGCGAAGCGTCAACGCAAGTCAAATGCAAGAGATCGGCTAGAACACCTGAAACAGGGACTAGGTCAATCCAATTCAAGGACCTGTTCTTAATACCAGGAGACATAATCCCATTTCATCATCATTTTCTCTTTCCTGCATTGCATCATCCTCTGACGCTTTGTAGAGGATCAGACCAAACAATGACGTGTTACGAATTATGGGATTTCCGTGAAGGAGAAAATTGACACACAATAGATATTAGTGTTGACTGCAAGGGTCGAATACTCACGTACGTTGCTATTAAAAGGATGTCTGCTCCAGATTCCCTCAACTATGTATATCCTCACAGTGTCTAACCCATATCTGCTTATAACACTGTGCCTGTCAAGTCGATACAGATGTATGTCAAATTTTATGCTCTATGACAGCATACCTGTAAGAGTTACAAGAAAGATATATCACCTAATAAAATACTTCCGCAAGCATTCATGTGACATACAGCGGTGTAAAAAAAGACTCAAATTTGGGGCAATTCCATGATCACTTCTATATGCACTCTGATCAAAATATAAATTTTATGCAAATGACACTATGAGGACAAAGACACAAATTCCATGTATTAATCTAAAGCCCTGTTTACACCTGGTATTAACATGCAGCTGGGGTGATCTGATCACAAGTGGACAGCTCTGAGTACAGGTGTGAATGCACCCAATGTGTTCTCAATGTGTCTTGAGATCTCATCACTCAGACCACATTTAGAGGGGGTCTGCGCCATATTTTTTTAGTTGTATGTACACTAATGTGACCTGGGCCACATTGACAGACCGCCTACTCAGCTGACATCCCTCTCGACCCCCCCCCCCCTCCGGTAAGCAAACTTGCAGCATTGAAGGAAGGTCTCCAGAGCCACTCTCCTCCCGGCTGGTAAACAGTTAGTTCAACGTGTACCCGGTTAGCATGAGCTAATACAGCAGCAGCAGTTAAACCAGGGGTGGACAAACTTTTGGCTGTGGGCCATTTATTGAAAAATATACGGAGTGATGGGCCAAAAAATAGCAAATTCATAGATTACAAACAGTTACACAGCGAGAAGGTCAGTGTTCCTAGACCAGCAATGCCCATTTGCCATAGAAAATCCAATTTCTATCTATCACGGTTACTACACAACAGTTTAACATTTGGCATTAAAGTAGCTTACTGCCTCGCCCACATATAACAAATCTTTCCTTCTTTAAGTCCTCCACCATGTTTACTGAAGGAAATGTTTTTATTGACAAGTAATCAATCATTGTGGGTGAAGTAGCAATATGTTGTGTTCAAGTTCAGAAGTGCAACAGCAGGGCTTGCCAATAGTTGTTCAAGATGAAAGCAACATTGTGTTTAAACTAGACTGTGCAATGTACATAAAGTGCAATTTATTATAGATATGTTCCAGCCGGGGCAGCACAGTGGTGCAGTGGTTAGCATTGTTGTCCGGCTTCCTCCCACAGTCCGAAGACATGCAGGTTAATTGGTGACTCTTAATAGTCCGTAGGTGTGAATGTGAGCGTGAGTGGTTGTCTGTCTCTATGTGTCAGCCCTGTATCTGACGGACTGTTCAGGGTGTACCCCGCCCTTCGCCCATTGTCAGCTGAGATAGGTTCCAGCACACCCGCTACCCCTAACAGGATAAGCAGTTACCAAAAATGAATGAATGAATGTTCCACTCATGTTCTAGATTATTTTTAAAAAATTCACCATGAGCTATTTAGAATAATAACATTAGCCTTTCAATGCTAACAGTTAGCCCTGTCACTGTGTGTGCGTGTCGGTTGAGTCTCACCAACTGTCTCCTGAAGGGACCGCGGGGGTGTGTTTATCTCATGATAAATGAGGAAGAAAGAGAGTGAGAGTGGCAAGAAGTGGGTTAGGTGATCAATGTGCACTACAATGAAATAAAATGTTCCCTGTTTTGAATATTAATGACTGTAAGTGTGCATAAAGCATGACAAACCTCCCACTAGAGAGATCTCATCACAAGTGGTCACTGGAGGTGAGAACAGACAGACTTTGAGCCGATCATTCAAGATGCATGTTAATACAAGGTGTAAAAAGGCTCTATGTAAAAGTATGAACGGTGAAAATGTGCAGAGGCAGACAAAGAAGGAGCAGACCGACTTGTCGTGTCTAGACATTATCCACCTTTACAATTGCCTCAGACTCCATCCCCGCTTGCCTGATTGTCTCAAAACCACCCCTCTCTATGTGATCTCTTAACTTCACTGTGTATTACAAGGTGGCTCTAGAAACCTGAAATGACTGACGAGAAAACAAGTTCTTCAGACGGTGACGCAGTTTGGTCAAATTCCATCACACACAGAGGTGCCACATAGTTCACTGCACGCACAGACAAATGAATAGATTCAAATTATATCAATAATGTGACCATTCACTGGAGCTGCCAGCCCATTGCTATCAATGTGAAGGTGGTGGTTGCCAGGGACAGTGAGGGCTATAAAGAATGATATGCGTGTTTTTGTAAACCGGGATAATGATGACTCAAGCCGCTCTTCTGGGTGGGTTGCTGTGTGTAGGTAGCACTAATCAGGGATTAGGGTGGTTTAGGGAAAGGAAGAAAAATGGCCTTAAGTCTGACAGCAAAATGTAGCCAGCACTGGATCAAATAAAAACATGTTAATGATAGCATGATAACGCTAGCATACCTACTGCCTGAGCCCACCGTAGAGACAGACGCTGTGCTCACAAACAACACAGATATACTGTACGGAGCTAGACAACAGTGTGTTCCCTTGCTGTAATGATCCAGGGTGCAACGACTTCAAAGACTGCTGGAGCTGGCTGAACTGGTGAAATGATTATGTCTCCCACTATCCTTTCATGTGGGCTTTATCAGTCCAGCCACGCAGCGGCACAAGCCACTAACAGAGTTGTTGCTGCTATTAGTTACGAGGAATAAGGAACAGTAAAGCCACAGAATATCTGGACATGATGTAAGTGCACTGCGTGAGGATGGATTAGGGGATAGGACTTACTGTCATGGTGGGTGTTTGGGGATTGATGTCTTTTCAAAGGACATCTATTCTCTTCCTTAAGCTGACTTATAAAATGTATTCCTACAATGGTCACTGCTGTTTGAGTCCAAGCAGTATTTTCAGGAAATGACATGTAGACATCACCCTTGAAAATATTGGCTGTCATTCATCAAACCGTCTTGGAAACAGCACAGATTCAAGCACTAGGAGAGACATATGAACCTCTCTACGTCTGATTTATTAAACTGTCGCACAGCATCTAAATGAGCACTGATTTGATCACAGACTGATAAATTGATTCAGCTGTGGAAACAAGGACATGCTGCACCAGTTCCTTATTTACATACCACAGACCCTAATTTATGTGTTTGGCAACTCTTGGCCTATTAGAAGGGATGCCTGGTGCTGCAAAATGTTCATAGGCTACATGACAACGAGGAAACAGCAAAAGATCTGCTATGGTTATTGAAATTCACCGGAGACATTTGTCATTAGTTTGGCTCCATAATCATAGAGAACGTGAGCATCTCTGTATCTGGGATATATTTATTTAATGAAGAGTTGAATTGCTGTTCAGTTGCTAAATAATATATTTCAAGACCTATATAAAAAAATCAACCTTTATGTGCTATGAATTCAAGAGATTGTCGTCCCCCAAAATATGACCAGATATGTCATTTTTAGAAGTAGAAATTACGACTCATCTTTTTGTTTTTCTTAGATGGTGCCCCCTAATGGCCGTGGCGAACATTTTGGGAGCACAGGAGGAAATCAGGCAGTGAAGCATAAAGTGGGATTTATATTTCTTCATCCAATCGACGCTGTACCTATGGCGCAGAAATGTAACTTCATGTCACGTCAACGCAGACCTCCTGCTATTTTTGTAAGCTGAAACCATTTCCCTCAGTGGAAACAAAGCTTTTATTTACTTTAATTTCACAAATATGAAACAATAAATTATGAAGACAATAAAGCCTCCATAAAAATAGCATTTTAAAACTTGTGTGTGATTTATCCTGGCTTCATATGAGCAGAGGAAAAGTCTGCTTATCGCTAGGCTAATTTATACAATGTAAAATGCCATAAGCTTGTGCTAATAACGTTAGCATGTTATTTGTTTGGAAAATATGTTTCGTATGAGACAATTGTTTTGTCAGTGAACCTTGTGTTTTGTAATGAAACTAGATTTTTTACATTTGCTAAATGTTGCTGTTGTCCCTGGCGTCATATGAGTACAGAAAAAAAGTCTGCTAGCCACTAGGCTAATTTATACAATGTAAAATGCCATAGGCTTATGCTAAAAACGTTAGCATGTTGTATTTGTGGGGAAAATGTGTCCAGCAAAAGGCAAATGTTTTGTCTGTGAATGCTGCGAGTTATAGTGAAGCTGATTTGAGTACTTGTCTTTGAAATTGTTGCTATTTAGCCATGTTCAATGTGTGTTTAATGTGTGTTTTAAAATCAACTAAACTTTACAGCAGCTAACAGAAACCCCAACGCCAATAAGTGTTTTGGAGGTGTAACTGCAGAGTGACACGGACACACCATGCATAAGTATAAATGCTCATAATAGCTTAGGCCACGTGCGTAGGCGACGTCGAGGGATGTTTGAGTGAAAACAAAAAAATAATTGTTGCCAAACCATGATCTTTTTTCTAATCCGAACCAAGACATTTTGTTGCCTTATCCTACCTATACAGTTTTGGCGCAACTGTGACGGTTTCACAATGTTAACAACATGACAGCAAATGGTCATATACAAGCCATTTTGTCCTCCTACGGATAGTGTCGCTGATTGAGGAAATGCTCCTGCTGGTTGTGTCCAGACAGCCCTGTCTCCTGGAATTTATGTTTATAAACAAAATATATTTGAAGGAAATGTAATGTTGACCACATTACATATTCTTTTAACATAATGAGGAAATGTTGCTAATTAACAAACCTGGCAAGTTAAGAAAATGTTGATACTGAATGTATCAGTAAAATGGTCACTGACAACATATTTCAGTTATTTAAGTAAGCAATCTTGCAAAACAGTAGTGACTACATTGTTACTTTTACTCCACTTTTTAAACTAACATTTAAAGTTGATAAATATAAAAAAGAAATAACAACCTTTCCTGACCTTAACCAAAGTGCTTTTGTTGTCTAAACCTAAGACAGGAGTCTATACATAAGCCCAAGGCTCTGGTGTCAAGTTCCTTCACTTTATGTGCCCACCACCCTCCCGATGACCTCCTTCTGAAGCCTACGTGGTGCACGAATGTAGCGTTTCATTTCCGGAAAGAGATGTTGTCTCTGGACATAATCCAGACCATGATTACATTGCCATAACAATGTAATTAAGAAAGCAGTTCAGAAATATACAAACATAACAGCTAAGAGACTGGGTTAATTAAGAGGGCAGGTATATACAACCTATGTGATCATATGGGTTGGGGGTCTTGTTGGAATTCACACTGCTGTCTGAAATACCTGTGTGAAGGCCTTTGTATATTAATCAATGTTTGTAATGAGGTTAGCAGTGGCAGTTTGAGGTGTTGTTAGGATTGCATTACATTGTAAAGGTGTTCACATCACTGCGTAAGTATATGGTCCTTGAAAGCCTTTGAAAATAGTGTCAGTGTTTTCAAAGCAAAGAAGGAGGCTCTGAGAAATAATGAAACTCAAAAGAACATAAATATATAATTTTATTTTAAGTAAATGTGAGATTTTCCATTTAGAAAAGTAAATACACAAATAACGGCAAATACAATTGAAGCCAGAAGGACATGTGCACAAATGTTTTATAGACTTTTAACGAAAATGAAGCGACATGTTTGGCAAACCTTGGCCATTGTAATACCACTATTGCTCTGGCAATAACAGTTAGGTTGGTGCGTGAGCAGCATAGCAGGAACTTGTAGGCATCACAAGGAGGGTGAAGTGTGCCCCTGGGCTGGCCAGCCTTATTTTCAATGCTGTGACAGGGTCAGGTCTCTGCTGAGGGTTATTGTCTTAATTATGCATGGCCCATCTGGTCGACAAGGCTCTGGTGCAGGTGGGCAGCTGCACCAGACAGTAGCTGATAGAAGAATGACATGATGAATAATGTCGATTCCTAGTGCCTGTTCTGAGCAACTTAAATAGACTGATGCCGATAGATGATGTAGCGACTGCTTTGTCACTCAGGTTAAAAAGACTGAAAGTATAAAGCAACCTCTGAAGAATGCACATAACTCATGTGTCCATATAGCCAGACTGAACATTGATATAGTGCAGTTTTGGAGAAAAAAATACAGATAATGTTCAGTTATGGTTTTGGTATTTCATCAAGGTTGGTATGACATCATACAGTAGCTGCAGAATAAAACCCCAGCCCTGAATTGAAGGCTCCTCAGCTACATATGATTTCCAACGAGGCACCACCCACAGTGTTGGGGGCTCTGCAGTTTGTCAACAAGTTCATGACTTTGTAAACAAAGGGTGATTTTGAGTGGGCTCTAGATTTCTAGGTTTGAAATTACTGGGGTGGAGAGAGTAAATCATGCAAAAACATTTCTAAGCAGTTATACACTGAGGAAAATACACACAGAGACACACACGAGCACAAAGACGGCAGAGAGGAAGTGAGGCTGAGAATTTTTCTCTTGTCAGAGGATTTAGCTGCCATTGTCTGCTGCCAGGGACAGTACTCTGCATTTTAATCAAGGGTGCAGTTCTGAATCCAGTGGCCTTATGATGTGATAACAATTGTAGTTTTTTTTTTTTTTACTTCTACTGTGCAGAGCTCGGGGATGCGTCATCGTGTACTATCACATCGTACAGATCTGCCATACTTACTAGGATCTAGTAATCTGTACATTGCGTCTGTGCCCATAAACAGTATGTCATGATATGAATCACATGATGCTTGTATGGGCTCATTTATACTGAGACTTATTTTGGGTGCGGCTGGTTTAATGTGATGGTTACAGTAAATTGGAGACAGTGTGGGACACTAACAGGTGGCACTTTCTCTCACGACCCCCAGGAGGCAGAGCAGGGTATAAACACTTTTTTATTTGCAGTGCACAGTTTTCAAATCATTACCGCTGAATTAATCTTGTGGATTTAAATTCATAGTGAAGATTCTTGTTAACATTTATGATGAGAACTTTGTGTTTCATATATGTGCAATTATTTCCTATCATTTACCTGGTAATTTTTTGACTTATCTGTTTCATTTTGCTATCTAATGAAGTGCTCTGTAAATTAAGATCATTGCTATTCTTGACATTATTATTAATGTTGACTGTGCAGCATGTAAGGATATAATTGGGGGATTGCCAGGGGGGATGAAGGAATAAATAATGCCAACAACTATTTAGGTTGATTGGCTGTAATAAAATACAACACAAATATCAACAGAAACAGTCAGAGCCTCTCGAAACTTGGCTTACCTGCCAAGACAAAGCAGATAAGCACTTCCATTACTTGTAAGACGACTGCCTCTCTTATTTAATCTTATTTTATTTATTATTTAGTTACCCTTTACCCCATAAGGTGTACATTATTCATTTTCCTTGACTAAACAAGGTCAGGGTGGGGTCAATTTATAAGCCTGCCTCGGGTTTCCGACCTCACCTGCACATTCTCTAACCCACTCTCTATATATAGTGATTTGTACTGAATCTATAATTTGCTCCTTTTTTTGTGCAAATAAATAAAGAAACAAACAATGTATTTTCTACTGTGTCCAGTAGCTTTCTAGATGGCTGTAAGCATCACGATGTCATCACTGCTCTGGACATGGACGCCATGATGAGTACGATCTATGCATGGTTGAACAACCTGGTGAAGTTCATGGCGTCGATAACACCCTGGATACTGAGATCGTCCCAGAGTCTGATCATAAGGAGGAGAAGACTCACATCCTTACTGTGGAGGGCTTTCTGCTTTACACCTACGGACCTTTGATTGAACGTGCTCAACCATCGTTACTTTATCTCCATCCCATACCAAGAATGCAAAAAGAGGACGTGCTCTAAGAACAACACCGTGCCAGACGCCCCCAGCCTCCTTGACGGCCATGTCTGGCCCATGTATTTGAAACACAAGAAGAGCAGTGTCTAGTGTCTACTTTCAGACACTTCGGACAATGCATCATCCTACATTGGTTTGTATGATAGATTGTCTGAACAAATCGTCTCTGAACCATCTTCAAATAATCCAGAAGGCTGCTGCTAGGCTGTTAACCAGGTCCAACAGGTCAACCCACATCATTCCCATTTTCGTTTCTTTACACTGGATTCCCATCAGGTTCAGGATTCACTTCAACATACTTGTTCTAACGTGAAAAGAGCCCTGCATGGTCAGACACCTGAATACATCAGTGATCTCCTACATCTGTATACAGGCTGTCCCCAGCTCCAGACTGAAAACAAAGGGTGATTGTGCCCTTGTAGTAGTGGCTCCAACACTATGGAGCTCTCTTCCACTAGGTTTACGGTCTCCTTAGAAACCTTAAAAAAAACAACTGAAGACCAGTCTTTTCAAGATGGCCTTTGTCCCATCCTTAATTACAAATAAAATACAAAAAATAAATCAAATACATTTTCTTCTTCCTCTCCTTCTTCTTATTGTTAATAAAGAACGCTTCCAAACAGTCTCCTGGGAAAAGTCCTGTGTTTTTTGACCCATCCACCACCCCAACTCATCTCCTTTCGAGACAATTTCCTTCTTTACTCCCATCAGCACACTGCTCATGTGACCGCATCCTTCCAACATACATGGGTCATACACAAATCATTGGCTAATGATGACATAAGGTATGTACGAATTTTGATGCATTCATTTTCGTATGCTTCAGTTGACATCCGTCTTCAAACTACTGCATGTTAACTTTATCATCCTCCCTTGTTCCTTGCAATTTTAAAAGTAATGTTTCTCCATCCTTTTGTCAGCCTGTCCCAGGTTGTATACTATGCATATTTGCAGACAGAAATTTATTGCGAACTGTATCCAAAAACAGCCCTGGTGTCATTTGCTCCATATGTAAACAAACACCAGCTGCCAACTGCTATGACACACTAGGCACTGAAATATCCTCAGGGCATCAGACTGGGATGTAAATTCCAAAGCTCAATTCCAACTTGGCAGCAAAACAATCTGCGTAGTGTATGTGCACTACATATTTCTTTGTTTTTCATTAATACTGTGACCTGTAAATGAAAAGCTTAAAGAACAAAACATACCCGGAAACTTCTTCTGCACAGTGGCTCAGTGGAGTCAGGATGTCCTCCATTTATTCACATAAGGCTTCGTAAAGGTAGCCTAGTTTCATCACACACCAATGGACACATGCACATTAGGTAACAGGAATTATCCTTTTCATTGCCCTTGACCAAGGCACTGGCCTCAGGACTGGAGCTGAGCACCCCATGGGGATTAATAAAGTACAACTTTAACAACCCCCTCAAGTCATTATAAAGAGGTGTTGAGGGGATTCCCTCTGTGAACACAAAGGACATCCCTCTTTTGTGCTGAGTTCTAGGTGTGCCAGATATTTGCGCGCCGCGCTGAGATAAAGAGAAAAGATAGTTGTGTTCTACATTTGTAACGGACTTAAAATAACATTTGCGATAAATTATTCACAGGCTCTAAAAGCTTGACATCTACTGTGTTACGGCACAGTTTTTGTGGCGTCCTGTTACCGTGTGCAGACATGACAAATTGATCTGAGAGACAATTACATTAGATGCTACCTGGACTGAATGCAGCCCACAGGCAACAATTAGCAGCAGCGTAGCACAACCTTACATTTTCCTTTAGTTTCCACTTACTTGAGCATTTATTTCCCTTTCGCTGGAAGGTTTATGAATGATTTTGCTTTCATATGTGGTGTAAGTGTTTAGTATTTTTTTGCAGTGGAGTAAAGAATGAGGTCGGTACATTGTCTGTGTTGGCTGGAAATACCAAGTAACATAACATACTGATGTAGCATGGAAGCATACGCATGTACACCCAGCCACACAAACACAAGTACTCTCACATTCTTGAGTGCCAGATCACAGTGATTAACCACTAATGTCAGTGTTATTTTATCAAGTACTATAGACATTAAACTAACAACTGAATCCCACTTGAATAGAGTCTTTCTCCAATGTGACCCTGGTTGCTTTCTATGCAGCGTGTGGTAAAGCAAAGCCTTAAAGCATTAAAGGAAACAGCTGCATTATTTCATATTTATCATTATAATGAAACATTCCCCTCAAGAGACTTACACAAGCAATTAAATTATCCGACAAAATATTTTCTGTGTAGCCAGAGCCTGATATGCCTCAGCGTATGCCTCTGTACCACCGAACTGTCACCCAGAAGCCATTAAAAACACATGAAAGAGCCATACTGTTACACCGGGTGACACATTCCTTCAACACAACAAGCGTATTTTACTCTGAAACAACTCAGACTGCATTTTCGATCTCTGAGTGCAGCTCCTCGTCGGGCAGACACCGCGCTCAGGGCACATGGTTCTGTGTTTACACTGCTTTGCTATTTTGACGAGCTAGGAGGAATAACACCTTACCGGTACAAAAGAGTACCCCGCACCTCGAGCCTTTGGAAGAAAAGCGTCTGAGGATGTTTATCAGATGTGTTTGTGCGTATGAAGAGAGGATGAGGCATTCTGTGGTTTCTCATAATATTTGTAGAGGGATCTCATTTATAAACATTGTGCACACATTCTCCATGCAAGAGCTGGGATTCATAAAAGTCAAGGCGACGTGAGAATTTGCTGGTGACCCTCCCACACATTTTTTTTTGACATGCTGAGACCCTAATGGTAAAGCAATGAATTATAATGAGAGGTAATAACAGTATTTTAGATCAAATCTTCACACCCTACATCTCTTTTTCACAGACTTCTAATCATAAAGGTCAAGAAAAATATACCAGTCTGAACTGGTTTTATTTGATTTATGCTAAACGCAGCCTTTTCCTACTTAACTTCAATCACAAGCTCATATGTTTGTCATAATGAACCGCTACGAATTCTAGACAACTGAAATAAATGTCAAAAAGACCTACAATAGAGCTTTTTACTGCAGACAATCTGACATGGAAGTAAAAGCACAGGTGTTACTAACATAAATGTTGGTAAGCCGTGACTGTGTGACAGCGAGCCAGCATGCACGATAACAGGACCCCTAAAACTAAGGCAGCTAATGGAATTCTGCCATCATTAAATTAATTATTTACACCTGTGCTCTTCCTTCTGTGACATGTCAAAAATGTCTGCAGTGAAGAAGGCCTATAATGGGGCATGATGATATCATACATGGTGGCTGCTTTCCTGGTGTGAGTGGCATCGTACATCATCTGACATGTCATTGTGCAAAATGAGAACACCACTATTAAGACTGGCACGGTCTATGACAGTGCATTACATCTGGGTGAAAAAAAACTCATGATATGCCAATATTAGATCTCTTTCTGATTAATCTGATAACATTAATTATAATTTCTTACAATCCAACATATTTAATTGTTTAAGTATATAAGTATAACCCTCTAACACCTAAACACTTATATTATTGATGTAGATTTAAACTGTTAAAATGTTTTAAGAAAGCCACCAGAAAATAATTATGTTTCTTTTTTTTTTGGGGGGGGGGGTTATTTTTTGGAGGATTTGGTGAAAATGTTGCAAAAGTATTTAGCACTTATGAACAGGGCTGCCCCTGACCAAACTGGGGCCTTAAGCGAAATTTTATTTGGAGGCCCCCATCCCAAATGTATCATAGGTACAAAATGACCGTACAACAGCTTGCCATTTAACTTTACAACCTTTACTGGCAATAACAAATGTACTGTAGATACAGTAGTTTGGCTGTATGAGACAAATAAAATAAAAAATTCAACCTGAAATAAATAAATAAATATTAAATAAAAATAACTTCAAACTGAAATAAATAAACAAATCTGAGTCACAAATATTACTCATCAAAAGAAAGTAACTTCCACCACCTCAATCCCCCACCCTTGATTAAACACTGAAAATAAAATAAAAGAGTGGGACAGGTTTTTCCTATTTAATCTTATTTTGTTATATTTCTCCCTCTCCCCTCTCTGGAGGCGTCTGATCTCCCTCAGCCCTCCGCCTCTCCCACCTTAATTAAACACTGAAAACAGAAATAAAATACAGAGACATTCTTTTCTATTTTCATCTTATTTAGCTATATTTCTCCCTCTCCCCTCTCTGGGAGCATCCGACCTCCCGGCCCGCACATACCCCCGAGGCTCGGGTTTCCCCCTCCGTGGAGTCCGCCTGCCCTCCTGTCCCCGCACATACTCCTGAGGCTCTTTTGGACGACATGTGGACAACTCTTCACCTGCTGCAGCTCTGCAAGTGCCTGCCAGCGCACCCCTCTTATTGTTCAGATGTCGAGTGCTGTCAATCATTGCAGCGACACATGGGCGGTCAGGTCTCTTCTCTCCTTTCTCGCGCATCCATTGCGCATATGCGCAAATGCGTCCCCTCGCGCAAAATGTGGCCCCCCATGGAAGATGAGGCCCTACGCACAGCGCGTGTTCTGCGTTTAGGGAGGGGCGGCCCTGCTTATGAATACCACCCTTTTAAATTTAACAAAATCCATGGATTATGGGGCTTGATGATTTTTAAAATTAAAATATGAATCTTAGAAATACATTTCATTGGCATTATTTGCACCCTCAAATGCACTGTTTTTTTTTTATTTTTACTTTTTTTTTTTTTTTTTTACTTTTACCTTAATGTAGATGCACAGCAGGCACGTTCAAAAAGCGCTGCTAGAGCGACACTGTGCCTGTTTTTCAGGGTGCGATGGCTGCGCCCTGAGATAACCTACGTTCAACTTTTGCAACGCAGCAGTGCACACAGCATGTCATGTGATGAGCAACAACCAATCACAGCCGACAGGTATCTTTCCCTTCTTCTTTAAATATCAGTCTGTGATAAACATGGAAAAGTTGATCATGTTAGTGCAGGGCTACCCAGACCTTTACATCTGCCCCATGCATGATAGGCCTACACACTTTTAAACAGCTCTTGGAAGAAGATCAGCTCTGCACTCAGGATTTCAGGTAAACAGACTTATGCTACAGTGCTTGTTAAAGTTGCTTAGCAACCTCAGACACAACCTGCCGCCATGCTCTTGGAAGCTGGCACAAAATAAGCCACAAGAGTAGCGCCAAACACCTGACCTTGCATTTTCCAGGCAGTTAAAGACATGGCATATGTACAGCCCCAGTTGCAACACAATAAAAAAGCACATTAATTTGACTATTAAAAAATTCAATTGTAATCCATGCAATAGTGCATTTCCACACTATTAAAAGACTGTAAGGAAATTACTTGTTAGCGGAACTTTTTTGACCTTGCATAATTGGAATTTTATCATATCAGTCCTCTATAACTTGAGTGTAAGTGATATCATGACTCAATGACGGGACATTCTGTGTGCCTCTTTGCAACATTCAAACAAATCTTTCCAAAGCATGCATATTACACTTCTTTAAAATAATTATTTAAGTTTATTTTTTGAAACATCTTTAGAATAAAGGAGAACAAATACTACAGGTCAAATACTTTCTTGGAAAATTGTTTAAATTGGTCAAACAGAGCGAGCTGTGTTGTTTGACCTTGGAATGTGGCGTGTCTTATGTCTCACAGTATCACTATTTTCGTGCCAAAAATTTTGCAATGATCCAGTTTAGAGTCTGGGGTGCTGGGATATGTCGTGTCAGTCAACTTTCAGTGAGGAATGGGTACTTGTAGATAGTTTAAATAGGCGTTGCAATTTCATAACTGTAGGCCTCCATGGGTTAATCAAAAATGCTGCTGGTGATTGAAATCTGGAGCTGGTAGGTTGCACAGTGTTTTTACAACAAACAGATCCGACAATTTTAATCAATGTGGCAGTGACATACTAATGATGATTATGTCTTCAGTGCTTTATGACATCTCCTAAATTATCAAACCAAGGGGTAAATAAAAGCAAGTGAAATTAGGTGGAGCCATCATGGGCCAAATTTAAAATATTATGATGCAACTTGTGTTTTATAGCACAACAGTTGTGGGATAATTATGAGGTCATAATTGAGACAACTGTTTATAATTAACAGATGCTCAGAAATACATATGAGACATATGTAACAACATGGCTTATCATCTTCTAAAAGCAATGAGCAGTCATACTGTACGTCTTATATCTGCCTTATATCTATCTGGAATGCATGTATATGTTGTGTGTTTGTTTTTAGGTCAGTCTAACATGTGAAATGATGAACGTGTCATTAGGTTCACTCCAAAGTCAGATGACATATTAGGGAGAGCTGGGTCGCCCCCCCCCCCGCAGCGCATGTAATGAATCTCACTGTCATCCTGTTTTTCGGACATTGTGCTACTAATTATGACCATCAAGGTGAGACATCATAAAAAGAGAAAAAGAGCTCCAGTGTACACCACCGCCTGTTGAATATTAATTACCCATCACGTCGTACACTGAATGTGTGAAGAAAAGTTTGTGTTTCTCAAATGCCTCCACAGTCAACAAAGAATCCAATAAGGGTTAGTTTGGATTAGCCAAAGTCACACAATGACACAAAAGAACTGTTGAGGCACAACACCACACAAATTGCGTGAGAGTTTGTAAACCGATGTTTATATACAGTTTTGCTGTTGTTAATCAATTCATGAAAAATCTTTCTCTGTATTTGGACAACACATTCTCACTCCAACCTCGTCACATATCGACATTTGATCATGGACCTTCTACATCCAGAAACAACGTGCAAGGTACCCTGGGTGCGTTGGTTTTTGATGTTCTAGGACGTCATTTCAAGTTCTGCCTGTTACATGCATTGTCGTCTTTCAAAATACACTTGCATTTTCACAGGAAATTTACTGTTTACATACAGTCCCTTTCAAAATTATGGCACTATGTTGGTACAACACTGCAAATTTGACTTTTTTTCCTTCAACAACAAACACATGTGGTTGGGTTTAGGCAACAAAAACACGTGGTTAGGTTTAGGAAAAAAAACAGGGTTTGACTTTATAATCTTACGGGACACAAACATAGCTGTCCCAGGTGAAAGTCGTGTTTGTTGGACCCATTCACCACCACTCCCGCCTGCCTAACTCACACTTTCGCTGCCTTAACTTAAGTTCTTGTCCCGCCACGTTTCCCCCTGATGCTGCAGAGCACCCTTAAACTATCATGCCGACATGAAAGGACGGCTTTTTTCGACGACTTCAGAGTGAGATCGAGCTCGGTCAGTGGCCCTTGATGTCAGATATCTGTGCACAGACACACCCTTTGGCAGGAGTATGAAACGAAATGGAAGGTAGCATTTTTCGACACACAAAAGCACATGGTTAGGTTTTGGAAGAAAGAACAGGGTTTGGCTTTATAATCTTACCATACCACTCTCCTACATGAAAGTTGGTGTTTGTTGGACCCATCCACCACCCGTCCTGCCCACCCTTGCCTTAACTTTCATTCTTGTCCCGCCATGTTTCCCCCTGACGCTGCCAGCCACCATTTAACTATAACGGCGAAAGGACGTGTATCATACCGACGTTAAAGGAGAGCTTTTTTTGTTTGTGTCTGATGCCGGAAGTCACTGCCCGAGTGCCGGATTTCAATGACTTTGGAGTGGGACCAAATTGTTTTGGATCCGTCTTTCAATAGAGACATGCAAGAAAAAGTTCTCTTCAAGAATTCAACGTAACATGGGGTAACTAACTGATATAGAAATGGTCATTTGGGGCAATGAAGGTTTTTTTTTGTTTTGTTTTGTTTTTCAAAATCCCTTTTGAACAGTTGCTGGAATAAGCCTGGGCATTTTCTGCATGGTAATACATGTATATATCTTACCTCACAGGGAGAGTAATAGCAAGCACATTTACATAAAAATCACTAGTTGATCAAAATCAGGAGGCCATTTTACATACTATTTATGGCTGATTGAAAGAGTGTTGCAGACTTGTGTGCAGAATTACTGGCTGAATCCAGACATTAAAGAGGAGAAAGCAATGAAGCCTGAAGGAAAGCAAAAACAGTTTCTCGGACATAATCACTAACAGAGTTTTTGTTGTGTGTGTAACACAGTTCAACTCATTTCAATTCAAGGCTCAGGATGTGGGACATAATACGTCACATGTGAAACACAAGGCCCTTCTTATAATACAAGGTTCACCTGTCCTTTGTACTACTGCTCTCTAGTTTTATTCAGAGTTCTAAGCTTGGGTTCTTACCTTACCTTGCAGTAAGGACACTAAGGATAAAGGCACAAGTAATTTTCAGTCCAAATTTACAAGTGTTTCAGCCTTTTGCATCAGAGACTCCTCCGCTCGCTGCATTCTGCCCTGCTTCATCCCAACATGAGAGAGGCTAGTGGACACATGAAGGATGTAGAGGCTTGTTTGGCTCTGGATGAGGCAATAGGCCAGGGTAGTCAGGGCTATCAAAAGTGGGGGCATGCTGCTCCAGAGAGCTGGGTTTTGAAAATGGGCTTGGTGGCTCTCAGTGGGATTTCTGCGTCATCTGACAGCAGAACAAAGTTCCTTTGGCAGACAGAGCCGAGTCACAGGCGCTGCTTGATGCAGCCTCTGAAGCCAAAACATTAGAGCCAGAACACAAATGCATAAAGAAACGCACTAAGAAAAAATGTTAAAACACGTAATTCAATTAAATACTGTTTATGGAAAACCCCCACACAACAGCCTGCCAGATCTGGGCTGGAAAACTGGCTGTGGCAGGTAGCTACCAGCCGTGGTGGCGGGTGAAGAATTCTGATCTTGTTTCTGTATAAAAGCATGTCTAACACTGAGTGTGACTGCTGTCTGTAGTGACATGGCAAAAATCACTGCGTCCCTCTCTCTCAACAGGGAACACCTCGCTTTGGACATAGCTGGAAGCGATTTGGACTCATATTAATTCTCTCTTTTACACACACAAAATTGCTCTTCTACTGGTGAGTCTCTTCACAATCCGACACATAATTACTGGTTCTACTATATTTCTTTTTGTGAGCTTATCAATTAAAGTGTCTATGTCAATTATTATTATTCAAACTATTCCTAATAAGTGTTGAATACAAATCATTGATGTAGGGCAAAACTAATTTCCAAAGACAGCTGTATTTAAGAGTCAGACGAAGTGGAAATTCTATGGTTTTTGTGACGTCAAGATCTCATCTCTCTTTTGTGTTGATGATATGGTGGACATGCATTGCCTTCTATAGGTTGCTAGTTAAGTAGGGATGCTGCTGTGAGGAAATTTTCCCACCGGTTAATAAACTTGTGACAACACTGCAGCGTTACCGATTACACTGGACATGTTGTTGGAGATTCTCATTCATCCAGGTCATGGTAATCATAAGTGCTATATCGTAAGCAACTGGACTTGCTTGAGTTTCTTTAGGACGTTCCGCCTCTCATCCAAGAGGCTTCTTCAGTTCAGACTGGTGCAGAGCTGCAGGCTTTAAACTCTGCATGGATGTGAACCCTTTCAGAGTCGTTAAGGTCACATGAGTCGTTGACCCACCCGCCCATCTTGTGTGTCGTTAGGGTAAGATGGGTCCAAGTGAGAATGGGTGTTAAGTTGTCTGGGGAGGGATCCCAAGACTGCATTGTAAGTGGGTGATAAGTGGTGTCGTAGGCCACCTCCTCTGTTTAAACTGAACGTTTTACAAGAAAACATATTTGTGAGGTAGATATATCTCATACAACTATCCCTCTCTGTTAATACGATGAATCCATGAATACATATGACCTCAGCCATTACGGATGGAATTCTTATGGCAGTAACTATGCAGGTCAAGAAACACAACATGCCATTTGGGCACAAACCGATCATGCTGTTCCTCCACAAATGTCAAGCAATAACCCTCTACCATCTGCATCTGTTGCTACCCATCCCTACTGATAGCAGTTCTTTGATTTCACCTCAATTGCCCAACTTTCATCCATCTTTCCCTGACTCCAAAATGCAAGCTGTTCCAGGTTCCATCAGGACTGTATTAAGTTACTGTATTAAGTTACTGCTAATGCAAACTGAACATTTTCTACTGCTGTAGCCTCACATTAAAGGCATCTACAGGTGAAAACATCATTAATTTTGAGATTCTGGGGGGTATTTTGCTCCCATAACACATCTTCTTCCAGACTACTGGAAAGCAAATGTCCAAAATACACATCAGTATTTGAATTATTCCAGATTTCTGTTCTGAAAATGTATGCAAAAAGCACATATGCAATAAGATAATGCCTCATGTGCTTATTCAACCATTAAACCTGTGATACAAAAAATTACTGTGTTGACGTAAGTAATCAGCTAGTTAAGTTCCATGTTGATATCTACTGGTTAAATTTTTTTTTCTCTATTCACCTGTAGTTTGGGTGCAATTATTCAACTGTGCAATATTTCTCATCTCTTGAAGGTACATATCTATTTAACATACAATGCACATAACTGTACATATTTCTTATGCTACTCTAATTCTATACTGGTGTTTTATTCTACTGACGTATATATCTTAGTTAAATTTCCCCACTTACGGCCTCAGCACAGTGACAATATACATTTAGTTTTAATATTTAAATTTTTATATCTTAAGTACCAGTGTTAAACACGGTCGCTTAATGCACTTTTTATTTTATTTTAATGCACATTTCATTTCTACTTTATTTTATTTATTGCTTTATATTTACATACTTTTATTTCATACTCTTATTCTAACTTATTATTATTTTCTTTTCCTTACATGGGAGTAACTGTAACGAATCATCACATGCCCATGAAGATCAATTAAGTCTTTCTGTTTCTGATAGTGTCTCCCCTGAACTGGGGAAACACAAGTTGACTTTAATTATGAAGTAGTCAGGAAATATCATGTGTTCATCAACAATCCATTTAGAATACAAGACCCTGGTCATTTTTAGCATTTGCTGACAGCGGATTAGTTTGAAATATTGCAGGGAGCAATGAAACAAGAGGGAGAATTAACTAAATATTGTCAAGTATGCGCTTTTGCTTTGATACCAAATTCTCCGCCATCGTCTTGTCAGTCAATTCTCGTCATGTGATGAGTGAAATCTGAGCAGACACATTAAGTTTATGATTGAACTAATTGATCAAAAGAGGCAAAACGATGGTGGGGGCGATGGGCAAGTACTGCAGTTGGTGTAAGCGCTTTGGGGTTGCATTTTTGATGTATGAAAGGCGCTATATAAATAAAGTTTGATTGATTGATTGATTGATAGATATGTCCAAATACTGTAAAACTGGTTACAGTGACTGGTGCAGCAAGCTGAGAGCAAAGGAGTTCAAATATCTTGGGGTCTTGAGATCAAAATTAACTCTTGCAGCATCAGCATTATGTTGTATGGGACTGCCGTGGTGGAGGCAAAGCTCTCATCTATCTACTGATTTCTCCTTTCAACCTTTTTTTCTATATGTTAACCAAATGTGAGTGGCAGTTACATTTTATGTATTATGATCACTTATAAATCCATGCATAGGCTCCTCAAATTCACTCTTTTCAACAGTGTCACAAGTACTGACACATCCTCTCTAAGCAAAGGTACACTACATATAGGTATGTCTTTTGGGTATTGCATTTATACATGTTTTTCTACTCAACAATGTGCACATATACAAACATATACTCAGTAATTACAGTACGTTATAAGGAACACATAACACTCAATGCAACAAGCCAGGTCCTTCAAATAGATAATGTCACTGCAGCTCAGAGGAGACAGGGTCAAGAGGCACAGTTACTCTTTAACCTACCATTACAATTGGACTGAATGTCTGCCAGACATGGAGGCTTCAGCATCTCGGATGCAGCCACCCACCTGGAATGTTTGAACACAACGGTGTGTGGAATTTACAGAGAACGCCGCAACAAGTGAAAAAGAGTTCGGAGCTGTGAGTTCAGGTCTGTGGGCACAACAGCATGTCGGTGAAAGAGAAGGACAACATGTACAAGGCAACAGGGAGGCCATAAGTGCACCGAACAGCTTAGTGCAACTGTGGTATGGAAGTGCACTGAAAGTGCACGCAGTTCATCAAACCTTGAAGTAAGAGGGTTATAGAACATGAGAAAAAGTCTTCATGGACGCATGATCACAATAAAAAAGACCCTGGTCTACAGAATCTTGATTAAAATAAAATATGAGTATTAAAGGAGAGTTATGGGTTTTTAGAAAAAAGAATACTGGACAAATAAACTATTATTTTCCCCAGTTCTATTTCCCCCTTTACTTTTACCCCTGGTAAAAACTACATACTCTGACACAACTTATGCAACACATATCCTAAAATGTAGAGTTGTTCCTACACCAGCATCGGATATTCCTCAAATGCTGCCTAAAATGGTTCTCAAATGGTGGGTCATGACGCCAATCTAGGTGTGCTGTGGGATTTTGTGATAACCGCATTATTATTCAGCTGGGCCTATACCAAAAGTTATGAATGCATTTTTAATTGACTGTATCGGTATGTTGTGTGACCCATTTCCTAATGAAGAAGCAAACTCCTGCTAAAATATGTAGTGTACGAAAGCCCCTAGTGCGCTCACCAATGAGCACACGCATCGGTTATATCAATTAGCTTTCTTAATAACTTCTACCACGTAAATTTTTATCTTGTTGAAAGGAGTAAGTGTGAATGTAATGATTTAAAAATTGTAAATGTATATTTCATAAGAACTGAGTTTAAAGACAACGCTTACTGTCAGTGTTGTAAACTTATTTTGATTGTCTTATGTTGTGGTAAGAGTGATAACACACATTATAGAAGCTATTGTTAGCAGATATAGATACAGGTGTGAGATTTTGGCTTGCCCTTTAGTGTGCCTTGGTCACAAAAAGCACTGACTCAGTACCACGTAATTTATTCATAAAGGTTATAGTTTCACATTCAGATAAAATGGCAGTTTTCTTGGAGCTTTTAAACAGTAGTCAAAACAGTAAGCTGCACTATGCAGCTACTGGCAACTCTACTGTTTTAGAGCAGCAAAAAATAATTGCTTTCCAGTAAATGGTGTAACATTTTATTACATTTTATTAATAATATTTTACAAAGTCCCACCAGTTCAGTGTTTAACGAACTAGCCAAGCCATATGATAATGATTGCAATCATTTCAGATCAAAACATGGTTAGAAGTATAAAACTGTTGATTTTTATTTTTTTTAACTCAACGGTATTGGATTGGTACTTAGTGTTGGCTGATATGCAAGTTCAGGTCTCAGCCGATATCAGGAAGGAAAAAATGGACTTGTAACATCTGTATTATTTGTATCTGTTTGTTTTTGATTATGTCAGTCACTTAGAAAACAGAAAGCAGAGGACAACTCAATGCTATGCAGTAGCAACTTGGACACAGCAATTGTTGGATTCTTTGCCAATGCCAGTCACCATTGCTTTATTGGCACTTTTGAAGCGGCGATGTCTTTCATCCAGCCCAAACTAAAAGTTTCACTGCTCAAACTTAAAATGAAAACATAGCACTGATGAAGGTGAAGAGGAACATAAACAGCTCTAGATGTCTTAGATTTGAAGGATGGCATTTAACAAAAAATCAGCAGGGGTTTAGAGACACAGCACAAACATTTAGTTAAAGTTTTAAACATGTTGTGGGGGCTTGTATTCAATAAAGAAAGTTGAAAAATGGTTTATCATGACTGTCCAATTTGCACAGAGCAGAACGATATTTCTGTGGTGGGAGAGAAACATAAAACTAGAGGCGATTTAAGATCATGCTGCTTCCAAAAGCCACCCCCAGATTTATTGGTACACAGTTTATTTCCTACCACAGATGAAACACGCTCTTTTTTACTTTACCCACTTTGGACGTTTTTAGACAGATTCTTGTTGTTTTTCCTTCTAGATATCTACAGTATATATGCAGATGTTCACATCACCAGGCTTGCCTTCCATCTTGTTCTAAACACCCTCAATCCATACATCATCCTAAACTTTCACTAACCTCTCAGACCTTAAACATGGGGGTGGCGCTATATTGATTTTTCTGTTTGTCCATTCAACTGTGCCTACTGAAGCAAACTTTGTACCACATAAAACATGCTTCAAGGAGTTGTAACCCATAGTGACAGCCATGTTCCCCCTGTCACATGCTCCAGTGAATGTCATGATTGTATGTTTGGTTAACCTCAGTTGCAGTCAGTATGAACTCCGTGAAATCAAAGGACGATGGAGATCTTTCTTGCATACTGTGCAGGAAACCCTATACTAACACAGACCTTCACTGGGTTACTGTCTTCACACTTCTGATTTAGTTGATATATATCTGAGATAAGACTGTGATGGTGATAATTAGAAATGCCCGCGGCTATCGCAATTTATCTTTGAGTACATTTCCTCTGTTCCTCAGTTCATCCTCAGTTGCTGATTATATAATGGGATTATGTCATCTAAAGTACCGACGAGGATAAAAAATAAGCACTAAAACTGAAATGAATAAGCTCAGTGTTAACGCTCTGTCCGCTCGTGACCCTCTTAAACCCAGAGAAACCTCCATCTGCTGGAGGTCGCACTCAATTGCAGATGCAGAATCATCTCTTGCTGTTTCCTCACCCCACCGCTGACAACTGCTCTATGGCGGAAGTGTCTGCACCGACCCCCACCACCATCCTTTCCCAGCTGCCCATCAACATTATCTCTGCAGCGGGCCAATTAGTCATCATCTGCCTTGTTTTGTTGGGCTTGCACAGTCAGGCGTCCTCTGATTCGATAAATGATTTAAATAATGGGCCTGTAATCATAGATGCTGATAATTTTGAGTCTTATTTGATCCCTTGAATCCATTCAGTCTGCTGACAATACACCACAGCCTCTAACCATTTTATCATAAAAACTATCCAAGACTATCAAATAAAATGATCACATAATTATAAGGACATGAAATCATCCTTTATAGATTGGAAATCCATTCAAATTTTGCAGGCTTGATTACACACCACCACAACAACAACATACTTGAAAGAAACTAGGACGTGCAAAACTGCATTGTTGCAAAATGAAATTTGACCTGTGGCAGTTGTCTGAAAGTCAGACACATGTAGGACAATGTGTTGAGGGTGTTCTCTTTCCTAAAACAGGTAAAGCAGTGCTCAGATGGAAAGCAGGGGATCATGTTCTTGTCATCGCACTTCTTATCTATCGGATTGACCAGTCAAGTTTTAGTGGCAGGTTAAATCAAAAGAGGTGGAAGGCATTGGCCACATCGCAACTCCGGAACCCATCGGCAATCTTCTATCATATCATCCAATGTAGCTTTAAAACAGCTTTTTTTTAACAATGCATCTGCTTTCATATCAGGGCCAGGTATCTGTACTCCATACCTTTAAGGTATCGACCAAAATAACCCAGTACCAAGTAATATTCTCCAGTCAAACAATACTGGCATTCTAACATTTTTGGACCCAGACCTAGCAAAATATGACTTCTTGTTTGGTTTTGCTCACAGCCAATCACTGTAAGCATACTACGATTTCATGTGACTTGTGATTGGCCCACTACCACAGCAGCTACAACCAAAGATACTGGATTACTACAAGATGGCCCACCTACAATATACTCCCATTGTATGAAATGGTATACATTTCCGGTCTCCTAAGTAGGCGTTGTCCCCCGTACCCCAATCAAAGACGATGGAGAACCGCCAATCAAAGACGAGTATCCCCAACCTCGCTTCTCTCAACATGTGCGTACCCTTACTGGCCGTAAGCTAAATAAATAAATAAATAAATAACTAAACTGTCCGTGAAAAAAATATTTAACAGAAGACGTCCTGATATTAGCTTTGCTGCTGCTGTTAGCTGTCCCTGTCAGCTGCAGCCACTGATGCTTTCTCGACATCGTGATTTCAGGGGCGTCGTTTCAGCAAAAGCTAAGGTATGGCAATATGACATGACGTCACAGAGCTACTGATGATGGAGTTTCAAAAATATGAACTTATATAAATCTTCACTTTGGTCTATGCTATTGAAAACTGTTTCAAAGGACATGAAGCTGTTTCTCACATTCATAATACCTCATGTCTGCATGTAATGCACGACTTGGTGAGAGCAGTGAAAACATCGGACCTATTTCGGCGCATTCAGCACCACGGACAGCTAGCAGACGTTTAATTGTCATTAGTCATGTGTTTAACTTCACAGAAAATAAAGAAAATAAATTAATTACAAGCTCATTTCTAGAAGATAACCAAGGGGTCCGGTGTATGAAAACACAGTAAACAAAGGCCAATTTGGTACAATACTGTATAGGCGAATTTATTGGAGTGTCTCCAGAGACCGAAAATACAAGCTTAACATGCCAACATGAAGAAAAAAAACCCCACATACAATCAGACAGGCTTCAAGACATCATTTAGACAGGCTGTCTACAGCAGCAGAGCAAAATGCTTTTACAACACACAGATAACTCACATAATTCATAACTCGCTGAGGAGCAAAGTAGCGAACAATTTGATTCAATAACACTTGTATTCACTGATGAGCATATTATTGACCTATTTAAGTGCAATACAATGAAAACAACCAGCCAGTGCGCCTCGAGTAAGATGACTACACAACCTCTCTTTTTTTTCTCCCGATTCCAAGGTATGGCAGCTGCCCAGCTACCTAAATGACGCCTATGCGTGATTTCCCAAAACTGAATAAATACCACACATAGCAACACAATACTGCTTTGCTAGCTCAATCATGTTGTAACTAAGATATCCGCTGGAAAAAATATTTTTTTAATCCAGTATCTTTGGTGAAACTGCACTGATTTCAGCACCAGAGAGGAGATATCTGTTGCCAGATCTCGCGAGAGTGTGTTGTTGAGACAGAGACAGGTCTTGAACCAAGTAAATTTTCTCCTGATTTGTCCGTCTGAAATTTGCCATTTTGGTGTCAGAATGTTCTGAAGATATGTGGCTTGTGATAAATGGGTCCAATATTTGCTTTCGACTATAGGGCGAAAGAATCGGCCATAATCTGTAATCACGTTCATTTCTCCCACTGAAGTCAATGGACTCAGGACCTGCTGTTAGTCTCCTAAAGGGGCGTGGTGGTCGCAAACCCCACGTGACACTGATACAGGTAACTGACTCGCAGTGGACCGTCTTGGTTTATCCACTGTCTTTGCTACAACCCACACAGTCTGTGGTGTGGAGAACACAATGTATTGGACAGGGTTGGCAGTTCAGCATGCCGAGATGCCACCAAAATGTAAGTATGGCTATACTGCACACCTATGTTGTCTGTTGGCATTTTATGTACCTGAGTGCTTCTATTCACATGATGGGTATCAAATGAAGTACTCTATTGATATCGGTATCACTTTAAGGATAAAGGTATTGGTACTGGTATTGCAATTCTTTAAACCAGTGGTTCCCAACTGGTTCGGCCACAGGGTCCAGATTTCTCCTTAGTCATTAGTTCAAGGTCCACACAGTTATATATTTTGGGTGTCATACTTGCATTGGGCCATGTCTCAAGCTAGTTTGCTGTCTCTGTTAAGTAGCTGTTTGTTTCTCACTCTACAGCAATAAACAGCACTTCAAAGTAAAAGCTCTGTACTGAAAATTCACTGTACTTAAAAATAAAGTGTGTTTTTACAAAGAAGATACGTTAGCAACATACCAGTTGGAAACCACTGCTTGGAATGATACAGAGCCCTAATTCGTAAGCAGATATCTGTTTATCTAGATTAGGTGAAACGACTGGCACGTAAAGTGGAAGTCTTTGCCCGGATAACAGCTGGCCAAACCGAGCTCTCCTGTAATATTAGCCGTTGGCTTATTGTTGTCAGAATAAAAGATGGGTTCTGAGATTGTTGCACCAACAACAAGCAATTTAATTTTTCCTCAGATATACTTGACTTGACTTAACTGAAACATTCTTGTTTCCAAATTTCTCACTTGCTACTAATTACATTTTTCCATGGCTGGGAGGTGTGTTCATGGGTTGGACTCACAGGACTCTCACACCCTGCACTTCGCCATATGCAGCCACATCTTGGACGTGAGTTTTCAGCGTCACAATGTACAGATTGAAATCCTCCGTAATTAGACACAAAGAGTCAGAATGTAACATGAAATACTCTTAAATCAAAAACATAATTCAGAGTCATGTGATCAGTCGGAAGTTCAAAATAATTTTTAGGTGCGAACTGCTTTATTTAAAAAAACAAAAACAAAAAACAGCCCTTTCTTCCATTTCACTATCAAAGCCACAGCTACTTACTCAAAGTGAAAAAGATCCTGGATGATGTTGTTGACATCTTTTTTTTATTATTATTAGATATAAAAGATGATGCATTACATCCAAACATAAACCTTACACTTAAGGATGATGTATGCTAACAGACAAAAAAATGAAGGTTACTCAAAGGTTATTCATTAAAAAAAAATCCATATCCTTATCAGCCATCAATCTGTGATACTGCTGTATCTGTTTATATGACCGTGTTCATGTGAGTGTGTCGGTGTGTGTTTCACCCACACATACACAGACACACACTTTTCGCTCACACTTGTGCTGACCTTAACTCCAGAGCAGAGAGCCAAAGCTCTTAAAGTCTTAAAACTGATGGTCTGGATACTCTCATCTCCTGTTCGCTGTGTCAAGTCATTATAGTGCACCAAGTCATTAGCTGATGGTGTAGTCATCCATTACAGCTAAGAGGGAATATAGCAAAGGCGAAGCAGAGATGATTCCAACTTCAAGATGTCCAGATCATGTGAAGGACACTTTTTCTTTCTTTCCCTTTGGTGCTCAATATATCTCTGTCGCTGTCAAGCCTTCACCGAGTATTTCAGTGATCATGGTGGAATCTGAAGATAGCATGGTTTGAAGTAAAATCTGTAATTAAAAATGTTCATGTCTATCCAGTGAAGCTTGCATTAATGTTAGAGGTTTGACTTGTCCAAGAACTGCAGATGAGTTTTCTTACTAAAAATGATAACAGGGTATAAAACAGAGGCTAAAAAAATAAATCTGAGCCACATTTACGAGAAAAAAAAAATGGTTTCAACTGAGAGTAACATGAGTGCAAGAACTGTCAGCTCTCTGACTGTAACATAAATGTTAAGTAACTTTTTTTGTAGAGTATTGTGAAGTCCCTGGTGGTGGATGCAGTATTCTAGATTAAGCTGTCAAGTGCCAGACAGGGTCAGAACAAAGTACAGGGCTGTTAGGTAATTGTGGTTCCTTGGTATAATTATTGTAATCAAACAGAGAGCCAAACTCCCACCTCATTTCCAAGCTAGCCCATGTTCACTCGAAGCAGCCAGGAAATCTGTTTTCCCCCAAAACAGATTTGATTTATGTAGAAACTTGTGAAACAGATGCCAGATAAAGAAGTTAACAAAGAATAAAATGGAAATGTTAAGAAAAGATAAAATGTACAGACGAAGAGAATATTTATAGATATTTGTTTGTTATACGAACAAAGTACCTTGAGATGCCATTATATCTATTTACATCCCATGGAAACATTTCTGATGTTCTGTAAATGAAAGCACTTGGCGATACATTGACATGTGTGAACCCGCTTGGCATTACTTGCTTATATAATCCACAAAGATATCTGTACATGTATTCAATGATTAGAATACGTCAACAACAAATATCTACACCAAATCTCAGCCACTGATTCATTATTTTTCAGCAAAGCTCAGCTGGATAAACAGATTAAAATATTGGTAGTGTAACAGTCCAAAAGGCCTGTGGTGGTGTTGCAGTATTGAGTCATACCACTGGGTGGGGACTTTGTTTTGATGAGATGCACCTAAAACCACCTACATTTCTATGTGGTACTCTGAATAAGGTTGAACCAAATACTCAGATGAAGCAAGTTTCCAGTAAGGATGATGTACTTTTAACAAGCACAAGTATCAGTTGAGTAAAATGTGTCAATATCTGTTCTCATGATGAAGGAAAAATCGTATTTGGGTAGCTTGATAGTTCTCTTACTCAAGAGTTATCAAGAATCAATTTTTACGCAGTTCCATAAATAATTTTCTGATAAATAATAAATCTAGCAACTTCTGATCATTCATTCATTTTCCGTAACCACTTATCCTATTGGGGTTGTGCGGGGCTGGAGCCTATCCCAGCTGACATTTGGCGACCCTGGACAGGTCACCAGACTATCACAGGGCTGACTCATAGAGACAGACAGTCATTCACGCTCACATTCACACCTACGGGTAATTTAGAGTCACCAATTAACCTGCATGTCTTTGGATGGTGGGAGGAAGCCGGAGTACCCGGAGAAAACCCACGCTGACACAAGGGAGAACATGCAAACTCCGCACAGAAGGGCTTCTTCTGCGAGGGTTTGAACTCACAACCCCAGGTTCAAACCAGGAAACCTCTTGCTTCTGATCAACCCACAACAATTTCAGACCTAAAAATAACAACATGCAGTTTAAAGATATTTTTTTGGGGCATTTTTTGCCTTTAATGGACAGGACAGTTAAGTGTGAAAGGGGGTGAGAGAGAGGGGATGACATGCAGCAAAGGGCCACAGGCTGGACTCGAACCCAGGCCGCTGTGGCAACAGCCTTGTACATGGGGCGCCTGCTCCACCACTAAGCCATCGACGCCCCACAACATGCAGTTTATGTCCCATCTTAACCCCACCCACTACTTTTTTAAACCCCGCCTGTACCAAGTATGGAAACACATAATTTAGTTCGTTGGACAGATACAAATGATAGCGTTCCTGCTCATCCGTAACTCTGAAGCTAACTCTTCCAATTTAGCAGTTGTTGTATTTGACTCTTAGTGTGTTTTCACACTTGGTCCTTTTCAGCCCTCTAAACGGACTCAGAGTGGTGACTCAGCATTTTTGTGTGAACACTCAAAGAGAACTCAGACCCCTCTGAAGTGAACCGAACAAGGTGGTCTGCGTTCGGTTTGCTTCTAGTCCATGGTGCAGTTCACTTAAGCTATGCCTTGTGAACACAAAGCGCTCCAGGTTCACTTTGCTCTTTGCCATTGTATTTAACCCTCTAGATCACATGCTGTTGCACTGGGATGCTTGAAAAAAACAGACAAAACCACATCGGCCTGTAGCGCTTCCAAGGACGCAGGACGAGGAGTAGTTTGATCCAGATAGAGATAGAGTACGTCTCCAGATGTGGTATGTAGAATACGTGAAACGGCAACCGTCTACAGCACAGAAACACTAAGGTTTTCCTCCGATTTTAAGTTCTTCTGAAAGTGAGGGGCTTCATAACTGCACTGCAGTGTCACATCAAAGTAAAAACAAAACTATCAATATATATTATGTATAGGCTTTAGTGTGAACAGGAAGAGGATTGAGACCCCATCAGAATTGAAGTTGACCAGAAAGAGAACTGAGTCCTCTTTCAAACACACTGACAATGTGAACACAAAAAGAACTGAGTCCCTTTTCTGTTGGTCCACTTTTTGGTGCAGTCAGAGGACTGAGTTCAGTTTGTTTAAAAAGGACTACATTTGACACCCTTACATTCACACATGGCTAAAGAGTGGAGCATAACTAACATATGGTTACACAGTAAAATAAGGCAGAACTTGTGGAAAGCCCTGTCTCGGTTAGCCAGCAATTCTACAGCAAACACTTATGCCATACTAGCTCCAACACAAACAACAACATTACAGCAATTGCCTGCCAAAGCGGAACACATGAACAGACACAGTGACATGGTAAACATCTGTGGAAACATGGCACAAACCACCTGCGCTTCTGCCTTTACTCAGTTTAGCCCTGTAGTTTTACAAGACCCCGGTAACAAAGTAATGGCAATGATGCATCAGGATCTTTTATTTAACCTGTCGTGTAAAACATCTCAGAGTGTCTTGAAAAGACCTCTATAAATAACGCGTATTATTATTATTATTATTATATTTACTAAATAAAACTAGATGAGGTTCCCTGGCAGCAGTAACCCCGATGCAGATGTAAGAAAATGTCAACTCTAATTTTTCAAGGAGGGAAAACAAACAACTCTTTTGCAAAAGAGCTGCTTTTAAATACAGAGGTTTTTTGAAAATATCTTCCATCACTGTAAACACTTTCAACCAGCATGTATTTAATACTTGACACGAATAGATAATATGTAAGTACTTAGCATGATCTTCTCCACAGTTCCTCCAGCATGATCTCTCATATTTTAAAATAATCTCTGGGGTCAAGAAGTATCTCGTGTTTATTTTCCAAGCAAATTCTCTCCAATGTTCGGAACTGGTAGTTTTGTGAAATTCAGTGAACATCTGTGCCACATATATCGTTTAAGTTCTTTCTCTGCTTACTTTTCTAATAACTTCTTTTTAGATATGTATAAATTTGATTAGGTGGTGTGTTGTAGCGTTTAGAAATATCGTCAAAAGAGTCTCATATTCCATATTCATTTGCCAGAATCTTACTAATTTTGTCAATTCTAAATTCACCTTAAAAATGAGCAAGGAGGCTTCATGTCAGAGATATGGCAACTGTCAGTAAAACTGCAATGACCTCAGAGAGAGAGGAGAAAAAAAAAAAAGATGGTAAGAAACTTGGCTGATATGAGGAATGTAAGGCGCTGTCACAGCTCATTGTCTTTGAAAATTAATGGCAGAACGATGACAAGGCTAGGAGTGATTCCAGAGAAATGCGGAGCAAGGCGAGAGCGGACCTTCCGAGAAGAATATTTATGTTATGGCCTAATGCTAATATTATGTGGCAAGCAATTACATCTGTATTCAGAATGGATCGCCTTGCCATAATTGCCAATGACACAGAATGGCTGGCTACAGGACAGTTTGATCAGATGAAGGATGTCATACTTGACTCACTATATTCTTTATGGCTGGCAAGGCTAAACAATGTGATTGATTCATTACACAAAGTCATATTTGAAATCATAGGACGATGAGTACATTTAAATCGGATCGTCATTACTGAGATTAATTACTTTGTGTGTTGTGTGGGTATAGCTGTGATCTTGGAGAATATGAATCAGAGAATATGGTGAATTGTAATGATATCATTTCGTCCTTTTTTTGTTCTTCTATACGTGGACTCGTGTGATTGCTAATATACATGCAAATGGCTCTCTGTGTTACGGTAGGTACTAATAAAGGACACCCTTTTGTTCATTGGATGAATGTTATTTTTCAACTCTGAAATCAGAAAACTGCTTTCTCACAGCAACGTCAAAGGAGGCAGACATTATATGGCCCAATTCATTACAGTCAGTGAAGGAGGGAGGGATGGAAGGAGGGAGGGAGAGAGATAGGGAGAGAGGAAAGGAGAGGAGGGTGGGGGGGTTTCATTAAAGCTCCTGGTTTAAGCCCAGCCCATTCTGAATATGTAAATGTCTCAGGCACAGAGAAAAACACAGCAAGAGAAAAGCGAGGAGGGGAGAGGAGAGAGAGAGGAAGAGAGAGGAAGAGGAGGGGAGGCAGCATGAAAAAGTGAGTGAGCGATCAAGGGAAAGAGAGCAGGGGAGAGTGAGGGAAAGAGAGCGAGCACTCTGAATTGTGAGTGGCTTACGACACTCAGTGAACAGAAGGTGCTTCTGCATGCGCTGTCAGTGTACTGCTCTGCTGCAAGGGATTGCGCGCTCCTTTGCTTCCCACATTTACCGCCCCTGCCTGCCTACCAGCACCAGCCTTCAGCAGCCTCTTCCAGCTGGCTGAGAAAACACCCGGAGAGCAAGGGAGTGAACGAAAACTGCGAGCCACCGGGGGGATGCGAGCGGCTTCTTAACCGAGATGAGCCACTGAGATGACAAGGAATACTGTTACACAAGACAACAGTGAACAGGGTTCACCTCTTTAAATCCTGTTTTTTTTTTCCTCTTCCTTGCATCCGTCACTGAAAGCATGATTACCCGCTTGAATGGATTTAAACCTTACAAGTCAGTGATTGCTTCCAGAGATGGACGATAATATGTGTTGACAGATCTGCTGTAACTTAAGCAGGAAAGGGGAGGAGAAAAGAGCAAGACAGATATTTAAAAAGATTTTTTTCCTTGGTCTTTTTTTTTCCCTCTTTCTCTGGTTGTCTCTTCTTCCCTCTGATCATTGCAGCAGAGGACTGCGGAGGAGCAAAAGAGACAGAGCTCATGCATGCAGACAGGGGAACTTGCACTTCCTACCATCTAGCTGAAAGCTACTTGGATTCCTTCTCTTTCTGGCTCTTTCACTTGAGGAGAACTAAGACATTGTAAGCCTGCCAAGGATCTGGTGTCCACTGAAAAGAGAGAAGGGAGGGGGGGAGAATTTGTACCACAGTGGGGTCTTTTTTAGATTCGCACATAATTAGTGTTGGGGCACAAAGCGAGACGCTGAATGGAGATTGTCAGCTTTTGGATAGGGGTGAGTAGGAATCTTTTCAAATAAGATCGATCAATGAGGACAATTTTATTTTTTTCATCCCCTCTACTCTCCACCCACTGCTTGATTTCTAACATAAGCAGAGAGACTTGCCCTTTATCCTTTTGCATTTTCGACAAGGATTCCCTTGGTTGACAAAGAAATATAATACCGTTGTCTACAGCTAAAATACAAAAAGGGGACAAAACAGCTTATTGTATTGACTAAATATGATGTGATAAATATGATGTGATAGGTGCAGAAAACAATATCCAGAGTGGTTCAATGGACATTTTCTCAGAGACATCCCTGGATATTTATGCTAATGGATTTCCTTCTAATTGGACTGTACTTAAAGTGGCCACTGAAGAAGCCCCCTGGGTTGATACTGTGTTTATTGGGAATTTTTTTAAGAACGGTTCCCTTGGTGGAGGGGGTTTGTCCAAGGCTGTGCCGCTGCGACAGCAAGCTGCTGTACTGCGAGGGGCTCAACCTCACAGACATTCCCCGCAATCTGAGCAGCGCCATGGGCCTGTCCATGAGAGAGAACAACTTGACCGAGCTGCGTGAAGGCCAACTGGTTGGTCTGTCACAGCTCACCTGGCTCTACCTAGATCACAACAACATTGACATTGTAGAGGAGGGCGCATTTGACCGGCTGAGACGGGTCAAGGAGTTAGACCTCAGCAGCAATCGGATTGAGAGTCTGCCAAATGGTACCTTTAGGCCCCTCCCAAACCTGCGTATCCTGGACCTCTCGTACAACAGGCTGCAGGCACTAGAGCCTGACCTGTTCCACGGCCTTAGAAAGCTCACCAATTTGCATTTGCGCTACAATGCTCTCAAATTTGTGCCAGTGCGGATTTTTCAAGACTGCCGGAGCATGCAGTTTTTGGACTTGGGATACAACCAACTGCAGAGCCTGGCACGAAACTCCTTCGCTGGCCTCTTCAAGTTGACTGAGTTGCATCTTGAGCACAATGAGCTGGTTAAAGTCAACCTAGCCCACTTTCCTCGCCTCATCTCTTTACGTACTCTGTACATGCACAACAATCGTGCCACTGTTGTTGTCAATACACTGGACTGGACATGGCGTTTTTTAGAGAAGATTGACCTGTCAGCCAATGAAATCGAATACATAGAGCCACATGTTTTTGAGAGCGCACCCAACCTCAAGGTGCTGATGCTAGACACCAATCGGTTGACCTCTGTGGACCAGCGCATCCTGGATTCGTGGTCATCTCTGGACAGCATAACCCTGGCAGGGAATGACTGGGAGTGCAGTCGCAACGTGTGTGCCTTGGCCTCTTGGCTGAGTGCCTTCCGAGGCCAGCGTGACAATTCCCTGCAGTGTTCAAGCCCCGACACCGCACAGGGCGAGGATGTGTTGGATGCTGTCTACGCTTTTCAGCTATGTGAGGATCCCCCAATGGAGGTAACTACAGCAGGCCTGTACGCCTCGACAAGGGATCTGGCCCAGGGTGGATCTGTTTTCCTGGGCCCATTTACTCCTAACCCTTACGAGGGTGAGGGTAGCGAGGTGGTCACCAGTTCTTTCACTGTCACGGTGGGCCATGATGACCTGGAGAGCACCATGCAGATCCACAAGGTGGTGACTGGCACCATGGCACTCATCTTTTCCTTTCTCATCATTGTGCTCATGCTGTATGTGGCATGGAAGTGCTTTCCAGCCGGAATAAGACAACTGAGGCAGTGCTTCAGCAGTCAGCGCCGTAAGCAGAAGCAAAAGCAAAGCATGCAGCAGATGGCTGCAATTTCTACACCGGAGTACTATGTTGACTATAAACCCAACCACATTGAGGGAGCTCTGGTAATCATCAATGAATATGGCTCTTGCACTTGCCAACAGCAACCTTCTCGGGAATGTGAGGTGTGACCCTGCTTTGTGAGTACGTCTTTACCTGTGATTATCTGGATATACCGTAAATCCCTTTTTTGGATGCACTGGGGAGGGGAATATTGCGGGACAGAAGGAATAAAGGGATTTTTTTTGGACACTTTTTACACAGCGTCTCACTGTGATATGGAAGGAGTGTGCTTTATGCGGCTGACTATTTCGCAGTGGATTTACTGCTACTGCTATCTACTGCTGATTCGAGGCCACAGGGCATAATGGGCACCTGACTCTTGGACCTGTTGATGTTCTACAGAAACACAGAGAGGAATACGTTGTGGGCACTGAGGCTTTTCTCTCATGGGTGGATATTTGAGCTTTAATGTGTCTTTCTACTTCAGGACATTTAATTATTGTTTAAAAAGAAACTGGGGACACACAAAAGAAGAAAAAAAAGAAAAAAATCAAACCATTTGTATCATGGTAAACACAATATTTGACAAGCATTTAAAATATTAAAAAAAAAATGTTTAAGTTGGATTAAAAATGTAAAAATAAAAGTCTGTGTAAAATATGTCAAAAGAAAAAGTGCAAGTGTGGACAAAAAATGATACAAGATAATCTATTTCTTTTGTAAACTACAAAAAATGTTTAAATAAATGAATTGCTATTCACAGTAAACTCATTTGTACGTGAGAAGCCTGTCAGAAAGGATGAATGACAATAGACGCAGTCTTTGCGCTCGTGGACTGGAGAGCCATGTCTCTGCAGTGTGTCGAACCAAAAAAAAATGAAATACAGAAAAGGGGGGGGGGGGGCAGAGGGATATCTGCATCTCATCTCCAATGTAAAATCCATGGTCTGAATTTTAGATCTCTTCTCTGTTTTAACTCTCATATTTGTTGTTTTATCATTAACTGTGTTGGCTCGCTATCAGTGTAGTTTCTTTCCCCCTTCCAAATGCCTATCTGAGAATAGATTCAAATGATCTATTACATTTCAGTCGGCTAGCATATTACCATATTATTACATCACTACTTGTGTACCATCCAAGTAAAGAAAGCAGAGTGTCAAAGATCTAAAGCTATGCCTCTCATTGCCTCTCACTCTTTGGCTTTCACAGAGGAGCAATGCCTCCTTTCACCGAATCAAGCACACTAAAGGCAACAATCATCAAACCCATGCATACTTAAGACAAAATACAATTTCCAAATGTATCAGAAGCGTTGAAGAAATTATCCAGCAGCTTAAAGGAAGATTTGCACATACAATATTCTTCACTGTGTTTTCATGTGATGTAAAATGTTTGTTGAATACAAGGCCATTTTGAGGTGTATATATATCCTTCTTCCTCTGGTGTTCATTGTGTAAATTAGTGCACTGACAGATGTTGTGTTTCCTGGGTCCTTTGACATGAACAGTATGTTGTGTGAGAAGTGGGGGGGCGGGCGGGCGGGAGGGAGGGAGTGAGAGGGAGATGGAGGATCACAACGACTGCAGAAAGAGGGAACAGACTGCTCTCTAGTGTGCATATTCTCATACTGTGGCTGCATTTTACCTATTGTGCACCATACTCTGCAAACCTCCACAGCGGGGGCAACATCAGTATACTGAATTTGCAGCGGCTTTTCTGGAAAAAAATTCAGTGCATCAATTTGCATCATTTTTTTTGTGTTATTTTGCGATAAATTAAGATAATGTTTACAACTTGTAAGTCAGCAGGAATAAAAATGTTTTAAGAACTCACTGACAATCATTACATAATTAGTTCCAATAAGAGCAAAAGTTACCTTCAAACGTATCAACAGCACTGTGAGTGCAGTTGGTGTCCTGGTGTTCTTTGAAACAACAAAGGGTCAGAAAAACAGGTAAGAAATGGTTCTTATAGGGGTAGAGATGGTGTCTGTGGGACTTGCGTACTGTATGTCCCTCGGGCAATAATGTGTCAAGTTTTATTTTTGCTGAGGCTGAGGAATTAATCTCATTTGACCACGGCTCATTATGAGTGGTTCTGAAATTAAATATTTTCATTTAAAATGGCAGTGATTGGTAAAATGGACAATTTTTGTGGAAATATTGCAGGGATTGGACAAAACTGAGAGCTCTCAAAAATAATTGATTAAATGTGAGTTAATTCTTGAAATCACAAGATGGGTCAAGTCCTGGAAGTGCTGATAAAGTAAGCCAGGGAGTATATATATCAAATTACCTTCTCTTCCTCCAACAGCTAATGGGATTTCACTCAGGTAATATTCCACCACATATTAGTTGTCCTTATAAATATGAAGGATATGCTGGAAATTCAGTGTTTTACACTTGAACGCACAAAACTGAAACTATTTTCGTATTCCATTCCTTAATAAATGTAAGTACTAGTGAACATGCATTTCATTTTATATGACATATATACATGGGGTGAATCTAATTTTAAACAATGAGCTAAAAAGGTTCCTTCAAATTTTCACTTTCAATGTGGAATTCATGGATCAGTTTTAAAAACAATAGCGTGTGTCTGCATATTTGTACATGGGTTTAGCTCACAATCATGTTCAAGGACTTATTGTTGACACATATCCATGCCAAATGGCATTGAATGATCTTAAAGCTGACCTCAGCAGTGTGTGACAGGAAAGGGACCCTAACATCCAACCAAGGTCCGAGTGAGTGGCCCATGTAGGATAAGAAATAAAGGTGCAGTGTGTGCAGTATACCCACAATGTATTTTTATGATTTTAGCCATTAACAGGTTTGATTATCTCTGGGGAATTACTCAGTTACAGGTAATAATCTGCACTGCATGTAGGGCTCACGTCACAAAAGCATTAAACTTTGTGGTTATTTTTTAGAGCAGACATTTTTGGGAGTGATAATAGCTTAAAGTTGCCACGTGGGATTTATGATCCATTTCTTATTTATGGTACCAAGGGCGTCCCACTTTAAGACTCAACATAGCTGTAAATCATACCCTGCCTTATCATGTGAATGCAAATGACTGCGGTATGCACGTCGGGGCATCGTGATGGGGACACAGATTTATTTTACCCTCTCATCTCCACATCCTGTCTAAATTCTCAACCCCCTTCGAGTCCTTCACAGTCCCTTAAACATGCAACTGCTGGGTAAATTTGAGGTTGTGAAGCTTCATTTGTATAAATATTGGATGATGCCTGGTATAGAGGCCAGCGCTGGCACCGCTATTGATTTCATTTCACTCCTTTCTTGAACAAGCAACCGGGGCAAAAGGTGATGGAGAATGGCTCTGAATATTTTAAAAGCTTTGAGTCCTGAGGGCTGACTTTAAACTACTTTGGACTTATCTCTATCCCTATTCACCTTTACCTTCTTCCCTCCCTCTCTGTGCCCATAAAACACAGTAAAGGTAGAGAAAAACATCAATTCATCTAACTGACAATAGATCAAATCTCTGCTTGACCTGAGCCTGGGGTGATAATTCCCCGAGGGGAGATATGTGCTCACAGACAGCATCCATTATAAATGCCTTGACTGATGATGCTCAGTGAAAATCAATACAGATGAGTGGTAACCAAAATGATCATAGTGATAACAAATGTATTCATCTCTCCCTCACATTTTCAAGCGCAAACTGATGGATGAGGATGATATGTTTTATTTATATGTAAATCCAGAATTGATTTAGAGGATGATAAGTGTTTGACGTGCTGATTTGCGTCCATCTCACGACAAATTAGATCACAGTTCAGAAAGAAATGTGAGATTCCTCCTCTTTAACGAGCAGTTGGGCAGGAAAACGTGACATTTGTTGTGTACTTTGCGGAGCCGCAGCTGTTTCCCAGCCAGAAGATATACAGGGGTAATGCACATGCTAAAAGGTCTGAGGCATTGGGTTGTAGCTTATGCGAAGCAATACTGAGCATGTGGTGAATGTGTGCGCATGTGTTTACGTTTGTGCACATGTGTGGTTGTCAATAAGCCAAACACCTGGAAATCACATAATGTCTAGGACTATACTGTTATATTAAGTGCGATGCCAAGATGAGAAGACACAAAAGAGAGATGGATATAAAGGTGGAGTTACCGACACAAAGAGTAAAAGGTCACAACAATGAAATGAGAAAATTCAGAGCAGGTGTGGTGAGAAAAAAGTGGGGCATTCTGTACATGAGGCGTGGGTCAGATCTAAAGGTCAAACACTAACAAAGGAGAGACCCTGCAGACTCAAACTGTACAGGTAGCTGCTAGCTGAGATCCCAATGAACTTAGCTGCACAATCAATCAGCAAGCACTCACAACCAGCCTTGTCGAAACAGCAAATAGCATAAGAAAACTGCATCACTGGTTTTGTATAACATGAAACAACGGCGGAACACAGAAGCTAAAAATGGTATATGCATCTTTATGCCAGTGTGCCTGCATGTACAGTGCCTGTGCCTGTGCAGTGGTGTCAGTGACAAAACATCACTCTGCAGATCTCCGGGAAAAAGCTTGCATCACAACCTGCAGCAAGGGAGGGGGGGTAGGAGGGAGGGAGGGGGCTTAAAGATGCAAACAAATCCTTAAAAAATAAATTAACCTGGCTTCCTGTGAGGGGTATCGATCGGGCAACATTCTGCCATCTCATTGGGACTAGGACTGTGCTGCATAATAAACGTTTAACACCCCCTCATAACTGGATGGAGAGCTAAATCATGGGTGGCAGCACGTACTGCAGTAGGCTGTAAGGAGCTGCTGATGACTAATGACAATGAGTGGGTGGCTTTCCACTGCTTCTTTTATAACAGGTGGGTTATCAGGATCAATATTCTAATCATCATCAACATTATCTTCGAATCCAAAACCTCTGACATACCATTTTTTCCTCTCGTTGTACGATCCCTTCTCTCCCTCCCTCCAAACACTGCTGCTGTCGTTATAAATGTGATATTACTGCACTGAAATCAGCTATAGCCACTAACAAACCCTGGTGTTTACCCTAACCTACATTATGCAAGCTGGCGATTAATTAAAATACGGCAGAAAATGGAAATTCATCTCACACATTATAGAGCGAGATCGCCTTTTGAATATAATTAACTACAGGAAGCTCAGGGTTTAGTCCCAAGCCTCCCCTTATAAAAATTGAACAAACTGTCAAAATAATAACTTTACTAAAACAGACACAGGCCCAACAGGGCACTACACATTCATTACTCAAGCTAACGCTCCAGGCAACCTATAGCTCTCTACGCCTACTGCTTCATTTACATGCATCATCCTCAAGCAACACTGAATTAATAATAATGACTGAAGCGTCATTATTCTTACCTACATATGGTACTGTAGGTAGAACAGCGGTGGCCACTGCGGAAGGTGAATCTGGTTAGAGAACAGGGGCAAGGTGGGCAGCTGAATATTCATTACAGTGAGTCAAAGGCTGAGGGAGGACTGGTGGCCATTACATTATATTATTATTATTATAATTATTATTATTATCCTGACTAAAACACCTGCTATGCAACGTGATCTCATCCCTACTCGTCACACTGTGATGCCTGGGTAGAAGCCCTCAGTGTCATTATAGGGATGCCTGTTGTGTTGTATTTTGACGCAGAGGGTCGCGGTTACGTTTAGGCTACAAAACAACACACTACAACTTGACTCACGTGACTAACGACAGTGACAAACAACTCACCAGTGTTGGGCAAGATACTTGGAAAATGGAGTGAGCTAAGCTAATAGTTACTCTGCATCAAAATGAAGTTTCACTACATTGAAGCTATCCCCAGAGAAATGTAGCAAGCTAAGCTACGAAAAATGGCAGAAGTAGCTCGCTACTTGCAAAGCTACTTTCAGCTGAACAGAAAAACTGTCAGCCAAACAAATAGGCAGGCAATGCATGTTCAGTTGAACTGTTCACTATAAAATAACTGACTTAAATAACAACTTAATTCTTTTTTGGAGGATTTTGTGACATTTGATCATGTCCTCCAAGAACATGACATCATCAGTCAGCCTATTGCTCTCTCCTTTTCGCTCTCCTCTTCCTGCTTAATGCATTTCTCTGTCTTGGCCTCTTTCAGCTCTGCCAGTAATTCAAGAACAGGACTCCATAATATATTTTTCAGTCAATAAAACCATTATGAATAAAAGACAGTAGTATAAAGAATGATAACAACAGACCTAAATTAAAACTTCTCTTTTTTTTGGGACATTAGAACATGAACATGTCCTGCAAATAATATGTGACAACAGTATGTCACTCTCTGTCTCCTTGCTTCCTTCTTAATACTGTTCTCTGTCTCTCTCTAGCTCTTTTCTCGGCCCTTGATGTGTCTATTTCTCTAGTGTCCACTGCAAATCTACTAAATATATACAGTCTATGGGCAAGACATGTAAGACACCCATCAACAAGTGCAATATAGCCAATTAGAGGCAGAGTAGGGCGGATCTTGCCAAGAAAAGCCAATAGCAAAAGCAAGTGCTTCCCTTATCCACATGCCTCGGTGTGGCGCTGGCATCAGTCACATTACTTGTCCTCAGTTTTATTATCCTTACTTTAATCCAGACCTCCACAGAAAAAAGTCTGCTGCATTTCAAAGCTTTTCCTGGGAAAAAAAAAGAGCTTGTAATTTCTGTGGACGCTACCGCGCTACTCGGTCAATTAATCAACTTCGCTATTAAAAAGCTATTTGACTCAGAAAGAAGTGACGCTACCACCACGCTACAGAGAAATGCTGTTAAATTTGTAACTGCCCAACACTACAATTTATGTGACTTAACGTCAGCTATTAGTTTCACAAGGGACGCAAACACTAGTCTCCTGGGTCAGAGTCCTGTGCTAGTTGGGTCAATCCACCTCCCCTCAGCAGACTTCTCGCACTTTATACTACACCTGTAGCTTTAAATGTCTAATAATGAAGCAGATGGGTTTACATTTGAGTTAGTCGAAAGAATGCTAAATGGTGTATTGTATATTCCTTAAGTTACACTGCTGATGCTTGACATTTTTGAGTTTGATACAATGCAACATTTCCAGTCTCTCTTTTTTTTTTCATCTGTTCTTAAATGCATTGAAGCAAGCAACAGAGATTGAGCTGTACCCAGCATGCTGTTCGGTAGTGTGACAGTTAATAGGGGTCCCCTGTCAATACACTACACAGTGAGCACACAATGCACTTCTAATACATATGTCCTGTAGAACTCAAAAGCTTGCACTCGACACTGCACTTCCCTGGGTCCTCAGCAACAAATCAGACAAGTGAAGTCCATTGGATGAATGATTGTTGAGAAAAATAAAGGTCAGACAGGGCAACAGACAGACGACTTTCATTTTAGTTGGATTATTATTATCATTGGGGTGTATTTTGTAGTTAAGGGAGACGTATGCGTCATTCACAGCATATCTATGATTCACAGTCTGATTGAGGTTGTCTGGACACGTGGAAGTGGCTGAGCCAGTGGCTAGCAGCTCACGGTGCTAACTCCAGAAACATACTAAATGACAACAGATCCATAAGTGCAACAACAGCAACAGTGCTAATAGAGCTAACATTGTTAACCCAAGGATGAACCAGAGGGTGGGGGCTATGCCTCTGTGATGGTGGCGTCCCAATATCAGCAGTAACCTCCGCATGATAACAGTGCAGAGTGGCTGGAATTAGCTAGCCAGTGGGACACACTTACAGGGACTCACATGCACAATATGCACGTGTGGCCGGACCATCTACCACAACACAACTTGGATTCAACACACACACACAGAGGTAGTGTGACTTCTTTCTCTGTCTAGTCTTTACATAGTAAAGAGTGGTTTACTGCTATATTCATGCTCTGAATGTTACAAACAGCTCCTTAAACTTTCTTGCTATCACTAGGCTGGATTGGCCCATGATAGTGTTTTGTCTTGCATTTAACATTAAACATCAGGGTCAGTCAGTGAGATAATACATGGCAACAGCTGGGCCTGCATCTGGGGCTCCATGTTACCCGTATATGAGCAGATGTGGGTCAGCGCCTATTATTCAGAGTATTACGGTGGCTGAACTACAAAGACTTATCCAGGACAGGAGTCAGGATTTTCTATTCCTGCATTATGTTATTAATACCTTTACAGATAGATCCCAGTACAATTAATGATATATAAAACAAATCCAAGATCACTGGGGCTGAAATTTTTTCGCCTCAGATCTCGCAGGTTCATGCATGTTTGATATATTTTCCAAACCAGTTCTATTCCTCATATGTCAATAGCTCAACAAATTAGATGCCTAAAGATACGTGTCTAACACATACTGTACTCCAGCACCCACACAAGGATGAAGCAATCAATAATAATGCATGGTTGAGGTTTCTGCAACTGAATGTGTGCTGTATAGAAGGCTATGATGTGCAGAAGCAATAAATAATTTCAATGATGAAACAGTACTTTTTGTATATGTTTAAGGAAATATTTGTTGCTGCACTAACCAGCAACAGAGTGAAGCAGAATTTTGGGGATTGAAGATGTTGGAAACATTAGAAATAAATTGCATAAATGAGTGTGTCCAGATAGTGAAACTCCTCAATGTATCAAACTACATCCATCTACATTTTAAATATATGTGCAACTCTAAATTAGAATTGGATTGGGGGATGTCTACGGAATCGGTATATGAGGATGTCCACAGTAAAACATCAAAAATTACTCAGTGGGGACCCTTTATGAGAGCCAGTCCGTAAAAAATATGACATAATTAACCACACAAACCTGACCCACCTCCTAACTTTATGCATTATAGTAGTACAATTATCCAAACTGAGACAAAGACAAAGCACGACTGCATGTGTGTTTACGTTTGAGAGAGTGAGAGATTGTAGGGACGTAAAGGTGGAAGGTGGACTATTGCACGCAATGTTTCCGAAAGTCATTAATAACTTATTTCGAACGCTGTAAAAAAAAAAAAAAAAAAAAAAAAAAAAAAGGCAGTCAGCCCATTGGATGTGAGCAGATATCAATCAGTGACAGTGGCAAGTCTTGACAATGGTTGAGATAAGCCTGGTTGCTACAAAAAAGGTTTTGCAGCCTGAGGTACATCTGATAGACTAATCCGAATTGTGATTTTCTAAGCATGCATTAGATGCAATTAGCACCACCACAAACCTGCGCCGATGATGTTTTGTCTTAGGGTGCTGTCACTCTTGCCGTGTTTGGTTCACATTAATCAAACTCAAATTCATTTGCCCCCTAAGTGCAGTTCGTCTGGGCAGGTATGAACACAGCAATCGCACTTGGATGCACACCAAACAACTACAGTAGACCATCGAGACCGCCTCTTCAAGAGGATCTATGTCTGGTTACATAGAACACTGTTGCAGTTTGTTTGTGGTGAGAACCTGTTCCAATCTCGATCCGAACCAACTGCAGTCAAGTTACACATTGTTTGGGTGAAACAAGCATGAGCCTGTTACACTACCGCAGGATTATTAATGTGCACCTCCTCCTGTACTGCCTTAATATGCACATTCAGCACATCCAATGCATCAAAACATTGTTTTCTAGTTGGAGCCGCGCCTCGTTTTCAAACTGTATGGTTTGACTAAAATGAACAATGACAGCAATATAGTCCACGATGAGCAGCGCTAAAATCAACCTGCGTAGCTGTCCCTCCATTGTGACATTAGAAAGTGTCACATTTATCTTGCAAGTGTACTCTTCTTACTTCCTGGATTTTTCCCCCATGGAAATTCTGACCAATCAAGAGCAGCTTTCTCAGGCAAGGCATTTGATCTGGTCCGCTTGTAAATGCTGCTGTAAGAACATAAACCAACTCTAGGCAATTAAACAACTTTGTAACAAAATTAGTCCCTGATTCAGACCAAAGCAAGACAACTCTAGGTCTGAAATCACCCTTAGGCTTAGTGGTCTATGGCTGACAGCCGGTCCAACCCTATTTAAAATTTACAAAGCTACCAATGAAATTATATTGTCAAAGAAAATGTGTTTAATTAAAACCAAGGCAAAATTTGCCTCATTTTATGCCAGTGTAGACCAATATTCTGCGTATCTGTATTTTGTGTAGATCAATATCGAATCAAAGGAAAAATGTACTGATCTATTTATTTCCCAGGTGGCTGTAAAAAGACTATGACAAAGTAGGAAAACAAACACTACATATCTTTATGAATAACATTATGGAGCCTCACAGGTCCTCCTCAGACTTAAATATCAGCCACATTGCCATTCAGGTGACATCATGGCCTTTTCAACAACTATAAATTAAGCAGCCCTGAATGGACATTTACTGAGTAAGATGTGGGCACCAGCAGCTTCTGAAAGAACTCAAACAAACAAAGGGAAAATGAATAAAAAATGCTTACTGGAGACTGTTTCAAAACAATTCCTTTTTTGTCTTCTTTGTTAAAGACTGTGTACTCCTCTACCCAGCAGAGAGACAGCAGCTCAACTTATTCACCATTTATGCTAAATGAGCCATTAGGACAACTGCATCGTGTTTCATTATTCATAGTCAGATCACCTCAAATAAAACTGAATCTCAAACAATACTTTGATTAAGGGTTTCAAAGGTACAGCACTGCAAGACTGTAGGAGCTTCTTTTTGAATAAAAAGTTAACACGGGTTAAGCAAAGTAAAAATAGACAGCATTTATCATTTCCCATTTATCTGATCAGTGTCAGGATGAATAAATGCTATTCTACCCACTCTCCTTGCTCCCTCTCTCTTCCCTATCTGTGAGGGCAGATTGGCATCTCTCCAGTAGCCAATGAGATTGGCTGCATAAATGGAATTGCCCCATTCTCCAAGTGTCAGCTAAGCAAAGAGAATGTGTTCACTGTTTACAAAACCATTGTTTTAAAATGTATCCCTGGTGCAGCAAGTACTTAAGATGCAATTTTTGTAAACATTCGCACTCTGACAGTCGGTGCATATGATCCAGCCCAGAGGCTTCAAAATAAATACAAAAAGATGGACTTACCTGTCATATTAATTGCAGGGCAGAAGACCAATGGATCCACAAAGAAAGCCAAAAGAGAGACAGAGAGAAAAGAAAAGGCTTGTTAAAATTTATACTTTTCCTGACACCAGAACAGATCGACTAAAATATCCTTATGCTCAACCATAAAGACGCATTTACTCAGTTAGAGATGACACACTTTTAACTTGCAGACAGTTTAAGAGTGCAACAGATTGCCATTGGATTAGACAGCCTATGGCAGAGTCGATGGCGTGTTTGCATTGCATAGACTGGAGAGCCTGCAGAACCACAGTTAAACTGATGGCGCATTTAATGTCTAACTCGCGACAGCCATCATTGTCTACAGTGAAAGGAGAAGGAGCAGAAAGATGACCCTTTATTGGGGGACTGTGCTGACAAAGAGCTGACGGTGACACTGGCATCCCACTTTGCCAACCATGCAGCACCACACTACAAGTCTATATAACTTTATAACACCCTAATGCTTCTGTGCAATCTAACAGTGTTGTACGGATGTTTGGGCCTGATCGCATGATTGCTGTTACTGCTTCACACAAACTGTAAAAGAGAAGTACCAGTGGTTAGCACTGCCTCCTGCCACTGGACACATGAAGTGTTTACTCCTCCACAGAGAAATTTATTTGATAATCTGTATTAGTAGACATAGAGTAGGCTGTAGACTTTGAGCTGTGTGATCTTTGTAAAGGGACACTTCACCTCAAAATCAAAATGACATATTTTTCTTCCTACCTGTGGTGCTATTTATCAGTCTACATTATTTTCGTGCTAGTTGCCAAGTGATGGAGATATCGGCTGTGGAAATGTCTGCCTTTTCTCAAACACAATGGAACTAGTTGGCCCTCAGCTTGTGGTGACAAAAATACATTTGAGAAACTCAACAGCAATGTCTTTCTCCAGAGATCATGACCTGGTTACTGAAGATAATCCACAGACCTTGCTGAAAGCAGTTTTTTAGTGGGAACTATTTTCTTTCTACTAAAGTGCACCTGCCCACCATATTGCTGTGCAAAAGAAGGTGTGTACCTACTGCTAGCTCACCTAGCATCACTGAGCTAGCTTACGTCACAGCTCAGCCGAGGAGACACCATAACAACACATTCTCACTCCGACATCCGTCACACATCTACCTTTGGTCATGGACTTTCCACGTCCAGATACGATGTGAAAGGTTCCGTTTACATACTGTCTCTTTTAAAATAAACGCACTACATCAGTACAGCAACGCAAATTGATGTTTATTTTCTCCAACAACTAAAGCATGTGGTTAGGTTTAGGAAAAAAAACAACAGGGTTTGGCTTTATAATCTTATGGGACACAAACACCGCTCTCCTGGGTGAAAGTCCAGTGACTTTCGCCACCTTACCTTTCATTCCTTTCCTGCTGCATTTCCCCCAATGCTGCCAAGCGCAGCTAAACTATGACCGCGACTGGCCCCATATCATGTCAATGTTAAAGGACAGCTTTTTTCATCTGTGTCTGATGCTGCAAGTCACTGCCCAAGTGCTGGGTTTCAACGACTTCAGAGTGAGACCGGGTTGACCATCAATGTTTACATCTTGAGCCTCTCATTCATGAGTAAATGCATGCTTCCTTCTTCGATGTGAGAAGATTGGTGATTGTAATTTGGTAGACAGAAAATAGTTCCAACATGAAACGGCTCACAACAAGGTCTGTGGGTTATCTTGAGTGGCAAGGTCATAATTTCTGAAGAGACAGTGCTGTTGAGTTTTTCAAATTCTTTTTCTTGCACTTCAAGCATCCCACGCTGAGTGCCATCTAGTTCCATTATATTCAAGAGAAGGCAGACATCTCTACGGCTGACATCTCCAACACTCAGCAGCTCAAGCCAAAATGATCTAGACTGATAAATAGCATGACAGGTAAGACGAAAAATATGCATTTCTGATTTTGGGGTGCCTCTAAGCACTGATGACCTCCGAAGTGCCTGAATGCTTGCACAGTGATGGAAAATCACTGAGAACATTTACAAGAATTTCACTTGACTATTTCCATTTTATGCAACTTTATCCTTTTAGACCTTTCTATTGGAGGTGAATGAGAGTTAACCATTCAGTGAGGAAAAAAAACCCAAACAAACGTGCGGTAGTGTTGTACTGCTTTCTATTCTTCTACACACACACACACAATGAGATGAGTGAGCCTTCAAGGATTCATACGGCCATCAGCACATATCATATCGATAATTCCATCAGAATATCTTGAAATAAAGTGTGACATTGAAAACAGCTCCTGAATTACTAGTCATAAGATATTCTAGGAATCTGCCCACAACGTCAATCACCATCTGTAAATGTGTAAACTGCATGGATATATATCATATGCCATATTGCCAACATGAGACATAATCACTATCCAGGAATGCATATTTTTAAATATATGAAACTTGTCTCTCCAGAGTTTAACAGTATCTATTAAATGTCTGACAGTTAATATTTTTAACACACCATAAATGCGCTATGATCTATGCTCTCCCTTTTACCCTTACACTCAAACATACTTGTAGGTAGCAGTTTGACATGTGTACATGTACTCATCATTTATACTCTGCATTTATGAGTGTTTGCCTTTGGATGTTTCACTGGGAAATAGGTAAAAATAATAAGAGCTGACTGGATAGACCTGTATAAATGAGAGCTTTTCCCTTTTTCTGCTGGTAAAAAATGCGTACAGAATCAATCACTGTTAAATTCAGCGTATAAATTCACATCTGTTTTGGCATTGTTGCCACTCAGTGGACGGTAGTTTAAGATGAAATGAAGTGGAATATAGGGTAAATTTACGGTGAATGTCAAACTTGAGATATAAGGCTGCATTTCAGTCAATATGCCATTACGTTTCCTCTTGGCTGCTTTGGATTGGAGAGTCCCCCCAGCGCACAAGCAGGCTCTCCTGATTATCTTGGAAAATGAACCCAATAACTTTTGAAAATGAACCTAATAACTTTTTGAACAAAATACATTTACAATCAGATCACTGAAGCTAATGTTTTGTGACAGCGATATTGCTTTTAGTTAATGCGTTACAAATTTCAATTGGCTCCAGTTTCTCAGCACGTATATTAATGACAAATGAGAACAATTCACATCGTATCATTAAAGAGGAAAATAGGTGTGATTTGAAGAGAAATGTGCCTATCTTTTTATGTCTTCACTGTCATTCATTAACTGTGCAAAGTTGAGGTTGCCAGTGGGGTGCAGAGAAGGGGAGGAAATAAGATGGGTGAAGTCAGGCATCATGGGACATTAGGTAAAATGGGACAAATAAGGTTTTACCTTTTTGGCTCTATATATAGCAGCCAAACATGTTATTGTATTGTTACTACAAATGTGCTTTTGATTGGTCTGAGAGACCATGTCAGCCACAATAGTCCAGAATTAGCCATCACACACACGTCTATTGTAGACAATATGGCACCAATAAGGAGAAGAACAGGGAAAACATGGCAGAGAAGATGGACAATTAAAAAAAAATAAATGGTTGGGTTAAATTAAAAAATTAAATGGAATAATTGAACTGATAAATGGATTTAACCATTTAAAAAACAAACATGACTGTCCCATTGTACCTGACCATCATGGGAGTGAGGTAGGGGTTCTTGATACAATTGGCCCCTTCGCTACGTCCCGCTCCCTGACACAGACTGGCCAATCATAATGTAGCATCGGGCCACGCAGACCAGGGTCCGACAACAACACAGCTGTGCTCCATTGACTCTGATGCAGTCGTTTCAGATTTCCTTTATTTTCAGGCTGGTTTTGTGGATTTGGAGCTAAATGTTGTGCCTGGGGCACGTCGTGTATTAATGATACTCGTTACGTAACATTTCTTCCCTGTTCCAGAGCCACAACAAAACCCTGGAAAGTGTAGGGTTAGCTAGCTAGCTACTGAAGATATAGCCTACTGAATGTATACACATGCTGCTTTTGCTTTTTAATGATTATAACAGTGAANTATCCTTCAAACACAGACTGTAGACCCCTCTGTCTGCTTCTCTCTGGAATCACTGTTTCATTTTTCCAAAAAATATGATAATATTTCATCAGGGAGTGCAGTTAGTTACAGTGTGGGCTCCATGCTTACTCCGACAGCTTGTCGGACCATCATAAAGGGGCGGGGCTTAGCAAAAGGTCAACTGGAGGTCCAAAGTTTCTTAAGTATTTCACTTTGCAACATATTTTGTTCCTAAATATATACGAGACACATAAGTTCTAAAGTAACACTCACAGTAAAACATAAAGTCCCATATTACCTGACTCAACCTGCTCAAACTGCACACAAACACATACAGTACATGTATAGCGTATCAACCAAAGAAACTTCCTGTGACAGCATTGAGTGACATCTGAAGTGAAAAATACAAAGGCAGGCAACAAGAAACCCAAGTTTAAGGAAATGAAAAGAGATAGATATCGAATAAATTGCAGCTTTGGGTATTCCTCTATGTGAAAACAACAGTGAAAAGCATGCAGGTCTGTGGTTACTCTGCTTGTTACAGTTACAGCAGAGGTTATGGAACATTGCAGTGTTCAAAGCAGGGAGTAGAGGGTGGTGAGTGCTCGGTGAAACAGAAAACAGTGGTGGACACTACAGCCTTTGTGTTGAAAGGAAAGGCAATGGTCAGAAAATAACTAACAACAAAGGAACTTAACAATCTTTGCTTACTGTATAAAAAAAAACAGTTTGAAAGAAAAGCTATTCCACTCACTGTGGGTAATTAATTTACCTATTATAAACAGACACATAGTGCTTACATGCTAGAGCGAGATCCGCTTAATTAAATGCTGACAGTAGAAAATGTATTATTTGCCGATATTTTGCTGCAGTAATAATTCATATCAGTTTCTATCACAAGAAAACCACAGTGATTTCATACTGATAGCTTTTCTATAGCAGTGTGCCGCCGACAGTTTGGAGTCAATCCAGAGAAGGTACTCTTTATGTATTACATCCAGTACCTTATGATTGGACTAATGCTTGTTGTTTGTATGTGTTAGACCTTATTTTTTAATAGGTTAGACTTTGCACAAGATTAGCAGGGTTACACTTTTAAAACCTATTCCCTGCGAGTGTGATAAATAAAGGGCTTTAGGATGTCTTTACACAGATCTGCCTCATGTGTTTTAACAATTCTGACCACCATAATCCATTAAGTGTCAACTTCAGCAGCATTAATTCAATCATTCTCATAATCAAAATGGTTGCTCTGAGCCCCTGCTGCGGGGCTTAGTGATGGTGTGCGGAGAATGAAAAGGCACATTAAAATGGGCTGGAGCATGCAATCCCCCAAAAAGGCATTTGCTGCGCTCCGCATGCACCAAGGACATGCAACAGTAAGGTCAGGATCAAACATCGGCAGAATACTGAATAAGTCAGCCTCCTGGGCTGGGATTCCTGGATCCGGCTCGTCCTCCCCTGTCCAATGGTAAAATGTCTGATCGCTCTAGATACACTGTCCCTGAAGGCTTGCTGAAACTCTCAACATGCAGCACAAAGTCTGAAGTGCAAGCAGGTATGCTCATACGAAAAACACAACAACCCTGAACTGTCTCCATGTGCATATTAAAGAATTCACAACATATTTTCACACAACATATTTTGGTGAATTCCCCATCTCTACATACTTCATTTCTCCTTTTTAACAACGTCCTCTTGGTCAGGCTTTGGTTACAAATATGCAACCTGCAAAATAACCAGCAGCACCGAAGGAGAGTTACTGTATATGGACAGTACACTGTAATAACTCTGGATGTGCTGTCCTGGCTCTACAGTGAAACAGTAGGTGCTCTGCTCTGCCTTTAGTTTGAGAAACCTGCACCAGCAGGGACCCTGGAAGCGTCCTCATATTGTTGCTAAGCAACCACAGAGTCAACTGCTGTCCACTATTTTGCTATTATATCAGTTAATGCAATTCTAATTGTAGAGGGGGGAAAAAAACATAGCATTTCAGTCACGACGCTGCAAAACTGATGCCAATTATTGTGATTTTTCCTTCAGGGTGAGACAGTGGGCAGAAACAACCAACACTATCTGTTTTTTTTTCCACTCTCCCTCTTTACAACTGTGATGTGGAGAAAAAAAAGAGAACCAGAATAAAGCCTCACCTCTGTTGCCATTTGATTAGACAGCAGAGGGAAAAGAAGCTGTGGTGACGTAGGCTATTTTTTTCTCTCTCTACACAGTTGAACACTTTTCAACTTGGGATGCTCAGGGCATTTCTGAAAAAACATGCAAGGTGTGTCGGGTGGATAAAAGCGAGATGCCCTGGGTGCATAAGCAGCATACAAAACCCCTCAGATCCAGTTAAAACATTTACAAAAGGCAGCGTTCACTGCCAAAAAGGCGTCCGGTGTGATCACCTGCTCTGGCTGCTCACTGCAGCGACAGAGGTCTTTAATTTCAGTCAGACCCTGAATGTTCAGCATGAAATGAATGGGTTTGGTCCTCAAGTTGGCTTTGATTGCAAATTTGTAATCTTACCTGTGATAAGCACACATGTAACCATAAATCTAATCAAGGTACTATTCATTAGAAAGGCAACGAAAGGTAAATTAACAGCAGAACTGATCAAGTTACATCGTGCTTCTCCTGAGCCAGTCAAATGAGAGCAGAAAATATAAATCACTCTAGTTTTTTTTGTGGAATTTCATATGCACGTACCCTTCAGGCAAGTGCTGTTTCCTCCTCCATTGAAAGCATTTGGGACTAGAGTGTGGGAGTGGGAATGAGAGTTGTTGTTTTAAAGCTGGCACTAATGAAACCCATGGGTCTGCAATGACAATGGGAGGATGTTTGATGAGAAAGTATGTGGTCCAGTCTTTGCTTTGTGTTTGGCCTTGCATGTGTGTGCAATCGTATGTGGAAGTATGACAGAGGGAGAGGAAAAAATAGATCCATAACATCAGTTTTGTGACATTTCAGTAACTTTTTTAAAACTGCCATATGGTGCTTTTTAATTGTTTGAAGTTTTGAGCGTCCCATGCCTGCAAACCTATGAATATTTTCAATTATTTTGGATTTAAGGAAAAAAAAAATGGCAAGAACCTTCAAACACATACCATTAGGTATCTACCAACAGCTCTCCGTTTGTCATAAAGCAGAATAGAACAAGCTACAGTAATATATAAGCCTCAAAGAAAAAAAGTTTAACAAAGACTCTGCAGGAGCTAAAAAAGTCAAGAGTTGTGCTTTTAATGTTGAGTGTTATTTAATCGACCAGAAGTGCAAAATAAGATCAGTTTTCAAAAATGAATCCAAACAAAAAGTGCAGCGAGCAGACAACACCTCAGCTGAATTTCCAATTTAATTGCTGAATCTACAGAAGCAATGAACGACTGCAAACATACCTCACCCAATATAAAAATCTAATATCTCAGATGTTTATAAATAAAAAGACTACAACCAGCTCTTGAAGGGACAGTTCACCCCCAAATCAAGAATACACATTTTTCCTCTTACATGTAGTGCTTTTTGTCAATCTATATTGTCATGGTGTGAGTTGCAGAGTGTTGCCTTGAATGTCTGCCGGCTCTTGAATATAATAGAATGATACAGCACTTGGCTTGTGGTGCTCAAAGCACCAAAGAGAAAAATACATTTGAAAAACTCAACAGTAATGTCTCTTTCCAAAAATCACAACCTGGTTACTCAAGATAATCACCAGACCAGACCTTGATGTGAGCAGTTTCATGTATGAACTTCTTTCTTTCTACACCCACAAATCATATCACCGAGCAGAAGGAAGCGTGCATCTACTCATGGACGAGAGGCTCGTGACTTGGCCATAGAGATGTCTACCTTCTCTTGAATATAATGGAATGAAACAGCGCTCAGCTTGTGGTGCACAAAACGACAAAAAGATACACCTGAAAAAACGAGCAGTAATGTCTCTTCCCAGAAATCATGACCCAGTTAGTTAAGATAACCCAAAGACCTTGCTGAGAGAACTTTTATGAAGGACCTTTTTTCTTTCTACCAAACTACACCCACCAACTGTATCATCATGCAGGAAGAAGCATACCTCTACTGCCAGCTCACCTGGCACCACTGAGCTCGCCAACATTACAGCTCAGCCGAGGAGGGCACCATTATATATCTCGCACTGTAATGAGTCTCTCGTCCATGAGTAGATGCACGCTTCCTTTTGCGCGGTGATTCTGCTTGCAGGTTGTGAAAGATATAGAAATAGTTCTTACAATTCCTAGATTATCTTGAATAAATGGGTCATGATTTCTGGAAAGAGACATTGCTTTTGACTTCTTCTCAAATGTATTTTTCTGGCACTTTGAGCACCACAAGCCAAGAGCCCTCTAGTTACATTAAACTGGAGAGGAGGCAGACATCTCTACGGTCGATATCTCCAGCACTCTCCAACTCACACCAAAACGATTTAGACTAATAAGCAGCACTGCAGGTTAGAGGAAAAATGTGTATTTTAGATTTTAGTGTGAACTGTCCTTGTAAGATCTGGTTACACAATAGTCTTTTTGTTCATAAACATATCCCTTTAAATCAGCCAACGCTGTAAATGTGTCAGCTACTCACAAGGGCGAATAAATATGTATAATACAATTTTCTGACCTTGGGGTCAGTATCTAGTGTGGTAGTACCGAGTGTGCATCTGTATTTGAATTAATCTGAGCCAACACGTTTAAAGGTTGTGAAATATATTGAATTTTCTTTAATGCACTTGTCAAACAATAAAAGCTAGAGGAAAAACGTACATGAAAAAAACACATTACAATCTGACAAATTCCACATGAATATATTCTATTAGGAAGCCTTTAAAGCAAAACATCCATTTGGCTCCCCTTTAAAAAAACTCCCATTTGAGCAGCAATTTCTTTGATTTGTATCCCTTTACAAGACTTTTTCAGCTCCTATACATTTAGGAAGAGGCTGAGTGTTTCACAGTCTATTCTGTGTTTCGCATGGCCATCATTTTTCAGATGCACCACCTGTATATATTGCAAATCCATGCCTGTGCACTCTCAAAGGTTGACTTGCAGACTGAGCTGCGCTCGAATTCGTTTTGTGCTCTTTCAAATCTTCTGTTGTCAATACACTTTCATACTCACAGCTCTGTCAAGCTTTGTCAGATTCTGTAGTAGCTCCGGTCTTCCTCTATCTCTCTCCCTCTCTGAACTGACACATTTCAGATGCTTTAATGCACAGACATATGACGATAATGGAGAATCCATAGAGCCGTAGCTACATATCTTGCTATGTTTTAAATATTTAGTAGATGCTACAGGACCGATAACACACAGAATCACCTCTTTTCTGTGATTTCAAGCACAACAAAAAACAAAAAATGAGCTGATATTATTATAAGTCACTGCTGCTGTTTTCATTTCTCAATTAATTTTTTACTCCTAATTTAACTGAGACATTTATACGCCTAATTCTTTCTTGCGCCCGTGAGTTTTAATAAGCTACAATAAACAACACATTATGCAGGTTAATAGCGAAACTGTAATTGTAACCTTGTAACATGAGATGGAGGGAACAATAGAGACTGAAAGGGAGTTAAAGGTTTGGAGGACAGAGAGTCAACGATGCCAAAATCCAATACAACCAGATGGTCTCCGGAACAAGCATCGCCGAGAGCAAGCTACCTCCCCCCCTCACAATTTACTGTACATTCAAGCATGGACCCACACCAAACATCCCCCTGCTCCATTCTCAAATGTATTTAAGATTGGCACTAAAGACATCCACGGTTGTACAGCTGTATATATGCTGTTAAAGTAATTAAGTTACAATAGGTGATTATGAGATAATCTGTTTTTTAGAACAAGAGATGCTGTGGCATTCTTTCCTTTTAGAGACATAAAGCTCCATGTTGGGCTGCTGAAGTCAAATCCTGTTGTTTTTATTGTATTTTCTATAGGTTTTTATGCATTCACCCAGCTTCCACCCTATTAAAAAAATTCTGTCTTTCTGGCAGTAAAGGTGAGGGCACAGAGGATGGAAAAGACGTATCTAAATATCCTGAACAAATGGTTTTATTTCCTTGGATGAAGCAAAGCACAAAGTAATCAGCGAGCAACCTCTCTTGCCCCTCTTTCACAAGCCCACGCACCGACACATCCCACACTCGCAGATATACTGAGAGAAGATGGGCTTGTTATTGGCCACAGTGTAGGAGACTCATCAATCAATCATGAATTAATGGTTAGGCCGTCTCGTTGGAACACATGCACCCCTGCAGTCACACAACCACACAGACTCCTGGCCTCATGGACACACATGACTCAAAATCAAATCACAAAAGCCATTTCATTAAACTGAGCTGTAATTCAATAGCTGTAATCATTTACTAAATGATTGTTGGAAAAAAAAAATCGCTCTTTCAGGCTCTGCTGCTATGCCACAAATCCTATAATTCTACAGCATTAAAAGGACGGATAAGTACTGTATCTGGACATTAAAAAACAACAACAAAAGCATCTTATAGTCACAAAATGAGCTTATGGTGGTGTTTTGTCTCTTAAGCAATATCATGATGCTCATTTGTCCATTTAGGCAACAACTACAGAACCATGTGGCAAATCTCTTTTATGGAGAATACTGGCATGCATGTGTTGGTTCACACCAGCCATAAGGGTCTCTGTAGGGGGCGGTGAGAAGGGATATGCTCTCCAGTCATTGTTGTTTGAGAGGCCACTGAGCCTCTTGATCCCTGGGTAATCTCCAGCTATCTGTCTGAGTTATCACCTCTCCTGATTTAGGTCAACCTGGCTGCTTTCGGTTTTTTAGGTTGTCCACCATCCCCCACAGAGCACATACACACACACAAAATCCCACATGCAATTGGACAAAAGGATAAACAGCCGGCCCCGCTGAATGGAAAGCACACACATTAACACATTACTCTCTCTGGTGAAAAACAATATTCAATCAGGGATTGAGCCACAAATTTTACCGATGCCTCAATGACAGATACAAGACAAGATTTTCAGGTAGCTAAACCATTATGTATTTTAATAATCCACTCCTCCCTCTCAATGACACTCCAGTAAAGCTAGGTTATTTTAGTCATAAGTTAATAGGAAATTGTGTACATAGATGTTTCCCTGAATGCCCTCACCATTGCTTATTCACACAGGCTGCTCTCAGCAAAAACGTCCATAAAGCTCAACTACACACGCAGCTTGTATGACCCATGAAGAATGGGAGAAAGTGATGTGACGTAATACAAAATATGACAAAGTCTGTTTACTGTTGTATAAAGATGGAAAAAGGTCCCTATAGGGTGGGCAGGAGGGGTTGATGGTGGATGGGTCAAACGAACACAGGACTTTAACCCAGTAGATGGTGTGTTATAATGTAATGGCGACCATATCATAACATTAAAGATGTCTTAAAAATGGCAACTGTTGGGAAAGGAATGTTTTGGGGATGGTCACAGATGTAGTTTTGGAAGTCAGTGGAAATAGACGTATTGTGTCATTTAGGTATGGAAGAGCATTGTGTTTGCAAAGTATTACCACAGCCTATGAGTCAGATCCACCCCTCACTCCTCTACAGGTCCTCCCTGTCTTCCAAATATAGGCTGAATCTAAATGTCTGGACATCACTGCACTTGCAGGCTCGCAGACTTTGGGGACGTGTTCCCGGGAAGTCTGGAAGTGCTTACGTCTGCCCAAATCCACAATCCATCCAGTCCACAAGGGGCCTCAAGTGGACTCTCTGCAGACTCCCATAGAGTCCACTTGGGGTGCAGACTTCAGCAGACTTCACTGATTTAATAACACACAAATCATTGCAATACAGATGTGATGTTGTGTTTTTTTCATTTGCTGAAAAAAGAAAACTTATGAATTTGTAAAATAGTTATTGATGTTAGGGCTATTAAAATGTTACTTGAATTGCATAGGCCAGAAATAATATTCAGCCAAATCATGATACAGAGATATGTATAAGTACAGGCTGTAGAGGGAGTGAAAACACATTTTAATATTGCTGCCTATCAGGCTATGCATTGTAATATGCTAAAAAAAATGGCAAAAAAACACAAAGGAAGGTTTCTAAGGTTTCTAATGTATGTAATACCCAATTTATTGAGTTATAGTCCTGTCCTTATTTACACACATTCCTGATTTTGAATGCTTGTAGCCTATATGTTATATAGAGATGTGTTAATAGCCTACATTTTTGTTCAGTCACAAAAAAGGCTATACAGTACATAGGATTTATATCTTGTTATCTGCAAGGACATTATGTGTAGGCATCGTTCAGAAATCTATATGATGTATGTATAAAACAGCAGCAACAGCTGAACGTTTCCACGGCAACGAGTAAAACAGTCTCCAGGGCTGTCTATCATCCACTTGCACTCTCTGCCCTTTCATACTTTACATGATGATGGTAAATGTGTCACACTATGTACAACTGAAGTCTGCAAGGGCTCAATCTGCAAGTCCAGAGGGTGGACATTTGGATTCAGCCATAGCCACCTCTGGCTCCAGAAATCCAAGATGGCAACTGCCTGAATGCCAGACTCAAGGGTTTAAAACGGACGTCCACAAGCCACCGGGTGATGGTCTATGATACTGACTGGCAGTTTTCTTATGTATTGTAAGTTTACAGAGGTATTAATGTCAGATGGAAAAACGCTGTGTTTGGTGCATATTGTTAATTAAAAACAGTGTCACTAATTTGGTTGATTAGACGAATGGCATCTGTGTTATGGCCTTAATTGAAAAGGTAAGAAACATTTCATTTATGTGAGGTATTTTAGTGTATAGTCATTACCAGCTTATTTCATTATAATGACTTCCAAAACTTGTGAGCACAAAAATGAATAAATGATAATTAGGATGAGGACCTTCATTTTTTCTGTAAATTTAAATCCTTTGACGCACTTATGTTTTACATACAAATAAAACAAAGATAATATGTCATAATAGGTCATTTTACGACACATATAGAAGACAATGAATGAATTGAATATTAAATTGCCTTTAGCCCTGTGTTGGCAATGGTTCACTAGCAAACTGTGATGGTTTTCTCTGCATTCAATGGTTTAAAAAAAACAGGACAAATTCAACAACTTATTGCAGTTTTAGCAATTTTCAGTGTGTACAGCAGAAACAAATTTGTTATTCCTGAGTTAATATCTTAGAACACAAATAGTTCTCCTTTAGTGTAGTTCAGTTAAATGACCTGGTGGTTTGTGGTGACCGAATGTTATGATCTACCATATGAGCCAAAAACATCTTAAGCCTCACTTGGCAGAACTGTGCTGAACCTGTGTCACATCATTGGCTAAAAAGTGGTCTATCCACTGAAATATAAGTAACATTCTTTCCTCATATCTTTTCTTATGTAAATCCTTTAACAGTGAAGCATACTGAGCCTCATTTTCAGATCCGACTACAGCTCAGTGTTACTCACCCAACACCCCCAACCCCACCCTGAGCTACGTGGCTCCCCTGCTCCATATCATCTCCTTATAGCCAACACTCCTCAGCTCTGTGACTAACAGTTCGCTCCCTGGCCCTTGAGGAAGACTAATATCCTGTCCTCTTTTGCTGTAATGAAAAAGCGCAGGCCAGGGAAAAGGGATGGAAAAGTCTGTATAAAGGACAAGCTGTTCATGGGTCTGGTCTGGGTGTGGCACTGGCTCATTTTTGCCATTTAATTTCAAGCGGGGTTCATATTGATAAGATCCACAGCTGTGGATAATTATTTTGTCATAATTTGGGATGTCAGAGAGGGCTTAGGACCAGCAATGTGATAGCCTTTCATAGAATATGATAAAATGCATTGTACATACAAATTATAAATGATATGTTAACTACAGTTTTGTTATGACTACTTGGGACAAAACTAGTCTAATTCAGTGGGTTATTTAAACTTTATCCTAACAAAATCATTGTTCACTATATAATTATTGTTATCAATGGTGAACTATAGACTTATTTATTCCAACATTGTTTATTACTCACCAGGGCAGTAAATAACTCTTATACTAAATTAAAGGAGCTCTGTACAACATTAACTTTAAATCTGTGATTTCGGGTCAGAGCCAGGATTGTCTGCACATAGCTCTCAACATGGACGTTGCTAAGCTGGCGGCTAGCAGTTAAATGTTGCTACCAGCGCAAACAGTTCTACCAACAGCAACAGTACTATGCAGTGCCTGCACTGGCAAGCATGGCTTCTGTGGTCAGTGTAGCAGGTAGGACTGCTACAGACTAAGAATTTTCCTAGTTGATCAAGTTGTCATTTAGGGCCATTAGCCAGCATGTTTATTATATTATTTGAATTATTAAATGATATATTTTGGGCGGGGCAACACAATGGTTTGAGTTGAAGGTGTGAGAAAGAATAGTATCAGTAACATTGTTAACACTGTGCTACATTACAGAGAAATACAAAACCGTACTAATGAAC